>NC_134096.1:70168565-70770508 GCF_000715075.1 Nicotiana tabacum
GTGCCTTTGTAAATGATTTCTGGTATATATAAAACTTTCTTTCTTTTATAGCCTCTGAATCTTTTGCCTTTCTTGTTAATTTATACAAAGGCCAAAAAGTGTCTTAGCACGGGATAATTACTTGAAGGTCCGAGCGAATGTTCGAACTCGACCTTTCCTTGTAGGTAGTCCCCGAGTGAATGTTCGAACTTGAACTGAGATAGCTTTTAGACTTGATGAATAGAGTTCAAGTAAAATGATTTTCTTGAATTCGAGCTAAGGTAGCCCTTAGGATTTTCAGTCGAATGAGTATTTGCTCGAACTCGAATGTAGCCCTTAGGCTTTTCAGTCGAGTGAGTATTTGCTCGAACTCGAATTAAGGTAGCCCTTAGGCTTTTTAGTCGAGTGAGTGTTTTCTCGAACTCAAATTAAGGTAGCCCTTGGGCTTTTCAGTCGAGTGAGTGTTTGCTCGAACTCGAATTAATGGCAGCCCTTGGGTTCGGTAGATAGTCTCCGAGTGAGAATGGTTGCTCGAACTCGAGTTAGGGTAGCCCTTAGGCTTTATAGTCGAGTGAGGATTTGCTCAAACTCAAAATAAGAATAGCCCTTAGGCTTAGTGGTCGAGGGAGGACTTGCTCGAACTCGAAATAAGAGTAGCCCTTAGGCTTTATAGTCGAGTGAGGATTTGCTCGAACTCGAATTAAGGTAGCCCTTAGTCTTTTCAGTCAAGTGAGTGTTTGCTCAAACTCGAATTAAGGTAGCCCTTAGGCTTTTCAGTCGAGTGAGTGTTTACTCGAACTCGAATTAAGGTAGCCCTTAGGCTCGATACATAGTCCCTGAGTGAGAATGGTTGCTCGAACTCGAGTTAGGGTAGCCCTTAGGCTTTATAGTCGAGTGAGGATTTGCTCGAACTCGAAATAAGAATAGCTCTTGGGCTTAGTGGTCGAGTGAGGACTTGCTCGAACTCGAAATAAGAGTAGCCCTTAGGCTTTATAGTCGAGTGAGGATTTGCTCGAACTCGAATTAAGGTAGCCCTTAGGCTTTTCAGTCGAGTGAGTGTTTTCTCGAACTCGAATTAAGGTAGGCCTTAGGCTTTTCAGTCGAGTGAGTGTTTGCTCGAACTCAAATTAAGGTAGCCCTTAGGCTTTTCAATCGAGTGAGTGTTTGCTCGAACTCGAATTAAGGTAGCCCTTAGGCTTTTCAGTCGAGTGAGTGTTTGCTCGAACTCGAAATAAGAGTAGCCCTTAGGCTTTATAGTCAAGTGAGGATTTGCTCAAACTCGAAATAAGAATAGCCCTTAGGCTTGTTTGCATAATATATCACGAAATAGAGGAATTTTTCTGGGATATAAAATATCGGTAAAGAAGAAATTTCTCTTTATAAGTCATTATAGATGCGTTCATGTTTTGTGCCAGGGCTCGAGCAAACTATATGAGCATGACTCGTTTTGACCATTTGGCCCTTACAATTTTTCCTATCGAAACCCTGTTGTCATGAGGTAACTTTCTTGCATCGAACTTGATATATTCGAGGGTAATGCCCCCCCAGTATTCGAGGTTGATTGTAAAGAGTCTTCGGATACTGTTGAATTGTTCTAAGTTAGCATGATCAATGGTTGCCTCATTAAAAATTTTGCCGAAAAACCCATTCGAGACAAAACCGGTCTAAGTGAAAAAGAGTGGAACGCGTGCTTTCAGGCCTAAAGGCTTCGAGTTGAATAATCCATCCCTGTTTCTGGTCAAACACCTGCAAGGGTTAATTTCGAAATATGAATGAACATAGGAGGGTCGTACCTTAGCAGTAGTATCGTTTTAGGTGTGAAACTTTCCAATTGCTCGATAGTTGTTTGCCGTTTATCACACCGAGCTTGTAGGACCCCTTTCCGACAATTTCGAGGACTTGATATGGTCCTTCCCAGTTCGAACCTAGTTTCTCTTCATTCGTATTTCGGGTGTTGAGGGTGACTTTCCTTAGTACCAAGTCCCCGATTTTGAAATATTGAAGATTAGTTCTTCGATTGTAATATCTTTCGATTCGCTGTTTTTGGGCAGCCAATCGGACGAGAAAGGTCTCTCATCTTTCGTCCAATAATTCCAGGTTCGTGTTCATGGTCTCATTATTCGACTCCTTTGTTGCATATCGAAACCTGATGCTAGGTTCTCCGACCTTAACCGGGATCAGAGCTTCGGTGCCATAGACCAACGAGAATGGTGTTGCTCTAGTACTGGATTTCGATGTTGTGCGATATGCGCATAAGACCTCGGGCATTATTTCTCTCCATTCTCCTTTGGTGTTGGTCAATCTCTTCTTAAGATTTTGGATGATGGTTTTGTTGGTCGATTCGGCTTGTCCGTTTCCGCTGGGATAGTACAGTGTTGATAGGATCCTTTTGGTCTTGTGATCCTCGAGAAATTTAGTTACTTTGCTGCCGATGAATTATTTTCCATTATCACATACAATCTCGGCTGGCACCCCGAATTGACATATGATGTGGTCCCAAATGAATTCTATCACTTCTTTTTCTCTGACTTTCTCGAAAGCCTGTGCTTCAACTCATTCAAAAAAATAATCAGTCATAAAAAAAATAAACTGAGCTTTACCTGGGGCCGATGGGAGGGGGCTGACGATGTCCATTCCCCATTTCATGAAAAGACATGGATATAAGACCGAATGGAGTAGCTCCCCGGGTTGATGAATCACGTGTGCATATCTTTGGAATTTTTCGCATTTTCGAACGAACTCCTTCGCATCTTTGCTCATATCGGTCCAATAATACCCTGCTCTGATCGCTTTGTGGACCAGCGAATCGGCACCGGAATGGTTTCCACAAGTGCCCTCATGAATTTACCGTAGTATGTAATCGATATCTGCTGGTCCCAAACATATTTCCAATGGTCCATCTAAAGTCCTTCTGAATAGCGTTTCATCTTCGGATAGGGTGAATCGTGCTGCCTTTGTGCGCAAAGCTCTCGATTCCTTTGGATCTGATGGAAGCTTACCGTTCTTGAAGTACTCTATATATTTATTTCTCCAATCCCAGGTTAGACTTGTGGAATTTATCTCGGCGTGACCTTCTTCGATCACCGATTTTATGAGTTGTACGACCGTCCCCTAGTTGAGTTCGTCATCTTCGACCGATGAACCTAAGTTCGCAAGAGCGTCGGCCTCGCTGTTTTGTTCTCGGGGTATATGTTGCAAAGTCAATTCTTTAAATTGATGTAGAGTCACCTGTAATTTATCCAAGTACCTTTGCATTCGATTTTCTCGGACTTCAAAAGTCCGTTAACTTGGTTTACTACAAGGAGGGAATCACACTTAGCTTCTATGATCTCTGCTCCCAAGCTTCTAGCTAGTTCGAGACCTACAATCATGGCCTCATACTCAGCCTCATTGTTAGTCAATTTCGTAGTTCTGATAGACTGTCTAATTATATTACCTGTGTGTGATTTTAGTACAATGCCTAATCCAGACCCCTTCGCATTCGAGGAACCGTCCGTGAAAAGGGTCTAGACTCCCGAAGAGGTATCCGATTTTATAAGTAGCTCTCTTTCAATCTCGGGCACGAGGGTTGGCAAAAAGTCAACCACGAAGTCTTCCAAGATTTGAGACTTGATAGAGGTTCGGGGTCGATACTCGATATCGTACACTCCGATTTCTATGGCCCATTTGGCCAATCGACCCGAAAGCTCGGGTTTGCATAAAATGTTTTGAAGAGGATAAGTTGTTACAACATGTATCATATGAGATTGGAAATATGGTTTTAATTTCCTAGAGATGCTTATTAAAGCAGGCGCTAATTTTTCTAAGTGTGGATATCTAGTTTCGGCCTCGCCTAAGGTCCGACTGACATAATAAATAGGGAATTGCGTACCTCATTCTTCTCGAACCAGGACTCCATTTACTGCTATCTCCGAGACAGCTAAGTACAAGTAAAGTTGTTCGTCCACTTTCGGGGTATGAAGCAGAGGCGGGCTCGATAAATACCGCTTTAGTTCTTCCAAAGTATGTTGGCATTCTGGAGTCCATGCAAAGTTGCTTTTCTTCTCAAGCAGTGAGAAAAATCGGTGGCTCCTATCTGAGGATCTCGAAATGAATCGTCCCAAGGCGGCTATTCTCCCCGTTAACCTTTGCACGACCTTCACATTATCTACTATCGTGATGTCCTAGATAGCTTTGATTTTATCGAGGTTGATTTTGATTCCCCGGTTGGACACCATGAAACCAAGAAACTTGCCCGAGCCAACCCCGAATGCATATTTTTTGGGGTTAAGCTTCATATTGTACTTCTTTAGTACGTCCAAAGTTTCCTGCAATTGCTTTAAATGGTCCTCTACTCGCAGGGACTTAACTAATATGTCATAAATATAAACTTCCATTGATTTTCCTATTTGTTTTTCGAACGTTCGATTTACTAAGCGTTGATAAGTTGCACCAGCATTTTTTAGACCAAATAACGTTATGTTATAACAATAGCTACCGTACTTGGTGACAAACGAAGTCTTTTCTTGCTCCTCCGGGTCCATTTGTATCTAGTTGTACCCAGAGTAGGCATCGAGAAAACTGAGAGTCTAGTGGCCGGCCGTGGCATAGATCATTCGATCGATGCTAGGTAAAAGAAAGGAATCCTCAAGGCATGTTTTGTTCAAGTCTTTATAATCTATACACATTCTAAGTTTGTTTCCTTTCTTAGGGACCATCACCACATTTGCTAGCCATTCGGGGTATTTAATTTCTCGAATGGATCCTATTTTAAGAAGTTTGGTTATCTCGTCCTTGATGAAGGCATGTTTGACCTCGGACTGAGGCCTTCTATTTTGCTTTATCGGATGGAATTTTAGATCCAAGCTCAGTCTATGAGTGGCTATCTCCGGTGGGATCCCTGTTATGTCAAGATGGGACCAAGCGAAATAGTTCATGTTAGCTATAAGAAATTGAATAAGCTTTTTCCTGAGCTCGGGATCTAACCCCGTGCCCAGGTATACCTTTCGCTCGGGCAGATGTTCAACTAGCGTGATTTGCTCCAGTTTTTTGACCGTTGACTGGGTAGCGTCGGTATCATCGTGGACCACAAATGATAGAGGGATCCCATAGTCATCGTCTTCATCAGTCTTCTAATTCTCTAGTTGGGTCGAGGCTGATGTTTGTGATTGCTATTTGGTATCCTGTTCCTCCTTCGAATCTGATCCCTTTGTCGATGATAGTGAAGATATCGGAATCACCTCATCAATGGCAAACATTTCTTTTGCGGCTGGTTATTCCTCATAGACAATTTTTGATTCCCTCCAACATAGGGAATTTCAGAACCTGGTGAAGGGTCGAGGGTACTGCTCTCATGTTGTGGATCCATGGCCTCCTGAACAGGACGTTATATCTCATATCACCCTCGATTATGTGGAACTTTGTTTCCTGGATGGTCCCGGCCACGTTTACTGGCAAAACAATCTCGCCTTTAGTAGTTTCACATGCCATATTAAATCCGTTTAGTACCAGGGTAACGGCTACGACCTGGTCCTGTAGACTGAGTTGCTCTACGACCCTTGATCGAATGATGTTGGCCGAACTACCTAGATCAATTAACACACGTTTAACCTGAGTTTTAGTCATAAGTACAGATATTACCAGTGCATCGTTATGTGGTTGCATGATTCCTTTCGCGTCTTCGTTACTAAAGGATAAGGTTCCTTTAGGTGTGTAATCCCGAGTCCGAGATCGCTTCTCTCTTATAATAGATGTCTTAGTATGTTTAAGCACCGGTCCCTGGGGACATCGCTCCCTCCGATGATCATGTGGATGATGTGTTGTGGCTCTTCTTGTTCGTTTTGTCTATTGAAATCTCTGTTTTTGAAATGGGTTTTGGCCCGGTCACTTAAAAATTCTCGAAGGTGCCCCTTATTGAACAAACGGGATACCTCCTCTCTTAACTACCTGCAGGCTTCGGTTCTGTGGCCATATATGCCATGATATTTGCACATTTAATTGGGATTTCTCTGGGCTAGATCGGACTGCAGAGGTCGAGGCCACTTAGTATCTTTGATACGTCTGATAGCCGACACGATGGCGGATACATCGACGTTGAAGTTATATTCTGATAACCGTGGTGCTTCCTTAGGTCCCATATGCCTGTCGAATCCATTCTTGTTCATCAACCCCCGAGACCCTTGGCCTTGATCACTTCTCCTTTTTCCTTGTACGGAGTTGAGTGTAGGTTCGCTGCCCCTATGATCTCCGTTATACGGCTGATATAGGTCCTTGTTCGACCTTGGTTCTCGGTCGATGTCCCTTTTAATAATGGACCTAGAACCCAACTGGTTGTCTTAAACTATGATCTTCGATTGATACCGATTTTGTACATCGGCCTAGGTAACAACTGGGTACTCGATCAGGTTCTACTTCAACCGTCATAAAGCCATCGAGCTTTATTTGTTTAGACCTTGAGTGAAAGCTTGAACAACCCAATCGTCTGTGACTGGAGGTAGATCCATTCGTTCCATTTGGAAACGAGATACGAATTCCCTTAGCATTTCGTTATCTCTTTGTCTTACTTTGAAAAGGTCCGACTTTTTGGTTTTGACCTTTATGGCTCCAGCGTGTGCTTTTATGAAAGAATCTGCAAGCATAGCAAAAGAATCGATAGAGTTAGGTAGTAAATTATGATACCATATCATTTCTCCCTGTCACTTCTCCCTTTGACAGGGTTTCACCGAATTTTTTCAATAATAAAAATTCGATCTCGTCGTCTTCTAGATCGTCCCCTTTGATGGCACATGTGTAAGAGGTGACGTGTTCGTTGGGATCGGCTGTTCCATTGTATTTAGGAATTTCGGGCATGCAGAACTTTTTGAGGATTTGTTTTGGAGCCGCGCTCGGGGGGAAAGGCTTTTGCACGAACTTTTTAGAATCCAAGCCCTTCAATATCGGCGGTGCCCCCGGGATCTGATCAACCCTGGAGTTATAAGTTTTCACCTTTTGGTCGTTTGCTTCGATCTTCCTTTCTCCTGATTCTATTCGTTTTGTCAGTTCCTCGAGCATCTTAATAATTTCGGGATTAGTCCACGATTTTTGTTCATTCGACCTCACTATAGCTGGCCCCATTTTGTGGGTGACTTCTTGGGGTGGACTGGGCTCGAGTCTAGTCGGTGTCTGGGTTTGGCTCGGTAACTGGGCTATTGTTGCTTGTTGAGCTTGCAACATTTTGAAAATCATACGCAAGCTTATTTCATTTTCCTCAGCGTTTTGGGTATTTCGAGCTGCAGATCGAGTTCCACCATGAATGCTATTTTCAGGGTCGGAACATTGGTTCGCCTCGATAGCCACACGCGAATTATCATCAATTGGATCTATGGCCCGAGCTCCAACAAGATCGACTGGTGGCCTTTCATCCCCGGTCGTCAGGTTGTTCTTATCATCTTGAAGGCCAACTTCGTTGTCGATAGGTAGGGCCATTAATTGAGAATTCGTCGTTTTCAGCCTGAAATCAAAGACACTTCCAAGAGCAAGTGTAAAATAGTGTGTTTCAGAGAGATTCGTACCAAATAACCACTATTATCCTTAGCCCCACGGTGGGCGCCAAACTGTTTACCCGAAAAATGGATAGAGTTGAATTTATATGTAGTTCTAAGGATACATGGTATAACTTGGTACAAATCGAAAAATTAAGTAGAAATATATCGAATATTGACTGTATAAAGGAATAAAATACAAACCAAATTGAGTAGAGAATGATTTATAAACAAGCAAGATGAATCAATGTCCAAGCTTAAAAAAGGATAATCTCAATATATATCAATGTAATAATCTTTAGAATGTGAATGTATCAATATTTTCTTCTCTGGATGTTCAATCTGCCCTTTTAGAAATGATACTCACTCTTAATATAGTGAAAAAATCTTGCTTTGGATATAATAAAAAAATACATAGTGGAGATCTCATGATAGATTAATTAATTAACTTTTCCTTGATTCCCGCCGAGATTCTCTCCCTAAGTGCGGCTACAATGGCTCTTTGTCTCATAGCTCGATCTTGGTTGGTCTTGGTACTGATCGATATCGGATCTCGAGCTCAATATCGACTCGAGCTCGATATTGACTCGGGCTCGGTATTGACTCGGGCTCGATATTGACCCGGGCTCGGTATTGACTCGAACTCGATATCGATTCGGGCTCGGTATTGACTCGAGCTCGATATTGACTTTGAGCTCGGTATTGATCGGTCCCTGAATCTTGAATTTGATATCCTGGTGTCGGATCTCATCTCGATATTATGAAGACGACCCTTGGTCCATCATGTTCCAATCTTGACTAATTACACGAAGGGCAAAACCGATTTTGACCGTAAACACTCATGTAAACTCACATACATAAGATATGCTTCACCAGGAAGCAACATTGACTTAGCAAGTTTAGTCTATAAAATAAAAGAGAGAAACACAGATAAATCAAAACAATAGATGACACGCCATAGCTATTGAGATGCAGGTTTCATTACTACTGCCTAAGGAAAACAAAACAAAATGCGATTCATCATCGCGAACATTAATCCCAAATAGAAAAAAACAGAAAAATAGTATGTTTGACCTGCTGAATGCACATCCTTACCAAAGATGGAGTGCAAGCAAACAATAGCTTTACGAAAAGCAGTTCAACTTTTGAATTCTCAAACGAATAGATGTTCACATACTCAGAGCTTGTTGAGAAGTCGCTCCAAACAGGCCGGGGTGTCGAGATATTTCAAAACCGTTTCAGTACTGTCGCTGCTATGATCGACCTAATGGTACAAAGAAATACCAAGACATTTTAGCTTCTCAAGTTAACAAAGATGAAGAGCGAAAATGAACCAAACCATACATATATTTACTGCTAGTAAATTTGTCGTTATAAAAGGAAAAAAGTTGCAATATGATTCTTTTTGTAAATTTAATTAGTTAGGGTAGAATAGATTATTTTTCTCATATGTATATGCAAGCATTTATAAATATCATATCCAATTAGCTCTAAAACTCTCCATATCATCAATTTAAAAGCTAATTTTGTTTAAATCCTAAAAAATAATTATTGTTTGTAGTTGATTAAGAACTTCACTAATTCCTAAAACCAACCATACATTCAGACTTGGAATATGGCAGTTAATAGAAACTATCCACCACCAAGAATATCTTCTTCTTTAGACTGTAAAAAAAGCAGTCAAGATTAATTTCATTAAACCCTCAAATAAAAAAATGACATTCATCATGTCAATGAAGATTGACATTATAGTTTTGACCCAATTAATTCCTACAACATGATGAACTTATGCTCGTATAGGTTTTGGTAAGTAGTTTTTCACCCCTTCCCAAATCTAATTGTTGCTTTCAAAATTCATTTGTCTTGTGTAACATCATAGACAATTTTGTATGTATAACTCAACTGAACTTTAGTATTACAAAAGGTAGCACAATTTTTAGTTTTTATGTACCTTTATAATATTTTTTGTATTTTCTAATCCTTTTCGCACTTCCTTATATTAGATAGCTAATTCTGATCCAGTAAAATATGTCACGGCATCTTTACTAATTCGTTATTATGCACTATGAGTAAACAAAATATATTAGAATCAATAGTCAATGCCAAGAATATAACTTTTTCTTTTTTTGGTGAGTAGAAACTTTTATTAATTACCAAGTAAAATTTTAACAAAAGCAACATGAAAATAACTTTAGTAAGCATAATAAGTTTCTTTCGTGTTTAATGCTAAAAATTAATTTATCTAAGCATAGACAATTACCTTTTGTATATGAGTTCCAGACAAGCTTGGTGTTTCATAAACATTCTTATATAAATATTAAAAATACTAAGTAACATCGCATAAATACTCATTGATAAAAGTTCCGAGAAGGTCACACATGGAGCAGAAAATGCAAAATCTAGCAAATAAGAACAAAAAGGAAGTCAGTGTGCAGCCAAAAGAATTCATAAGAGGGTCTTCATGAGTTTACCGGTTGACTCAACAATTATTCTTTGATTTTACAGCTTTGTTGACAAAATAATAACATGGAAGATGCTGCTACTATGATAATCTCATGGATTTGTTGTTTGGCTTTTAGGCTTGTGAATTGTGATACATATAAGCATAGATAGAGGAATACATACAATCATGCCATTAACTTAGCACATTAATTTTTTGGAGGTTATGAATGTAAAAGGCATAAAAACTTAAAAATATTAATACAAATAATGAATTGGAAACTGATTGACTTCATTTTCTTAAATGTCTTTTCCTATTAATTGAGCAATCAATCTAGACAATGAAGTGGTTTGCAGCAAATATTTGAGGGTTATATAAGAGAAAAATGCCAAAAGTTTGACAAAAAAGATAAACATCAATGCTGGCAAAAGAAAGGTGCCACCTCACTTTTCTATTCCCCTCTATATATATATATATATATATATATATATATATATATATATATATATATATATATATATATATTTCTTACCCTAATATGAAGTGAACTCAAATTAGGGGAACTCTTAATTAACTGTAGAGCGTAAGATATCTGACCCATTTTGTCGAAGTCTACCCCTAATGATACAGACCAATTGAGCATAAAAGGAAGCCCAATCTGGAACTATGTTTGCACTCAAAAGCTTTGGAGAAAATAAAATAATTAGAATCAATTGAAATATGATCACTTTCAGATATTCAAGTGAAACATGTCAATTTCTTACCTCAAGGACATCTATTCGTTTTATGGGGAGACCAATAAGGGTGGCACATCGCAAAAGATTTGATCTCTGTGGCAGAATGAGCTAAAGCTGATGGAATTTGAAAGTTATTCCTTTGAGGAAGTGAGTTTCCACGACTCTTTGTTTGTATAATAGAATCCAGGTTGATATCTTGAAAACTTTTTTTTCTAAAATTTTAATATGACTTCATATACGTTCCCTGTTTCTTTTGTTACCTATGTTATCCGGATTATGTTCTGTTTCCTATCTCTTCTTTTTGTTTAGCTGTGAGGACAAAATATTTAATCGGTATAAGTTTCTAGACAAATGTTCACGATAATTGAATGCAATCCGAAAGTGACATATCCTAAAATTTTCCTTATCTCTATTTCTCTAATTCTTTTTATTATCTATTTGATTTAGTCGATAAACCATCCGATAATCACTAATTTGTTACCAATCCGCCTTATGTCTTATTGATTGGCTAGCGGATTACTACATTTATAAATCAATAACCGATACGCCAAACTGTTAAGCGTAAATATCTGCCCAATCCACCCGATAAGCACCCCTAAACCCAAATAAAGTTCCTCAAGTGAAGACAAGCTAAAAAGAAGTTTTCCCAAAGTTGATCTCTCAATATGTTTTGGATTATCAACCACTTTTCTAATTTCAAGTGATAGCGCACCCAATTTTTTTGCAATTTCAAAAGCACCATTGATATTTCGCCGGTAGTGTGAAAGGCTACGGCACCATTGCCTAAGACTCCACCTCCATACCCTCAAAGACTTGCCAAGAAAAATGGTGAGAATCAATTTAAGAAGTTCATCCAAATGATGAAGAGTCTCTCAATCAATGTGCCATTACTTGAAACTTTGGAACAAATGCGCGGTTATGCAAAATTTATGAGGGATCTTGTAACAAAGAAGCGGTCAATAAATTTTAAAACCATCAAAGTCACTCATCAAGTAAGTACAATTGTGCATTCAATGGATCCTAAGTTGGAGGATTCCGATGCTTTCACGATTCCTTGTACAATTGGAAGTGCCGAGTTTGCTAAAGCTCTTTGTGATCTTGGGGCAAGTATCAACTTGATGCCCTATTTGATTTTCAAGACTTTGGAAATTGGGCAACCAAGGCCCACTTCTATGAGATTTCAAATGGCCGATCATACTATGAAGAGGCCCTTGGGAGTGATTGAAGATGTTTTGGTTCGTGTTGATAAATTCATTCTTCCGGCGGATTTTATCATTCTAGATTGTGAGGTTGATTATGAAGTGCCGATTATTCTTGAGAGACCTTTCCTTGCTACGGGTAAGGCTCTTTGTGATTTTGAAGCCAGAGAACTTACTTTCCGGATTGGTGATGAAAAAGTGGTATTCTATGTGTGTAAGTCCATGCGGCACCCAAATCACAATGAGGTGTGTTCTTTTGTGGACTTGGTGACCGATGTTATAGTTGATGAAACAAGTGCTATAATCAATGTTGGTGATATGTTGGAGGTCGTCTTGCTCAACTTTGATGATGACGAGATGGATGGCTTCATGGAATGTGTGAACTCTTTAGAAGGAATGGGGTGTACAACTATGCACCCCGAAAATTATCCTTGGTTCTTGAAAATATGACAACTCCTCCTACCAAGCCTTCTATTGAAGAGGAAGAAGGCTATTGGGTGGACCTTGGCAGATATTCGGGGAATAAGCCCCAACTTTTGCATGTATAAGATCAAGTTGGAAGATGGTAGCAAACCATCTATTGAACATCAAAGAAAACTCAATGAGGCTATGCATGAAGTTGTCAAGAAGGAGATTATCAAGTGGTTGGATGTTGGGGTTGTCTATCCCATCTCTAATAGTTCATAGACTTCTCCGGTTTAATGTGTCCCAAAGGGGGGAGGGGGGCATGACTATGGTCACCAATGATAAGAATGAGTTGATTCCTACTAGAACGGTGACTGGTTATAGGGTGTGTATGGACTATCGCCATCTCAACAAAATCACAAGAAAGGATCACTTTTCACTTCTTTTCTTAGATCAAATGTTCGATAGATTAGCCGGCCGTACTTTCTATTACTTTCTTGATGGGTAATCGGGCTACAACTAAATTCTCATTGCTCCGGAAGATCAAAAGAAAACAACCTTTATATGTCCCTATGGTACTTTTGCTTTCAAGGGGATGCCATTTGATTTATGCAATGCACCGGCCTTTTCAAAGGTGTATGATGGCTATTTTCATGGACATGGTGGAGGACTACCTTGAACTTTTCATGGATGACTTCTCGGTGGTTGGAGATTCTTTTGATGTTTGTCTTGCAAATTTGGACAAAGTGTTGGCTAGATGTGAAGAAACAAATTTGGTGCTCAATTGGGAGAAATGCCATTTCATGGTCGAGGAAGGCATTGTCCTTGGACACAAAATCTCAAGGAATGGAATTGAAGTTAACAAAGCAATGATTGCGGTGATTTCTAAGCCTGCACACCCAACTTCGGTGAAGGGTGTGCGGAGTTTCTTAGGCAATGCAGGTTTTTACCGGTGTTTCATCAAAGACTTCTCTAAGGCGGTGAACCCGTTGTGCAAGCTTCTTAAGAAGGATGCTAAGTTTCATTTCAATGATGATTGCATGAGAGCTTTTGAATTGTTGAAGCTCAAGTTGACAACTACTCCCATCATCACCGCTCCAAATTAGAGTGTGCCTTTTGAACTCATATGTGTTGCAAGTGACGTAGAGGTTGGGGCTGTTTTGGGGCAACGCATCAACAAAATTTTTCATCCGGTTTACTATGATATTAATACCATGAATAGTTCCCAAGTCAACTATATCGTTATGGAGAAAGAGCTCCTTGCTTTTGTATTTGCAATTGAGAAGTTTCTCCCATATTTGATGGGTGCAAAAGTCATTGTCCACACGGATCATGCGACGCTTCGTTATCTTATAAGCAAAAAAGACTCCAAAGCTCAGTTGATGAGATGGGTGCTCTTGTTATAAGAATTTGATATTGAGATCCAAGATAGAAAATATAGTGAAAACCAAATGGCGGACCACTTGTCTCATTTGGAGGAGGAGGGGAGGCCGTATGATGGCCTTGAAATCAATGACTCCTTTCATGATGAGAAACTCTTGGAAATTTTAATGAAATAGGTGCCATGGTTCGCGAATTTAGCAAATTTTCTTGTATGTGGAATCATTCCGGATGAGTTCTCTTCAAGCCAAAGGAAGAAGCTCAAACGAGACTGTCAGGATTATTATTGGGATAAACCACACCTTTTTCAGATTTGTATGGATGGGGTGATTAGAAGATGTGTACCGAAAGAAGAGCAAGGTCAAATTCTTGATGCTTGTCATTCTTCACCATATGGTGGTCATCATGGTGGAGCAAGAACGACAGCCAAAGTGCTTAGTTGCGAATTCTATTGGCCTACTCTTTACAAAGTTGCTAGTGAGTTAGTGAAAAGATGTGATAAAAGTCAACGGGCCGGTGAAATCTCAAAGAAAAATAAAATGCCTCTCACAACTATTTTGGAGATTGATATTTTTGATGTGTGGGGTATTGACTTCGTGGTCCCTTTTGTGAGTTCTTGTGGAAATACCTACATCTTGATCGCGGTGGATTATATGTCCAAATGGGTTGAGGCCGTTGCTTTACCTAACAATGAGGCGAGAAGTGTGGTGGCTTTCTTGAAGAAGAATATTTTCACAAGGTTTGGTACTCCACGTGCAATTATAAGCCATGGGGGGTCACATTTTTGCAACAAGGGTTTCGACACTTTAGTTAGCAAGTATGGTGTTACTCACAAAGTCATGACTCTCTATCACCCACAAGCTAGTGGGCAAGTGGAAGTCTCCAACCGGTAGATAAAGAGTATCTTGTCCAAAACAGTAAATGCTAATCGGACGGATTGGTCCAAGAAGCTTGATAATGCATTATGGGCTTATCGGACGGCTTACAAAATACTTATCAGAATGTCTCCATACCGTTTGGTGTTCGGGAAAGCTTGTCATCTTCCAGTGGAACTAGAGAACAAGGCCTCGTGGGCTCTAAAGAAGTTGAATCTTGATTGGGATGTAGACGCTAACTTGAGGGTTGCACACTTGAATGAATTGGATGAGTTCCGGTACCATGCTTATGCGAGTTCGTCCTTGTCCAAAGAAAAAATGAAATATCTTCATGACAAATACATTTGGAACAAAGAGTTCAAGGTGGGCGATCTTGTATTGTTGTTTAACTCAAGGTTGAGGATGTTTCCCGAAAATCTAAAATCCAAGTGGAGTGGTCCTTTTGAAATTGTGGGTGTGACACCTTTTGGTGCATTAGACTTGAAGAATAAAAATAATGAAATTTTCCGAGTCAATGTTTACCGGGTGAAGCATTACTTGAGAAAGTTTGGAGATAGCTACGTGGTGGCAGTCCTTCACTTCATTTGAGGATTTTCTGTGTCATGTCGCGACGTTAAATTAAGCACTTCTTGGGAGACAACCTATGTTTTTTTTCCTTTTTATTTTGTAGTTGTGTGTTATTTTTGTTCTAACTTGATTTGAAGTGTGCTACAGGGGTGAGTGTGACTTACAAGATTATTGGACAAAAATATGGCTAAGTGTTCAAAAAGTATAGACCGCACTTTATTTGTGTGGAACGTATATTTTTAGGTGCCATAGCAGATGAGCATTGCGGCCGCACATTTATCTTGCGGACCGCAGAATTGAAATGTCAAAAATACCAACTCTCTGAAGTTTAAGCTTGTCAGTGCGAAGGTCGATCTGCGACCGCATGTGAAATCTGCGGGCGCACCCAAAAATGTGCGGACCACAGATCTGGTTCTAAAGAATTTTCACCGAGGTGATAAGGTGCGGACCACACTCGTCTCTTCTCCCTTCTCAAAATTTTGGGTATAAATAGAACAAGGTCCTCATTTTACATTTTTCCCTCTTTGAACAAAACCTTGTTACTCTGCAAATTTTTCTTGGAGAATTTCACTGTCCACACACACAACCACCTAGATTACTACTCAGTGAATTCGCTCTATCTAGTATGCTTCAATTTTATGCTAATTTTTAAGTTAGTTTAATTTGTAGATTTGTTTAGTTCTTTTTAGGCCATTTGTTATTAGAGTTCTATTGTGTGTCCATGTGGAGTAGATCTGAACTAGGTTAACTTGATACATGGTCTACTGGGACTGGTTAGTGAAATTTCATGCTTTTACAATGTTTCCATGCATATTTGTGCTAGAAATTGAAAAATCTTAGAATAAAAAAAGTTGTCTATTAGTAATTTTTTGAATTCTGCGGCTGCACTTGAATTGTGCGGTCCGCAGAAATGGATTTTTAGACACTTATTTGAGACAGGAATCTGCGGCTGCAGGTCAAATTGTGCGGACCTTTTCATACCTTTACTCTTATATACCTAAAACCTTATCGCTCCATCATACTTTAGCTTGCGACCTACACATATCTATTTATACTACTCGCAATCTTCTTTTAAATTTTTAGAACCATAGATTTCCTTTCGTGCCTTTTCAGTTGTCTTTAAATATAAGAAATGACTTTTCCTGGTCGTTCTGCCACTTGTTGCATGAATACTTGGTTCATATTAGTGCCCACATATGTTGGAATTCCATGCAACCCATATGATCTTGGATATCACCTTTCGAATTTTTTCTTCTTCCCGTTCATTAGCCACAATATGTGCCACTTTCTTATTGAGTGCATACAATATTGTAGTGGGACTATTGTTGCAATACCATTTCTTCTTTATGTCATTATGCTTAGGTTGAAGCCTTCTTCCTTATTTTCTCAGCTAGTCTTTCTTTGTAGTACTTAAGGAGACCTTCCGACTCTTTTAAAGTTACGAGCTTGTTATATTGTATACCCGAAGGAATGTTCGATGTTCTTACTCGCCTACAAATATCCTTAGTTACATACATCCGTGCCCTTATGCTCGTAGGGTTACTTCTGAGCTCAAATTTTGATTGTCTCCTTAGTGGCACTCTCTCTTATTTCCGTAATATTTATACGGTACCTTTAATTACTCCAACTCCTATCTGAATATTTCTCATGGGTTACAACGTCATATCTGCGAGACTGAATTCACTATGTTAGGGTTCACTACGTCTATCTTGCATGATCTATTTATTTATCCCTGACCTCTTGTCTAGCCATAACTAGGCTCTTCCTGAATCAACTACAGACTACTCGTTAGTCCATTCTCATATCTATTTCCTGCGTAACCCCTCTTGGGTTATGTCTTTTGTATTAACTTACCTCTCGTACGGGCTCCTTATGTATCAAGTGTTCGTTCCTACTTATTTATCAATATCATCGGGTGCATAACTCTTACTGCTTCTCCCCTGCTTCATGCTTGCATAATGTTCTAGATTTATATCATATCTGTAGGATCTGAATAGATGCAATCTTATTCCTTTCACCTTTTACCGTATTCTTCCTTTACTATTCCATAGTTACCTCTTCATCTTTGGCATTTTTTTTTCTTCCACATTTTCACTGATATCTTACTCGCCTTGTGGTAACCCTTATATACCAAAGATAATTGAATTCCTTACTCACGAGGGTAACACCTAGTGTAACTGCCATACTTAGTCCCTTAAGATTAACTCTGCTCACATTGCTTGCTTTAGGAAAGCGTCTTCCTGAATGAACTTTAAAGGTTATTCTTTTATTGTCCATTCTATTATTATGGGAATGCTATCTCTGAAATTCTCACGATGCTGACTATTATAAAATCCTTCGGTACCTAATTCATGTTCAATGTATATTATTCACTAGCCCATACCGATTTCTATTACTCCGGGGGGTCTAACTTTTCCTTCTGGTAATCACATTAAAGTCACCAACTCATTTGTCTAAATGAGGATATGACTTTATGGCTTATACTCTTCTATTGTTTCCAGGCATGTCTTCTCTTGTCTTTTCCTTCACTTGACTATAGACTTTGTCATCGTGTCATATTTTGATTTGCTGTTTTCATCCATTTATCACATCTTACTCTTGATGCTTCATTTACTCTCTTCTTATTCTCCTGCTAATATTTTTGTCTATCACTTTATTCTGAAAACTTTAACAAAATATTCTTTCGCTTTTAACTCCCCTTGATCTATCCGCTAGCTCTTCGGGTCGCCTAGCATTCTCTCTTTACTAGGGGCGGGATCCAAACAAAGGTAAATATTTATTCCCTCTAGGATTCCAGTGCCAATCGTCTAATTTTTTCTGGGCATTCTAGTATTTCATATCTAAATGTACTATTCTAGAGTGCACCATCGAGGTGTCTCTAAAGGAGATCAATTACCACATTTGCACTATCCTTCAGAAATAATATCTAATGATAATAATACATCCACAATTTTGGGTTACTCTAACCCCAGCTTGATCCTGATATCCCATCCTTCTTTTTAATTATATCTGTCGGCTCCCATAGGGCATAATTGAGATGGGTATGGTCAATTATATATATCTTCGTTACTGTTGAAAGTAACTCAGAATGCTTATATTTCTCTGCTTGAATTGTAAATACTGTTAATCTTCATTAACTGGGTACCTTGTACCCTTCTTCACCTTGCTTCTTTTACTTGCTGAAACTTGTGTCTACCTTCTGATTCCCTTATTCCTTTTTGCCATACGAGTGGATAGATATTCTTGCCTTAGGACTCTTTATCAATAAGCTTACACATATTAGTACCCACATGATCTGCTGAAGACCTCATATTTAGTCATCATAAGCATGATGCAAAATCGGGTTTCTCTAACTCAACTCTTCCGCAGCCACATTCAATCTCGTACCAACTATCTTTCTGGATATAGGTATCGTTATATTACGAATAAAATAGAATTTAAGAGTATGAATTATTACAACTGAGCTCTACCACACAATCTAGAGTAAGAAGAAAGAGTGACAGTCCTAAATGTCCCGTAGCCTTATGCTTATAAGTGTGGTGCACAACACACCCATAAACAAGACTCTACTAGACACGGCTTGTAGACTCCCTAGGACATAACTGCTCTGATACTACTTTTGTCATGACCCAAACCGCAGGGCCGCGACGGGCACCTGGTGCCTTACACAACCGAGTACCAATGTAACATATCTTTATTATCATACTATCATGGGTAAGTGGGCCATAAGGGGTATCATGAGATAACCAGAATAAAATAAAAGGGAATACTAGACATAGGATGGCCCAACATGATATAGAAACTTATACATGTGACATACGGGCCTATAAGGCTGATATGATCATTTGTATACTCAAAAAATAGGCTGACAAGGCCAAACAAGTATCCATATAAATGACACCTGTCTACAAGCCTCTACGAGTACATAAATGTCATAAAATTTAAGATCTGACCCCCGCCATACCAATCAATACATGTCCAAATCATACTGACCAGATAGGCAACTCCGGAGCAAGTGGAGTGAACCAACACCTTCAGATGAGCTGATAGCCTACTAGGAGGACTCTCAACCTGTCTACCGGGACCTGCGGGCATAAAACGCATCGTCCCCAGGCAAAAGAGACGTCAGTACAAATAAAGTACCGAGTATGTAAGGCATGACAATAGTATATAAAAGACATGAAAGAAACATGGAGTAAAGAACTCAACCTGTAATTCTGAATAGCTTTGAAAATCATGAAACATTTATAATGTTATGCATGTGCATATAAATTCCATACCATGCATATGTATATGCGTACATAACATCATCAAGCCTCTGAGGGCATCCCATCATATCATCTCGGCCTCTGTGGGCAAAATCATTAACATATACTAGCTGATTAGGTGGTGGTGCGTATATAACGCCATAACCTTTTTTCATATCCCATATACATATAATATATGTGTATATAACGCCATCTGGTCATGGGTCAATGTACATGTATAAATGAATGCAATGCATAATGAAGTAAGTTAGTAAGATTTCTGAGAATGTCATAAGATCAATAAGATCTCTCGGATAAACTTTATCAACTTACATTTTTTTTGAGACCCATGAACAAAAGATATAATAATAATACACATGGGGAATCAACAACATAGGCACTCCTAGTGCTTCTATGAATAGAGGTATTTATGAAAGTTGCATATTTGCTCATTTCGTTTGTATCATATGGATCATGCCAAAAGGAAAGAATGGATAGCCTTAATATACCTTAATTCCATTGAGTCCTTAATACCTTCCAAGAAATTCTTCAAACAACCCAACACAATCTACCATAACATAAGGAGATTCAAAATCAGTGTTGAGTAAAGGCTAAGTCCGCAACTTAAACTAGTAGCTCTTTTATGTAAATTTGGGCAGTATCTCCACTGTAACAAAAGCTTCCTCCAATACCATATACCAACAATAATGAACAGAGAAATCCATCAATATATAATTATCAATAACAAGACACCATATAACAACAATAAGTCACAATTACTTCACGACGAGCGGCAAGCTCCAATTGGAATCCGTATACCCCTTATCACCCCTTATAGACTTCTTAATTTACCTTAACAATATCATTAGCATTATAATAAAGTCATTCATTGATGATTCCAGCCTTATACCATATATCTATAACAAAGAAAATAATCCACAACTCCAATTATCCTCAATTAGCAACTTTATTCATTAGTTCATGTCTAGTCCATCCATTTAACTTAATCAATGTCAAGATAACCTTAAGCACATGCAAGAACACAATATAATTACCTACTACAGTGGATGCAAGTCGAAATCCATGTTATATTTAGCTTACAACAGTTCAACATACCCCAATCACTTCATACCTAAAACGACAACTATAGTAGTGTCAAACACCTTGAAAATGTTACAAAGAATGACTAATCCACCATTTAACCATTATGTGGTGTTTCTCCACACTATTTCTCCTCCAAAAAATCCATTAAACATCAGCAAAATAGACAGCCCAAAAGCAACACGAAACAGCCCACAAAACAGTCCACTACAAGTCAAATAACTCGAACTCACGGCTTCCGATCACCGCCCCGTGAGTTCTAACAATTAGGAAATGAATTTATCAACCTTTATTGATATTTAAAAGATTAAATACAGAAAGTCGCATTTTATTAACTATTAAATACCTTCTAAAACTCAAACTACAAAGAAAAAGAGAGGCGATATAGCGATGCTTACGTCGTAGGGATCATTTTAATGTTATCACTACTTGATTTCGTGCCCGGGATGATAATCTTGTTTGAAGCACTTGTAGAGAGCTTAAGGTTAAGGTTAGGGGTGTTATTTGGGTGTGATCTCTGGAAAATGGAGAAAGAGACGAGCTAAGGGATGTAAATATCCCATTTTTAAAAAGTCAAAAGGTGCTACTTGGCACCCTAGGATTGATCCTTCTTCATATGCTTATATATTTTTATCCGAACGTCATATGAATGAATGGTTAAGAGCGCTAGAAACTAAATTCCAAGACCTTCAATTTGGTATATAATATGTCCCTAAAAGACCTCATATATCACACAAAATATATTGCTCAAAAAACTTTATTACAAGGCAAATCCTTAGTCGGTTTTTCCGCAACTTAAATTCGATTTTTCTCAAACTTTATATTTTATATCCAAACATCATATATAGTCATATCATGACTTTAAACTCATTTAAATTATGAATAACAAGTCTTATATTCATCTTAACTTACTTAAGACTTCGGTAAACCTTTCTTATCCCTGTAGAAGGATTTCGTCCCTTTTTAGACCACATTCGATAATCCTATAATGACAGTGACGTCTGAAGTACGGGGTGTAACAACATGTCCCCTTAGAAATATTTGTACCCGAATGATAAATCTTAAAGGCTTGCGAAAATGGGATGTAACATCGTTAAATCACTTTATATACTTTCAAAGAGGGTCTCATTTTCAAACTTACATCAATTGACTTACGACGTACTTTCACGTATAAAAACATGGGGTGTAATATTCTTGTACCTCTCGAGCCTGAGCTGCTCCGCCTCAGAAACTGCTGCCCTAACCTCGGGTTGAAATGGAGCTACCGGCTTCATCGGTATGATCTCTGGAACCTGGTCGACCTGGACTCGCTGCTCTAGGGTACCATCGACGGGAGTCTGTGCTCATCTCCCGGCCTGAGATGTGGCAGGAGCAAGTGGTATTAATCCTGCATGAGCCAAGGTGCTGAACATGCTCAGAAATTGGGCTAGAGTCTCCTGGAGAGCTGGTGCAGTGATAGGCATCTCAGGTGCCTGTCCTCCAACTGGAGCTACTGGTGGCTCTTCTGTAGCAGCTTGTGCGGGTGCTCTGGCTACACCACGTTGACGTCCTCGGATCTAGCAGGGGGAGAGAGTGTCTGGTCATCCGATCTAGCTGTACGTGTCCTCACCATCTGTGAGAAAATAGAAAGACAAAAATTTAGAATCCGAAGTCAAAATCTCGCACGATAAGGAATCAAAGAAGTGAAGCTTTTCCTAACAGTTCCATAGCCTCCCGAAGATAAGTACAGACGTCTCTGTACCGATCCGCGAGACTCTACTAAACCTACTTGTGACTCATAACACCTATGAACCTGTAGCTCTGATACCAACTTGTCACGACCCTAGTTTCCCCTCCGTAGGATGTCGTGATGGCACATAGTCTCTAAGACTAGGTAAGCCTAACAATTTACAGAATAACTGAATATAAAACTGAACTCAAATATCCACATATGAAATATAAACAAGGACTGCGATATTTAATAATTACAACTCCCAAAACTCGGTAGAAATAAGTCACAAGCCTCTAAGAGAAAATACTAAGTATTTCTATACATTAGAGTCTAAAGAGAATAAGAAAAACAACATAACAAGGATAGAGGAGGACTCTGAGGTCTGCGAACGTTGGCAGATATACCTTGAAGTCTCCACATACGGTCCAGCTCACTGGTATCTGGTATGGTAGGAAGAACCTGGATCTGCACAAAAAGGTGTACAGAAGTGTAGTATGAGTGCACCACAATGGTACCCAGTAAGTGTCAAGCCTAACCTCAGTAGAGTAGTGACGAGATCAGGTCAGGGCCTTACTGGTTAAAAAGGAAATGAGGTCGAAAATATAATAATACAATGAAATGACTGAGAAATGAACAATGAGAAATTACAAAAGGTAACAACACAACAAATAGAAGTACACAACAGAGACGCTCCCGAGGTACCGCCTTCTGCTTCTGCGAACAAGGGCCCGCATTTGCGGAACTGCTTCTGCAGTACAAGGATCGCACCTGCGACCCAAAGCGCTTCTGCGCTCCTATCATCGCAGAAGCGAAGGCGCTTTTGGGGAAAATGTTCCGCTTCTGCAACCACTACTGGGCAAGGCCAGCGCCGCATCTGCGACTCGAAGCTCGCTTATGCGAGTCCGCACCTGCGGCCAATCCCACCGCAGGTGAGATGACACCAGAAACAACCCAGCATCAGCTATTCCTCTAAGTCCAAAAATGATCCGAATCACACCCGAGCCCCTGGGACCTCAACTAAAAATACCAACAAATCCTAAAACATCATACGAACTTAGTCGAGCCTTCAAATCACATCAAAAAATACTAGAAACACGAATTGCACATCGATTCAAGCCTAATGAACTTTAAAACTTTAAACTTTTATATCCGACTCCGAAACCTATAAAATCAAGTCCGATTGATATCAAATTTTGCACACAAGTCATAATTGATATCACGGACGTACTCCAACTTCCGGAATCTGAAACCGACCCCGATATATAAAGTTCACTCCCGGTCAAACTTTCCAAAAATCATCCATTTTTTTTAACTTTCGCCAATTGACGCTAAAATGACTTACGGACCTCCAATTCAACATCTGAATACGCTCCTAAGACCAAAATCACCCTACGGAGCTATTGAAACCGTCGAAACTCCATTCCGGAATCGTCTTCATATAATTCAAGCTACGATCAATACTTAGAACTTAAACTTCCAATTCGGGGACTATGTGTCACATTTCACTCCGGAACCAAAAACAAATCCTCCCAGCAGTTACGTAACCACAAAATAAAATAAAGGGAGAAATAATTAGGGATTCGCGGCTAATACTCTCAAAACTACCGGTCGGGTCGTTACAAAATTAGAAATCAAAACCTTTTGTGGAAGTGCAATTTAGTTATTCCTTTCGCTTTCGTCAAGTGTATACTCCTAATACCCCTAGTAACTCCCTGTGGAAATCGACCCCGACTATTGTTGGGTACTATTCTTCCGACGACCGTTTTCACTCACTATTGAGTGCGGATTGGACGTGGATCAGTGTGTAATTTCTTCCAAAAGCTACATACAAAGAAGGAAGGTATGCCAATTAATTGTAATAACCTTATCACCGGTGATAATTTCAGAAAATGAAGCATGATGACATTGATATTCTCTACTTCTTGTTCAGTATTTATGCATTGTCCACAAGCAAATATCGGCAAAATATACAAAGTAAGTACGAAGACGAAAATAGGGTGAAAGATGGGGTGGTAAGATGAACAGTGTGCAAATATTGTGACTAATTAACTCCACTTCACCATTAACATGCCTAATATAGTATGGGGGAATATGATTTCATTCATTTGTAGTATGAGAGAAATGGAAGGAAGAGTTACACATTTTTATATCAAATGAATTTAATATTCTTTAATTAAGTAATGCACCATTTCGTATCATGGAATGACAGCTCCTTTAATTGAGTAATGACGGCCTTAATTGAGTAATGCCCCGTTTCAACTGTCACACAATGAAATGCCATCCCCTTTAATTGGGTAATGCACCGTTCCTTTAATTATTGAACTGTTTCATACAACGGAATGTAGATGGCCTTTAATTGAGTGGTGCACCGCATCATAGATGGCTAGGTTTGGCAAATGAGCGGGTTGAACTGAATTTGGGCGGGTCAAGATGAGTTAAGTCAATAAATGAGTCATTGCCTAACCCAGTCCAAAGTGTACTTGAGCTAAGATGGATTGGGTCAAGATGAGCTAAACAATGGGTCATAGCCCAACCCGCCCAACTTGAGTCATGTTTTAAAACCATGCTCATCTTGCATAAACAAAATCTTTTAGATCAAAGGTAAATAAATACTATTAATATTTTGAGAATCAAAATATACTTTCTTAAATAACAAATTAGTATTTAAAATGTGTAAGTTGAAAAATATTTTGCGGGTGGGGTGGTGCAGAAAAACGAAAAAACAAAAAACAAAAAATGCCTAAACATTTTCGATATAAAAAAAAATCCTAGAAACGATTTTTAGATCCTTTATTTGCCTGAAGTAAAACAAATGAAGATAAAAACATATTTTTGGGCATTTCTTCAATTATCTTTTCAAAAAGACTATGGCATAAATGCTTGTGTTTTTTTCTAATAGAATTTGCTGTAACTTGCAGATCATAAGATGGAAGAGATTGTAGAGGACAAGAACAAGGTTCCAACATCTGTTGCAACACATACGAGTACCGTTGGTATCGTTTATCCGCCTCCAGATATTAAGCACATTGTTGACAAGACTGCACTATTTGTGGGGAAGAATGGTCAGGAATTTGAGAAGAGGATTATTCTAAATAATGCTGGGAATGGGAGGTTCGATTTCTTGAATGCTTCGGATCCTTACCATGCCTATTGTCAGCACCTTTTGGCTGAAGTTCGCGTACAGAACCAAGCTTTTGGACAGCAGCCTACTCAGCCAGAAGATTCTGCTGACAAAGAAGCAACTCCTGTTCCTAATCTTGAGTAGCTTGATTTGCAGACAAAGAAGCAACCCCTGACCAATTCTATTAATTTTTGTATACTATCTTTTCTAACTTAAATTCAATTTTTTTGGAGAAAGTGGCGAACAGACGATTGAAAACTTGCAAGTTTGCCAGTTGACAGAGTAAGGTAAAGCTTTAAAAAAATTAGCATGACGGATGAATTTCAGCTAAATTCAGCGCCCATTGTTGAGTTTTTGGCAGAAAACTTCTTAAATTTCATCCTTTAAATATTCATGTAAACAAAGACAATCTTTGAAGTATGAAAAAATGAGCACAACACATCCTAATCGTTAGCTATTTCCATCGGGAAACAGCCCAAGCCACTTCTACCCTTACAAGATTTTGCAAGTTCAAGAACTGAAAAGGATTTATATATTACACACACACACAGACGCATATATATGTTTACCCGTAAAACGGTACAATTGAATTTATACATGGTTTCTAGATAAGTGAATTAATTTGATCCTGAAATAATAAAATAATCAAAGTATTATGCAATACTTAGCCTTAGGATATAGACGAAACAACAAAAGCAACAGTTCCGGGAACATAATTTCCGGGCACTACAACAGCGAAATCGAAAAGTAAGAAGATAAGATTGTATTGAGTTTTGTATAGAATGCAGTGTAAGTTTACCAGAAAATTACAGCGAAATCGAAAAGTAAGAAGATAAGATTGTATTGAGCTTTGTATAGAATGCAGTGTAAGTTTACCAGAAAATTCATGTCTTTTACAATGACAATTGAGCTCACTATTTATAGCTCTGAAGGAGGTCCTAGGATCATGCCCTTCTTTAATGTCAATTATGAGAGGCATTGATGAAGATATAACGGTGAACATAAATGCCAAATTCCCTTTAACGGGTAATTGCTCTTAATGCCATGAAATATTCTCTATTAAATGCTATATGGCGAAGAACATTTATCACATCCTTATGAGCGTTATTCTTTCCGGTGACAAACGAAATAGTTTCCTTCGGTCTTTGGCCATCTCCCGTATTGGGTTCCACGTGTCCCTTTTCTGGACGACCACGTGTCATAGCATATTTTACCCTATACAGATAGCCCCTACTTTCCGGTGATATAACTTTGTGTTACCGGAAAATTGGTAGAAATACTCTTTTGGCGGGAATTACTATAATTCCCTCTGAATGCTTCTGACGGTTGATTAGACGCACGTCTCTCCGCATTTAATGCCCCGAACACACATTATCCTATGATTCAGCACAACTTTTGCCAATTATTGAGGTAATCATGACTATGAATTTAGCCGCCAAAATTTTTACTTATACGTATCAACTTTCTCCCTTATACTTCATAATTTTTCAAGCTTCCCTTATCTAACTTGCATCTTGCTCTTCATCTTTTCTCTAATTCTCTTCAAACAAAAAACCTTCTCCTTCTTCCATACAATGGCTTCTTCCTCAAAAAGTATCGATTTTTCAAAAAGCAAGAACAAGACCGAGGACTCTGCTCCTCCAACATTGGGTTCCATCTTCCCTAGAAGTCTTATTACCACAAAAGACTTTGAAGAGAAATTCCCTACTGTTAACTCTCGTACATGGGTCGTCAGTAGGTATCCTTCTTCTACACGTCCTTCTAACATTCCTGTTGTGAAGGAAGACTGCCGTTGCCATGACTTGGATATTACTGCTCCTGATCTATCGGAGTGAGTCACCCTACCCAAGGAGAGTTTTACATATTTTTACACGTACCCCTTTACTTTGGGTGTGTTCTCTTTGAGCAGAGAGCTTGACCCCGTGATTGCGGAGTTTTGCCTCCACTACTAAGTGTGTTTGACACAAGTAAGTCCTTCTGTGTGGAGGACGGTTCCCTTCCTTCGGCGTTTGTGCCAGGAGACTGGATATGAGCTAACTGTATCTCACATGATGAATCTCTATTTGTCACGACCCAAACCGCAGGGCCGCGACGGGCACCCGGTACCTTACACAACCGAGTACCAACGTAACATATCTTTCTTATCATACCGTCATGGGTAATGGGCCAGAAGGGCCGTTATGAGATAATGTGAATAAAACATAAGGGAATACTAGACATAGATGACCCAACATGAGATAGAAACTTATACATGTGACATACGGTCCTATAAGGCCGACATGATCATTTGTACACCCAAAACATAGGCCGACAAGGCCATACAAGTATCCATATATATGACATCTGTCTACAAGCCTCTAAGAGTACATAAACTTCATAAAGGTTAGGACAGGGCCCCACCATACCAATCAATATATGTCCGAATCATACTGATCAAATAGACAACTCTGAAGCAAGTAGAGTGCAACAACATCTTCCGCTGAGCTGATAGCCTACTAGGAGGACGGTCAACCTGTCTATTAGGACCTGTGGGCATGAAACGGAGTGTCCCCAGTCAAAAGGGATGTCAGTACAAATAAAGTACCGAGTATATAAGGCATGAAAAGCAGTATATATAAGACATGAAAGAAACATGGAGTAAAGAACTCAACCTGTAAGTCTGAATAATTCTGTGAATCATGAAACATTTATAATGTCATGCATATGTGTATAAATGGCATACCATGCATAGGTATATGCGTACATAACATCATCAAGCCTTTGAGGGCATCCCATCATATCATCTAGGCCTCTGTGGCCGAAATTATCAACGTATACCAGCTGATCAGGTGGTGGTGCGTATATAATACCATAACCTTTTCCGATACCCTATATACATATACTATATACGTATATAACGCCATATGGTCTTTGGTCAATATACATGTGTAAATGAATGCAATACATAATGAAGTAAGTCAATAAGATCTCTTGGAATGTCATGAGACCCATGAACAGATGATATGATAGTAGGACACATAGGGATTCAAGAACATAGGCAACCCTAGTACTTCTAAGAATAAAATCATTTATGAAAGTTGCGTGCTTGCTCATTTCGTTATATCATATGGATCATACCAAAAGGAAAGAAGGGATAGCCTTAACATACCTCAAGTCGTCAATGCAACTCAACAACAAGCTTACGATAACTAGCGCGCCAACCATATAACAAAGAAATACATGTACAACTTAGATGGTGCTAGTATATCACGTATCTCAAACGATAACTTGATTCTAAAATAAAACGGGCAACATTTTCCCTGATTTTACTGCTCCCCCAAGCCTATTATAGGCGAGATACAAACACAATACAATCAGAAACTCAAAAACAACCCAACTACAATTCGGAACCTTCAATACAACAAAAATTCCAAATATACCATAGCACACCTAATCAACAAGTTATCAATTAACCTTAAATTACAACGACGAGTGATCAGCCTACTACCCTACCACATGTGGCATTTCTACACACCCTTCATCCTTCCAAACTCCATAAATCAGTAGCACAATAGGCCAATACGAGTGGACTACAAAACAGTCCACTAAAAGTGAAATAAATCGAACTCACGATTTCTGATCACCGTCCCGTGAGTTCTAACTATTAGGAAATGAATTTATCAACCTTCCTTGATATATACAAGCTTAAATACAGAAATTAGATATTTTCTTAACTATGAAGTACCTTCCAAAACTCAAACTACAAAGAAAAAGAGAGGCGATATAGCGATACTTACGTCGTAGGGATCGTTCTAATGTTATCGCTTCTTGATTTCGTACCTGGGATGTTAATCTTCTTTGAAACCCTAGAAGAGAGCTTAAGGATATGTTTATGGGTGTTCTGTGGTCGTGTACTATGGAAAAATGAAGGTAAATACGACCTAAGACCATAATATTTCAAGTTTTGAAATGTCAAAGAGGTGCTAGCTTGGCACCCTCTCATTGGCCTTTCTTCCGACACTTATATCTATTTATTTGGATGTCGTATAAATGAACGGTTAATAGAATTAGAAACTACATTCCAAGACCTTCAATTTGGTTAATAATATGTCCCAAAAAGTCGTCATATAATACACAGAATGTATTTCTCAAAAAGCTTCAGTGACACACCTACTTGTCACCTATGCAATCTGTGCAGTCTCGCAAAACTAAAAATATCTCTCTAATCCAATGTCGTATCAACAAACGGTTTAATGATTAGAAAATAGACTCGTAGATATTCAATTTTATACATGGAGCATCCCGTTTCCAAGTATATTGGGAGAAAAGCTCCGCCTTATTTGACCTAATTTTCAGCACATTTATGAATGTAACTTGTGATGACCTTTGCCAACTTTTGTTCCACAACTCGCTTGACTTAAAAACGTAACACACGACTATCATAAGCCTAAAATAACTCATAACATAACCTCCTTATCATGTTAATCACCCTATTCTTACCCCAAGAGTACATGTTATAACATTCTCAACTTGTCGACATTCTACGAAACTTATTTTCTTCAGTTTGCTTAGATTCTAAGTCTTTCAACCCTCTTGGTACTTGTTATCTATGATCTTAAAGATTTGTAACCTCCAAGGTAACATGATTAACTTACCATATGTACTTTAAAAAATAACCTTATTTCTGAGCTTACATCAATTGTCTTACAAATGTACTCTTACATACGAAAACATGGGGTGTAACATTATTCTCCCAAAATCTTTCGTGAGGAAATGATAAACCTCTGCAAACGTGTCTACCATACTCTGTTGTCTAGCATGGATGATGACAACGACCGTGGGTGGATGGAACGGTTCGTTGCAGCCGCCACCAACGACATCATTCTAGCAATGGCTCCATCATTTCCGGCTGCTTGGAACCGCACTCGTAAGCTCTTTGTTTAGTATTTACTTTTACTAAATATTTTTCTATAGATGTATTGATCCTCCATCCTTCGTCTGTTTTAGCAACTTGATAGATCTCACCGATGGTTCAAGGTTTGGACCGGTGGGTGCAAAAGATCTTGGACGTTACGACGTCCGAGACTCACTTGTGGAAACAACTGGCCCCTAAATATGGGTGGAAGGCCAAGAATCATGGTAATTCAAACTCACCTTGTTTCAATTTTTCATGTGAAGAACTTGATTGATCCCTTCTAACCTGTATATGAAATTAGGTCTACTCGCGGGCTCTGTTATTGTTCCCAAGGTGGATGTTTTGCTGATCGCGCTTACTCGAACAGGTGGCTCCGGGCCTGCTTCGGGAGAAAATATTTCTTTATGGAGTCCCCGGCCAGAAGAAAAACAACCAAAGAGAAGACGCTCCTCAACATCCGGGGAAAAGAATAAGAGGGCGAGAATCGTTGCCCCCGAGTCATCTCCGGTAGTGATGGTGACTGGTCCTCCTTCCAGGCCTGTCATAGATACTGTGACGACCGACGATGATGAATAAGCTAGTGATGAAGGAGCTTATCTACATATAAGACGACGATCCTCATCATCTCAATAGGATGCTCGACCTGTTGAGAGAGTTACACCAATCGAGGACAATGCCTCGACACTTTAGGGAGAGTTTGATTTGGTGTTTTAGAACTTGTTAGTATGTTTGGTTGAGGTCATGGGGGCCTCGGGTGAGTTTTGGATGCTTAACGGATCAAAAATTTGGACTTGTGTAATTGCTGAAGCTTTCAAGCTTCTGGTGTAATCGCAACTACGGTGGGGTGGCCGCAGGTGCGGACACGCACGCGCGAGAGGCCAAGCATAGAAGCGGGATTGAGGAGATGGCCAGGGGTCGCAGGTGCGAGGGAATTTTCGCATCTGTGAGCCCGCAAATGCGCTTGAAGTTCTGCAGATATGGAGAGTGAGCTGGAAGGGGAGACCATAGAAGCGGACCACTATCCGCAGGTGCGCACACGCAGGTGCGACCACCTGATCGCAGAAGCGGTCCCAGTCACCTTGATCCATTTCTGCACCTGCGACGGAAATTTCACAGGTGCGGTGTCGCAGGTTCGACTTGTGGTCCGCAGGTGCGAGATCGCTAGGCAGAAAAGAGGAAATTGGGTTTGGTCTCATTTCCAATTTTGGGACTTGAAGAGCTCAGATTGGGCGATTATTTGAGGGATTTTAAGAGAAAGCTTTTGGGTAACGATTCTTAACTCCTTTATGGTTATATTACACTAATATATGGTTGATTTCATCATTTAATTTCGGATTTGGGTTGAAATTTTGGGAAAAATGGGAAGAAGTTCTTCAACTAAGATTTTGGGTTTTGATTGAGATTTTGACATCGGATTTGGATAATTTTGGTACGAGTAAACTCATGGGGGAATGTGTGTTCATATTTTGTGACTTTTACCCGATTCCGAGACGTGGGCCCGGGGAGACTTTTTGGGGTGATTTTCTAATTTCTTGATTTAGCTTTGATTTTATTAATTAGATTAATTTCTTATAGTTGTATTTATCGTATGTAATTGATTTTTGGCTAGATTTGGGCCATTCGGAGTCGGATATTCGTGGAAAAGGCATTGTTACCGATTGATTGAGCTTGGTTAGAGGTAAGTGGCTTGTCTAACCTTGTATAGGGGAAATCCCCTTAGGATTTGGTACTGTTGTGGTATGTGAGCATCGTGTACGTGAGTTGACGAGTACGTACACGGGCTATTTGTTGTAAAAACTGATTTATTTTGCTAAGTAGCAGCCTGTTTTTCCTTTAAATTGAGTTATACCGTTTAAATGAGTATTAGTCTGTTTCATTCTTATTTGAGCTATTCCAATATGTGTAGTTATCCTGTTTAGTCTAATATTGCATGTTTACATGCTTTAGCTGCTTAATTGAACTCTGTGAAGCATGCCTAGTTGATTTCCTGCTTTTCCTTGTTCTTTATTAGTATAACTATAAAAATCTGGTTGTTAACTATTGTATTTATCGGTTTGAGCTGTGTGTTTACTTTTGAGACTACGAGGCGGTTCCTCGGGAGTTCTCCCTGCATATTTACTTTTGAGACTACGAGGCGATTTCTCGGGAGTTCTCCCTGCACATTTACTTTTGAGACTACGAGGCGGTTCCTCGGGAGTTCTCCTTGCACATTTACTTTTGAGACTACGAGGCGGTTCCTCGGGAGTTCTCCCTGTATATTTACTTTTGAGACTACGAGGCGGTACCTTGGGAGTTCTCCTTGCATATTTATTTTGGGACTACGAGACGGTATCTCGGGAGATCCCATGCTGTTTACCCCTGTGTGTTGTACTGTTGCCTTGTTGTGTTTCCTGTTGTTAAATTTCCAGCCTCTTATTATACTGTACATTCTCTTGCCTTATTTATTATTTACCAGTGTGCCTGACCTGACCTTGTCACTACTCGATCGAGGTTAGGCTTGGTACCTCGTGATAAGTTGGTATCAGAGCTATAGGTTCATAGGTGCCGTGAGTCACAAGCAGGTTTAGTAGAGTCTAGCGGATCGGTACAGAGAAGTCTGTATTTATCTTTGGGAGGCTATGGAACTGTTAGGAAAAAATTACACTTCTTTGATTCTTTGTCGTGCGAAATTGTTGACTTCAAAATTCTAAACTTTTGTATTCTATTCTCTCACAGATGGTGAGGACACGTACAAGCGGATCTGATAACCAGGCACCCGCGCCCCCTTCTAGAGCCGCGAGAGGCCGGGGCCGGGGCCGGGGCCGGGGTAGAGGGCGAGGACGTCCACGCGGTGAAGCCAGAGCACCCGCCTGAGCTGCTACAGAGGAGCCCCAGTAGCTCCATCTGGAGGGCAGGCACCTGAGGTACCTGTTGCTGCATCAGCCCTCTAAGAGACTCTAGCCCTGTTTCAGAGCGTGCTTAGCACCTAAGATGAGGATGGATTGATTCTACTTGCTCCTGCCACATCTCAGACCGGGGGAGGAGCACAAACTCCCATCGTCGGTACTCCAGAGCAGCGGGTTCAGGTCGATCAGGTTCCAGAGATTATATCGATGCAACCGGTAACTCCAGCTCAGCCCGAGGTTAGGGCAGCAGTTTCTGAGGCAGAGTAGCTCAGACTTGAGAGGTACAAGAAGTACCACCCTCCTACCTTTAGTGGATTGGCATCATAGGATGCCTAGAGTTTTCTGGAGGATTGTCACCGCAATTTTCATACTATGGGTGTAGCGGAGTCGAGTGGGGTTTCTTTTACTGCATTCCATCTTAGAGGAGCAGCCTATCAGTTGTGGCATGCATATGAGTTGGGTAGTCCAGCTGAGGTAGCTTCACTTACATGGACTCAGTTCTCGGACATGTTCTTGAGGGAGTATGTTCCACAGAGTCTCAGAGACGCATGGCACGTGAAGTTTGAGTAGCTGCGCCAGGGTGCTATGACTGTGTCAGAGTATGCAGTTCGTTTCAGTGATTTGGCCCGACATGCACCGACCTTGGTTGCCAAAGTTCGAGAGAGGGTTCGCCGGTTTATTGAGGGACTCCACCTCAGTATCAAGCTTAGCATGGACCGGGAGTTAGAGATGGATATTTCTTACCAATAGGTTGTTAGTATTGCTAGGAGATTGGAGCGTATGGTTGCTCAGGAGAGAAAGGAGAGGAAGGCCAAGAGGTCTCGAAAGTCTGGCACTTCTAGTTGTACTCGTGCCCCAATTGCAGTTCGCATGGTAGGTGCTATGGGAGTCACCCCGTTCATTTAGCTCTTCTAGCCGCCAGTGGTATTCTTGTCCCTTCTAGGCCCCAGGAGCCTTATTATGCACCGTCAATATCTAGTGCGCCTCCTGGACGAGGTGCTTTTAGCGGCCAGTCCAGCAAACCTGGCCCGAGACAGTCACAACAGCCACGCCCTTCGAGAGCTTGTTTTGAGTGTGGCGACACTCGCCATATGGTGAGAGATTGCCCCAAACTTAGGAGCGGTGCACCTTCACAGATTTCTCAGGCACAATGTGCTCCACCGGGTCCTCAGGCTATGATTACAGCACCCGCTACCACACCACCTGCTCCGCCAGCTCGAGGTGGAGATCGGGGAGGTCGAAGTCACCCTAGAGGGGGAGGCCAGGCTAGATATTATGCCCTTCCTACTCGTACAGAGGTAGTTACTTCCGACTCCATCATTACAGGTATTGCTCCGGTCTGTCATAGAGATGTGTCAGTTTTATTTGATCTAGGCTCCACTTATTCCCACGTGTCCTCTTATTTTGCCCCGTACTTGGGTGTATCTCGGGATTCTTTGAGTTCCCCTATTTATGTGTCTACTCTTGTGGGATATTCTTTTATTGTGGACCGCGTGTATCGGTCGTGTTTGGTTGCTCTTAGTAGTTTTGAGACCAGAGCCGATTTACTATTACTCAGTATGGTAGACTTTGATGATATCTTGCGCATGGACTGGTTGTCGTCCCATTATGCTATTCTTGATTGTCACGCTAAGACCGTGATGCTGGCTATGCCAGGATTACCGCGATTAGAGTGGAGAGGTACCTTAAAGTATACTCCCAGCAGAGTTATCACATTTCTTAAAGCTCAACGAATGGTTGAGAAGGGGTGTGACGCGTATCTAGCTTATGTGAGAGATGTCAGTATTGATACCCCTATAGTTGAGTTAGTCTGAGTAGTAAGGGATTTTCCAGATGTATTTCCAGCTGATCTTCCGGGCATGCCGCCCGACAGAGATATTGACTTTGTCATTGATTTGTTGTCGGGCACTCAGCCCATCTTTATTCCTCCATATCGTATGGCTACTCCTGAGTTGTAGGAGCAGTTACATGAGTTGTTTGATAAGGGCTTCATTTGGCCCATTGTGTCACCTTAGGGTGCTCCTATATTATTTGTGAAGAAAAAGGATGGTGCTATGCGGATGTGTATTGATTACCGCCAGTTGAACAAAGTCACAGTGAAGAACAGGTATCCATTACCTCGTATTGATGACCTATTTGATCAGTTACAGGGTACCAGAGTGTTTTCCAAGATTGACTTACGTTCAGGCTATCATCAGTTGAATATTCGGGAGCCAGATATCCCGAAGACTGGTTTCAGGACTAGGTATGGTCACTACGAGTTTCTTGTGATGTCATTTGGGCTGACCAACTCCCTAACAACATTTATGCACTTGATGCAAAATGTGTTTCGACCCTATCTTGACTCATTCATCGTTGTGTTTATTGACGACATTCTGGTGACCTCCCGTACTCGGGAGGGTCATGAGCAACACCTGATGACTGTGCTTCAGACCTTGAGAGAAAAGAAGTTATATGCAAAATTTTCAAAGTGTGAGTTTTGGCTAGACTCAGTGGCATTATTGGGTCATGTAGTATCGAGTGATGGGATCCAGGTGGATCTGAAGAAGGTTGAAGCAGTGAAGAGTTGGCCCAGACCGTCCTCAACTATGGAGATCCGGAGTTTTCTTTGTTTAGCGGGTTATTACCGTCGATTTGTAGAGGGTTTCTCATCTATTGCAGCACCTATGACCAGGCTGACCCAGAAGGGTGCTCCGTTCAGGTGGACAGAGGAGTGTGAGGAGAGCTTTCAGAAGCTTAAGACGGCTTTGACTACAACCCCAATATTGGTATTGCCTACAAGTTTGGGGTCTTATACTGTATATTGTTATGCGTCACGGATTGGTCTCAACGCGATGTTGATGCAGTACGGTAGGGTGATTGCCTACGCGTCGAGACAGCTGAAGGTGCATGAAAAGATTTATCATGTCCACGACCTTGAGTTAGCAGCTATTGTTCATGCCTTGAAGATTTGGCGGCACTATTTGTACGGTGTCCCTTGTGAGATTTACATCGATCACCAAAGTTTTCAGCATCTGTTCAAGCAAAAGGATCTTAACTTGCGTCAGCGGAGGTGGTTGGAGCTTCTTAAGGATTATGATATCACAATTTTATTCTATACCTAGAAGGCCAATGTGGTAGCGGATGCTTTGAGTCGCCGAGAGGAGAGTTTGGGGAGCTTAGCATATCTACTAACAGCAAAGAGGCCATTAGCATTGGATATTCAGGCCTTAGCCAACTAGTTTGTTAGATTGGAATTTTTTGGAGCCGAGTCAAGTATTGGCTTGTGTGGTCTCTCGGTCTTCTCTTTATAATTGTATCAGGGAGCGTCAGTATGATGACCCCCATCTGCTTGTCCTTAAGGACACGGTTCAGTACAGTGATGCTAAGGAGGTCACTATTGGAGATGATAGTGCACTAATGATACATGGCAGGTTATGTGTGTCTAATGTAGATGGTTTGCGTGAGTTGATTCTCCATGAGGCTCACAGTTTGCGGTATTCCATTCATCAGGGTGCCGCGAAGATATATCAGGACTTGAGACAACATTACTGGTGGAGGAGAATAAAGAAGGACATAGTTGAGTATGTAGCTCGGTGTCTAAATTTCCAGCAGGTGAAGTATGAGCATCAACGGCCAGGTGGGTTACTTCAGAAGTTAGAGATTTCGAAGTGGAAATGGGAACGAATCACTATGGATTTCGTTGTTGGACTCCCATAAACTCAGCGGAGGTTTGATGCAGTTTGGGTGATTGTGGATAGGCTGACCAAGTTAGCTCATTTCATTCTTGTGATGACTACCTATTCTTCCGAGAAGTTGGCTCGAATTTATATCCGCGAGATTGTCAGGATTCATGGCGTACCGGTATCTATCATCTTTGACATGGGTACGCAGTTTACATCATGGTTCTGTAGGGTTGTACAGCAGGAGTTGGGTACCCAAGTTGAGTTGAGCATAACATTTCACCCTCAGATGGATGGACAATCCGAGCGCACTATTCAGATACTGGAGGATATGGTTCGTGCTCGTGTGATAGATTTTGGGAATGCTTGGGACAAATTCTTGCCACTTGCGGAGTTTGCTTACAATAACAGTTATCAGTCGAGCATTCAGATGGCACCGTATGAGGCCCTATATGGGAGGCGGTGCCGGTCTCCAGTGGGTTGGTTTGAGCCAGGTGAGGCTAGGCTATTGGGTACAGATTTGGTTCAGGATGCCTTGGAGAAAGTTAAATTGATTCAGGATCGACTTCATACAGCCCAGTCCAGACAGAAGAGTTATGCGGATCGGAAGGTTCGCAATGTTGCGTTCATGGTTGGAGAGCGGGTCCTGCTCCGGGTGTCACCCATGAAGGGTGTTATGAGGTTCGGAAAGAAAGGTAAGCTGAGCCCAAGGTTTATCAGCCCATTTGAGGTGTTGCGACGTATTGGGGAGGTTGCTTATGAGCTTGGCTTGCCTCCCAGCCTAGAAGGAGTTCATCCAATATTCCATGTCTCGATGCTCCATAAGTATCACGACGATCTGTCTCATGTGTTGTATTTCAGCTCAGTCCAGTTGGACAATGATTTATCTTATGTTGAGGAGCCGATTGCTATTTTGGATAGGCAGGTAGCTCAGGTCGAAGAACATTGCTTCCGTGAAGGTTCATTGGAGGGGTCAGCCGGTGGAGGAGGCGACTTGGGAGACCGAGCATGATATGCGCAACCGTTATCCTCATCTTTTCACCACTTTAGGTATGTCTCTGTGCTCGTTCGAGGACAAATAATTATTTTAAGAGGGGGAGGATGTAACGACCTAGCCGGTCATTTTGAGTGTATTATCCCCGATCCCCTATTTACTACTTTCCCCGTATCGTTTTCTACTTATGTGACTGACCGGGAGGTTTTGTTGTGGTTTCGGAGTGAATTAGGAAACTTAGTCCCTAAAACGGAAGCTTAAGTCTTAGGATTTTGATCGTAGTTGGAACTTTGTGGAGACGACTCTGAAATGGAGTTTCATCGGTTCCGTTAGCTTTGTTGGGGTGATTTTGGACTTAGGAGCGTGTCCGAATTATGAATTGGAGGTCTGTAGCTAAATTAGGCTTGAAATTGTGAAAGTTGAATTTTTGGGAAGTTTGACCGGTAGTGGACTTTTTGATAAGTTTGAAACTTTGAAGTTCATTAGGCTTGAATCGAGGTGTAATTCATGTTTTAGCATTGTTTAATGTGATTTAAAGGCTCGAATAAGTTCGTATGGTATTTTAGGACTTGTTAGTATGTTTGGTTGACGTCTCGGGGGCCTCGGGTGAGTTTAGGGTGCTTAACAGATCAAAATTATGGACTTGTGTAATTGCTGAAGCTTTCAAGCTTCTGGTGTAATCGCACCTGCGGTGGGGTGGCCCCAGGTGCGGACACACACGTGCGAGAGGCCAAGCGCATAAGCGAGATTGAGGAGATGGCCAGGGGTCGCAGGTGCGAAGGAATTTCCGCATCTGCCAGCCCGCAGATGCGCTTGAAGTTCCGCAGATGCGGAGAGTGAGCTGGAGGGGGAGACCGCTGAAGCGGACCACTGTCCGCAGGTGCGCACATGCAGGTGCGACCAACTGATCGTAGAAGCGGTCCCAGTCACCTTGAGCCATTTCCGCACCTGCGATGGAAATTCCACATGTGCGGTGTTGCAGGTGCGACTGGTGGTCCGCAAGTGCGAGATCGCTGGGACTTTGAGAGCTCGGATTGGGCGATTATTTGAGGGATTTTTAGAGAAAGCTTTTGGGTAACGATTCTTGACTCCTTTATGGTTATATTCCACTAATCTATGGTTGATTTCATCATTTAATTTCGGATTTGGGTTGAAATTTTGGGGAAAATGGGAAGAAGTTCTTCAACTAAGATTTTGGGTTTTGATTAAGATTTTGACATCGGATTTGGATAATTTTGGTACGAGTGAACTCATGAGGGAATATGTGTTCATATTTTGTGACTTTTACCTGATTCCGAGATGTGGGCCCGGGGAGACTTTTTGGGGCGATTTTCTAATTTCTTGCTTTAGCTTTGATTTCATTAATTAGATTAATTTCTTATAGTTGTATTTATGGTATGTAATTGATTTTTGGCTAGATTTGGGCCATTCGGAGTCGGATATTCTTGGAAAAGGCATTGTTACCGATTGTTTGAGCTTGGTTTGAGGTAAGTGGCTTGCCTAACCTTGTGTGGGAGAAATTCCCTTAGGATTTGGTACTGTTGTGATATGTGAGCGTCGTGTACATGAGGTGACGAGTACGTACACGGGCTATTTGTTGTAAAGCCCGATTTATTTCACTAAGTAGCAACCTGTTTTTCCTTTAAATTGAGTTATACCGTTTAAATGAGTATTAGTCGGTTTCATTCTTATTTGAGCTATTCCAATATGTGTAGTTATCCTGTTTAGTATAATATCGCATGTATACATACTTTAACTACTTATTTGAACTCTGTGAAGCATGCCTAGTTGATTCCCTGCTTTTCCTTGTTCTTTATCAATATAATTATAGAAATCTGGTTGTTAACTATTGTATTTATCGGTTTGAGCTGTGTATTTACTTTTGAGACTACGAGGCGGTTCCTCGGGAGTTCTCCCTGCACATTTACTTTTGAGACTACGGGGCGGTTCCTCGGGAGTTCTCCCTGTATATTTACTTTTGAGACTATGAGGCGGTACCTCAGGAGTTCTCTTTGCATATTTATTTTGGGACTACGAGACGGTATCTCGGGAGATCCCCTGCTGTTTACCCCTGTGTGTTGTACTGTTGCCTTGCTGTGTTTCCTTTTGTTAAATTTCCAGTCTCTTATTATACTGTATATTCTCCTGCCTTATTTATTATTTACAAGTGGGCCTGACCTGACCTCGTCACTACTCGACCGAGGTTAGGCTTGACACTTACTGGGTACCATTGTGGTGTACTCATGCTACTCTTCTGCACATGTTTTGTGTGTGCAGATCCAGGTATTTCTTATCAGCCCTACTATTAGCTGAGAGTGCTTGCTGTTGTACGGAGACTTCAAGGTACATCTGCCGCGTCCGCGGACCTTGGAGTCCCTATCTATTCTCTCCTATGTCATTTACCTTCCGTACTTCTTTTATTAGGCTATGGTGTATAGATATACTAGTTTTCTTCTGTAGTTTGTGATTTATGATGTTCCAGGTTTTGGGAATACTGTGTATTACTAGAGTGTTGGATATTGTACAAGCCAAGCGGCATTGTTACCAGTTATTTAGTTATATGTTGCACTTAGTTGTTAGGTTTTATTTCTATTTTGTTATTTCCGCATTGTGTTAGGCTTACCTAGTTGTAGAGACTAGGTGTCGTCACGACATCTTATAGAGGGATAATTGGGTCGTGACAACCAGCAACTGCTACATCACTTCCATCTTTATCTACTCTTCCACCAGCAACTGCTACATCATCTCCACCGGCCGCACCTGACCATGAAGAAGGTGTTCCTCATCCACAGTCCCCAGTTCATGGGAATTTGGGGCAAAATTATGCTGTCCATTCTGAAGATCCGCAAAGGAGGAGGAATGTTACTCTTTCGGTCTCTACCGGATGCAACTTGCTATCCCGTCGGTGGAGCTTGCTAATTATCTGAAGCCTTTGGCTTTAGATAAAGACTAGGAAATGATTCAGGCACTCTCAGGAGAGTGTTTGTGGAACAACGCCATGCACAACGCTGCATCGTTACGTTCCTTTCTTCCTTTATTACTCCTATTTTTGGGTATGAATATATCCTGAATTTTACCCTTCTTAATTTGTAGGACAACCTTCTTGCTTCCAAGGGCCTTCAGAAGTTGATTCGTGAAAAAGAAGAGATTACCTCCGCACGGGAGCAACTTTTGGCAAAACAAGAACAACATGTCGCTCGCCTTTCAGAACTGGACGCTAAAGCTGCTGAGGATATTGTACTGGAGGCTCGTTTGTGGCAAAGCGAGCAAGAAGTGGTAACCCTTAGCCAAGAAATTGGCCCGCTGAGGATTATATTTGACGAAGGCACGGCCAAATGGGCTGAAGTCCATAACGCCGTTCTTGTTGCAACCGAACGCGAGGCTGCCTCCGCTGAAAGAGTGATCAACTTATGGGCAGCCTTGAACTCCAAAATTGAAGAGTTTGCTGCTATGGGGACGAAACACGCCCAGATGGAAGAGAAGTATAGGAAAGCTATCGAGCATAATAGGCTTTTTAGTTCAGCTGTCCGCGACCTTGATGTTAGCCTCAAATCTGCTAGGTCCGCCCAGGAAAATCTTTCTGCCGAGGTAACCCAACTCAAAGAAGAACTAAAGCGTCGAGCGGCTTCCCTCGTTGTTTTGAAAACTTACGCTATGTACAACATGAGAAGAAAAATGTTGGAAGAGGCCAAAGCTGGTGTCATTAATTTTGATACCAAAATTTTTAAGGCCCGTGAGCTTGAGTTGGCTGCTAAAAGTGGATTCTCAGTAAGGTCTGATGCACCTGGTCCTTCTATTTCAGGTTTCGAGTTATCGGGATCTGAAGAAGAATTAGAGGATGATGATGTTGAAGGCCAAACTGGTGAAATTATTGAGCCATCGGTAGGTCCGCCTACTTCTCCCGGGGCGCAGATGCTGCAGCTTACCTTTTCCTTTCCTTTTCCAATTGTTGTACCTGTGCCGTTTTAATGTGTTTTTGTAGATAAAAACATATTTTGCTCTAGTATTGTTTGAGTCTTCTTTTCATTTGAATATTCATGCAAGCCTTTAATCTTTGCATTTTCTTCCTTTTGCTTTAGAATTTTGCTCAAGCTTTTCTGTTTTGCATCTTATTATGTGAAGCCTTGGATGTATTCTCCCCGAAAGTATTTTTGGCTCTGAGCATTAGCCCTTTTTCCTGAGGGCTTTGATAAGTATTTGCGCAAGTTTACTTTTTGCGTCCTTTCGTATATGGTTCAGGTGAATCTTTCCCCGAAGGCATTTTGATTCCGGGCATAAATTCTTTCAGAACCAACCCTTTAACGTGAGGGTTTTTATAAGAGAGGTCCCTCTTATATGAACGGTACTCTTGAAGAAGATGCCTCCTGTTCATTATGGCACTAGCATTTGAAGTACTTGTTTAAATTTCAAATGACAAAGTTAATTCATCGTTCAGACAAGAAACAAGATAAAAACAAAAGGATTTCATTTTATTCTTTCTATTTTCAAAAAGTACATAAGCATTTGCTATGCTGAAAAGAAATTGACATTACTTGTGGCTAACTTGTTTCTACAGGGCTGGACGCACAGTCCCTGTCTCGATGATGCAATTATACTTCCGGTTTTTCATTTTTCGGTCGACGTGAAAGTCATTGTTGCCATATCCTCATATCACCCCCCAGTGTTCGAATGCGAAGAGTGCGAATTGGAACACTGGAAGTCTTGTATCTTTGAAGATTCCACTAATGCATTTCTAGATAATCCTTAACTTGGTAACACACTTTACTTCCCCTTAGGAATTTATGCGATCGAGCGAAGGACTATTTAACAGCCCTCTAATTGTTTGTGCTCGTGAACGATCAGGTAACCTTTGCTCAATAGCAAACTTAACTTCCCTGTGGGAATTTGCTATAGAGCAAAAGATTATCTAACTATCCCCGAGTGGATCTTTGCTTGTGTGCCTTGCTATTAATGGTCTTATTGCTTCTATCTTCTTAGTATGCTTTCTGTTGCTGCCTCGTTAAAAACCTTGCCAGAAAAATCTAATTGGGACAAAAACTGAACGAAGGAAAAAAGAGTGTAGCACATACTTTCTAATCGGATAATGTTCATCAACAATAATATCTTTTGAGGTTTGACACGTTCCAATTGCTAGGCAACGTTTCTCCATTTTGGTTTTCCAACTCGTATGAACCTTTCCCGGTGATAGGTCAAACCCGGTAGGGGCCTTTCTACGTTGGACCTAGCTTCCCCGTGTTGAGCTCCCTGTGTTTTGAGTTACTTTCCTTAGGACCAAGTCTCCTACTTTAAAATAACGGAGGTTGTCTCTTCGATTATAATACCACTCCATTCTCTGCTTTTGAGCTACCATTCTTACATGCGCCAAGTCCCTGCGTTCATTGAGCAGTTTCAAGTTGAATAACATTGCTTCATTGTTCGATTCTTCATCTGCCTTAAAATTTCTCAAGGTGGGTTCCCCTACTTCCACCGGGATTAAAGTTTCTGCACTGTACACGAGGGAAAAAGGGGTTTCCCCTGTGCTTGACTTGGTCGTAGTTCGGTATGCCCATAGAACTCCGGGTAATTCTTCGGCCCAGTTACCCTTAGTTGCTTCTAACCTTTTCTTGAGGTTTTGAATTATTATTTTGTTCGTTGACTTTGCTTGACTGTTTGCGCTCGGATGATAGGGTGAAGAACTGATCCTCTTTATTTTTAAATCTTGGAGGAACTTTGTAATTTTTGCACCGATAAACTGTAGCCCATTGTCTCATGCTATCTCTTTTGGTATTCTGAACCTGTAAATTACATTTTCCTACAAGAAATCCACCACTTTGCGTTCTCCGGTCTTCTGTTAAAGACCTGCTTCTACCCACTTAGAAAAATAGTCAATCAAAATTAAAAGAAATCTTACCTTTCCGGGAGCCTGTGGCAGTGGTCCGATGATGTCCATCCTGTCACGACCCAAGACCCACGTGACCGGCACTCGGCATACTACCCGACCCGAGCAAGCCAAACCCATGAACTAACCTACTCTTATATTCATGCGGAAGCCTTTTGAAAACACAATCATTGTAAATAATAAAATCCATGCATGAAATATAACTATTTAAAACAATCATTTTCATTAAATAAAAGACATAACGATAATTGTTCATTCATGCATACCATATGAGTTACCATAGCTTACAACCCAACAGAATAGACTACTAATGTCTATGGAATCTCTAAGACACGAAATGAAAATAGTCGACCGAGACAGGCCTCGGTGATCCAAAAGTATAAAGTAAACACTACTCCACGACAGTAAGAGTGGAGACTCACCAAAAGTACCAAATGGAAATGTGGAGCTGTCCTATCCACGGGGCTCACACTGCTTAGGACCGGTACTTGAAAACAGAAATGGAAATTTGGCCAAAGGGCCTAAGCTCCATATGCCTAGTATGAATCATGAACCGTTTCCCCAAGAAGTGGGACAAAGTAAGAAAAAAGGTCAAGAGATATACAAAGCATTGATATAACAAGGAGGCATTTATACCAAATCATAATTTAAACAAGGAAATGAAATAATAGTGTAAAACATATTTCAAAGTCACTTCCTTTAACATTTAAAGTTCAACCAATATCATGTGAGATTTTACCTTCAACGGGAGCACTATACCGACACACTAGAAACAATACAAGGTGATCGACCTAGCCACAAGTATTTAACCCTACTTGTCTGGGCGGCTTTTCGTAGTACCGTATGAGTCGACTTAACCTCATTACATTTAGTAATGATCATTGCCCACAAATTTGGGGACTTTATCCCACAAACCTTGGCTTAACCTCGGAATGTGTCCCTACACCGATACGTGTAGTTCCAGGGTAACAAATTCAAGATTCAAACCAATCTCGGTGGTCTCCACTAGTAACTCCCAAAATATTTGACTTTTCTAAAATCGATTCATAGCTTAAAAGCCTAAAAGAAATCTATTTTAAATCAAATCATGGTGTTCATAACCGATCTAACCATTTGAACAAAAATCGAACAAAACATTTCCCATTTCTATGTTAAAAGAAATTAACAAAATTAGAATTTATCTTTTAGTTCAACAAGTGCCACTCTAACATATAAGTATATTTCAAAACATTACATTTTCAATAAACACGTCAATGGCACTTAAACATTTAAAAGCAAGAAATGGTGAAATCCCAACCCGCTCTTCCCCACAAGCTAGGATCCATAATTTGAATCAAGTTCCAATCTAATTTATGATATGCGAGTTTGGAGAGAAACTCCATGAAGTAGTAGGTTTCAACATACCTTGATACGCTCCCAAAAATCCACCACAAGTATCCACGGTCTTCAACCAATCTCAATCTACACAATTATATCTCACATGAGTCAAGAGTTATCCGACGATACCCAACAAGACCCATTTAGACCTTAGCTCTTGACTATAGGTACTTAGGGTTCATATCTCTTACCATATGTGTTCACCCTTGCTTAACAATCTTGTATATAATACTTAATGGGTTTATAAACAACTCAACAATCTCCATGTAATACCTCAATTTACTATTCATTGTATTCCCAACTACCAACATAAATATCCAATAAGGATTTCATAAATACTCACACTCAATCACCTCCCAGTATCATGAATACCATAAATACACTCATATATACCTCATAACGAGATTGGAGTAGAGGAAATTACCTTTAGAACATCTTTAGGATGCATGAGACATCAATACATATCTTTGAAACACTTACAATTCGTCGACTTTCGAAATGTAATATTACTGTTCTCTAGCTCTTTATCCTTAATTCGTTCATGTAGTATTTTACAACCCATCAAAAGTATTAACTTATCCTTGTACTTCATTCAACACATTCAACCCCTTTACAATGTAAGAGTTTTAATCAATCCATACTCAGCTTCTCCATTGGCCCATATAATGCTTTTTGGAGTAAAATCTCGAAACTTCACCTTTCACAAATTTATCAACACCAATGAGACATACCCAATCTGTACAAGTTTAATATCGTCCTTTCATGAAAACTTGACTTATAAATAATTTATCTTACCCCTTTAACCTCCGAGGTCATGCCTTTTATACACTTCGTACCTTGACATGTCATCTACTTATCCATTCTAGTGTCTTTATATCATTTCAATGTATATCAATATTTATTATTAATAATTAATTCCCATCATAATGCCTTGATCACTTAGAAGTGCGCTTGATAATCTAGACGTGTCGTTGTTAGCTTATGCGACATGATAATGACTACAACCTGTTATACTAAGTGTCCATCTGGCCTACATCAACTTTCAGTATCCATCTATAACAATCTCGGGACTCAAATTGTTTTTAGTCAACTCGAAACTATCATATTCACTCGATTGAACTTTACCTCTCCTTGTTCAACTTGTCTTTCAGAACTGGTAGCCGACATATTATATTCATGTCCTTTTTCTCGAGCAGTCCCAACCATATACCAGGCCACTAGGGTCATGTCCTCTCAAGATATGATTATTCTTTTTGGTAGCACAAACTTCCTGCAATTCTCGATGCATCACGACAACAGTCAACGCGATTCTCGTCTTATCTTCCTTCAAGTAGTCATTAGCTCTTGACAAAAGAAAATATATGATTCGTTATTGCATCATTCAATTTGAATCCATTTTATTTCATTTCTTATCTTTGCCCTTATATTCATATGGAGAGCCATACACACTTTCTTGGAAACTCCTCCAGTAGCTAGTGTCGTTACTTAAATCTCAAGCATTATGCTCAACACTCCCCTTCGTAAACCCCGTCCGAATATCAATAGATACAAATAATTTTCTCCCCGCTTCAAGCTTTAACGCATGATCTAGAGTGAGAAGAAAGGAATGAAACAATCCTACAATGTCCATGTATCCTTCCCGTTATGGGTGTGGTGCACAACACACCAATAAGGAGAACTCTACTAGACACAATTCCATAGACTTCTTAGGACTCGAATTAGAACCTAGTACTCTGATACCAAGTTTGTCACGACCCAAGACCCACGTGACCGGCACTCGGCATACTACCCGACTCGAGCGAACCAAACCCATGTACTAACCTACTCATATGTGCATGTAGAAGCCTTTTGACAACACAATCATTGTAAATAATAAAATCCATGCATGTAATATAACTATTTAAAACAATCCTTTTCAATAAATAAAATACATAACGATAACTATTCGTTCATACATGCCATATGAGTTACCATAGTTTACAACCCAACAGAATAGACTACTAATGTCTATGAAATCTCTAAGACATGAAATAAAAATAGTCGACCGAGACAGGCCTCGGTGACCCAAATGTATAAAGTAAATACTACTCCACGATAATAAGAGTGGAGCCTCACCAAAAGTACCAAATGGAAATGTAGAGCTGTCCTATCTACGGGGCTCACACTGCTTAGGACCAGTACCTGAAAACAGAAATGAAAATTTTGCCAAAGGTCCTAAGCTCCACATGCCTAGTATGAATCATGAACTGTTTCCCCAAGAAACGGGACAAGGTAAGAAAAGAGGTCAAGAGATATGCAAAGCATTGATACAACAAGGAGGCATTTCAAAGTCACTTCCTTTAACATTTAAAGTTCAACCAATATCATGTGAGGTTTTTACCTTCAACGGGAGTACTATACCGATACCGACATACTAGAAACAATACTAGGTGATCGACCTAGCCACAAGTATTTGACCCTACTTGTCTGGGTGACTTCCCGTAGTACCGTACGAGTCGACTTAACCTCATTACATTTAGTAATGATCATTGCACACAAATTTTGGGACTTTATCCCACAAACCTTGGCTTAACTTCGGAATGTGTCCCTACACCGGTATGTGTAGTTCCATGGTAACGAATTCAAGATTCGAACCAATCTCGGTGGTCTCCACTAGTAACTCCCAAAATATTTGACTTTTCTAAAATCGATTCATAGCTTAAAAGCCTAAAAGAAATCTATTTTAAATCAAATCACGGTGTTCATAACCGATCCAACCATTTGAACAAAAATCGAACAAAATATTTCCCATTTCCATGTTAAAAGAAATTAACAAAATTAGAATTTATCTTTTAGTTCAACAAGTGACACTCTAACATATAAGTACATTTCAAAACATTACACTTTAAATAAATACGTCAATGTCACTTAAATATTTAAAAGCAAGAAATGATGAAATCCCAACCCGCTCGTCCCCACAAACTAGGATCCACAATTTGAATCAAGTTCCAAACTAATTTATGATATAAGAGTTTGGAGAGAAACTCCATGAAGTAGTAGGTTTCAACATACCTTGATACGCTCCCAAAAATCCACCACAAGTATCCACGGTCTTCAACCAATCTCAATCTACACAATTATATCTCACATGAGTCAAGAGTTATCCAACGATACCCAACAAGACCCATTTAGACCTTATCTCTTGACTATAGGTACTTAATGTTCATATCTCCTACCATATGTGTTCACCCTTGCTTAACAATCTTGTATATAGTACTTAATAGTCTATTGGGTTTATAAACAACTCAACAATCTCCATGTAATACCTCAATTTACTATTTTCCCAACTACCAACATAAATATCCAACAAGGATTTCATAAATACTCACACTCAATCACCTCTCAATATCATGAATACCATAAATACACTCATATATACCTCATAACGAGATTGGAGTAGAGAAAATTACATTTTGAAGCAAACCCTAGAAAATCTCTTCTTTAGTGTTCTTGGTGATTCTTCAAGATTCAAGTGAAATCCTATGGATTGAATCTATATATGTGTTAGTTCTAGCATCCAATGATGTTATAACATCATAAATTTGTCAAGAAACCATACCTTGAAGTGTATTAAGTGTAGGGATTGCCCATTTCTCTCTCTAGAATTCCAAGGCTCCAAAATCTTGCACCTCTTTCTCTCTCCCCGGCCTCTTCATACTTATAGAAAATGAATTGCGTAGGCAGATTGCGTAGCATACGCAGCATAAGCCTCCCCTTACTCAACATGCTGTTTTTGACTACTCAGCCTGCGTAGTCTACGCAGGTCTGCTAGGATCCTTTCCTTCCTCTTAAATCAATCATTCCAAGCTATGTCTTTAACCATACAACTTGAGGACCTTAAATCCATCTTATCTTCATGCCCAAGTATTCTAATGATCCTAATACCCTCATGTGGGTTCGCAAGCATTTCGAGGTCTCGAAAAATATTCTCTTAAGCTCGAGTTCGACTTAATCTTGTTAGAAAGATTTCTGGGGCTTTACACATCCCCCATTTCATGAACGACCACGGAGACAAAACCGAATGTAAGGGTTCTGCCGGTTGATGCACCAATGGTTAACACTTATCATATTTTTGTACGAATTCTTTGGCGTCTTGTTCCATGCGGGGCCAATAATATCCCGTATTTACCAACTTCAGCACTAAGGAATCTGCGCCTGAGTAGTTTTCGCATATCCCTTCGTGAACCTCTCTTATGACATAGTTTGCTTCGGATTCCCCTAAGCTTCGGGCCAACGGGCCTTAAAAAGATTTTTTATACAATTGACCTCTCTTGAAGCGATATCGCACTGCTTTGGCGAGCAGCAGCTAGAATAGTTTGGGGTATTCCGGTAGCTTTCCATGTTCGAGATAATCGATGATTTCATTCTTACAGTCCCAGCCCAGATTAGTCGAATTTACCTCAAAGTAACCATCTGTATCCAGGACTGAGTTCATCAGTTGTACTACCGTCCCGGACTCCGATCCCGTTATTTTTGTTGATGATCCTAGGTTTGCAAATGCGTCTGCTTCTGTGTTATCTTCCCTTGGGATATGAGTAATTGACCACTCCCTGAATGCACCAATAGAGCCTGCACCTTTACCACGTATTGTTGCATGCGCTCCTCTTTTGTCTTGAAGATCCCGTAGATATGATTTACCACCAGCTGTGAGTCGTACTTGATTTCGATGATCTCAGAGTCAAGTCCCTGGGCCAATTCGAGCCCTGCAATCAAAGCTTCATACTCTCCTTCGTTGTTAGTTAAATGGACTATCTTGATGGCTTGCCTTAGGGATTCCCCCTAATGCGTGATTAAGACTATACCGAGCCCGGACCCTTTTATGTTGGAAGCTCCATCCATAAATAAGGTCCAAACCCCTGATGTCGATTCTGACACCATTACTGCCTCCTTGGTTGCAAGAGGAAATAATCCCGGACTGAAATCGGCCACGAAGTCAGCCAAGACTTGCGACTTAATTGGAGTCCTTGGTTTATATTCTATGTCAAATTCACTCATTTCGATGACTCATTTAGCCAATCTATCCGAGTTCTCAAGTTTATGGGGGATGTTCCGTAAAGGGAAAGTAGTCACCACGGCCATCGGGTGGCATTGGAAGTAGGGCCTCAGCTTCCGAGCGGCGACTACTAGAGCTAAGGCCAGTTTCTCCAAATGTGGGTAACGAGTTTCTGCTCCCGTTAAAATTTTGCTAACATAATAAATGGGGGAATGCATATGTTCGTTCTCTCGGACTAAAACCGTACTTACCGCAACTTCCGAGATACTCAAGATAAACTAACAACGCTTCACCTTCTTTTGGTTTTGAAAGCAATAGAGGGCTTAACAAGTATTTCTTTAAATCCCTCAAAGCCTGCTGCACTCCGGGGTCCATTCAAAATTATTTTTCTTTTTGAGTAGTGCGAAGAAACGATGACACTTTTCTGATGACCGGAAAATGAACCTGCTCAAAGCTGCCAATCTCCTCGTAAGTCTTTGGACTTCCTTCACATTTGATAGTTGGTCTGGGATATCTTCTATGGCCTTGATCTTATCGGGTTTTACCTTAATTCTTCTTTGTGATACTAGAAAACCTAGAAATTTACTAGATCAAACCTCGAACGCGCATTTTCGGGATTAAGTTTCATATTATGCTTCCTTAGGATGTCGAATGTTTCTTGCAGATGTTTAAGATGATCACCTGCATTTAACTTGTGTACGGCTACCTCTGTCAGGATTCCTGTCATATCCTCATGCGACCATGCAAAACAATCAGGGAATTTAATAAAGTCGCACCTGAGTTCTGGGTGCAGTCCTATCCCAAGTGGAATTTCCTTTCTAGGAACTCTTCAAACAATGCCACCTACTCCAGCTCTTCCGCTATGGACTTCATTGCATCGGTCTCTTCTGGAACTTGGAAATATTTTGGCACCTGATAATATTCCCACGCCTATGCCCTCGGGCTAACTTCATCTAGTTCGGGAGTTGGTGTCGGTACCTGTAATTGCTATGCCACATGTTCCTTTCCTTTGCTACTGGAGACCAAAATTACATTCATCTCCCTTGCCGCCGGTTGATCAGCCCTTATCTGCTTAATTCCTTCGGGCGTTAGAAACTTCAGCAATTGATGATACGTTGATGGTACAAATTTCATCTCGTGCAACCATGGCCTTCCTAGAATGATATTGTATCCCATATCACCATCTAATACTTCGAAAAGAGCTATTTTCATTACTCCTTCATCGTTCGTGAGTAATAAAATTTCTCCTCGGGTTGTCACAATTGCGAGGTTGAATCCGGCGAGGAGCTTTGTGGCCGAAATAATGCTTCCAGTGAGTTTAGCTTGCTCTAATACTCTCCATTGTATGATATTAGTTGAACTTCCTACATCCACTAGAACACGTTTAATCTTAAAATCTAGCACATTTAAAGAAATTACCAGTTCGTCGTTGTGTGGTAACAGCAATCCGTCTGCGTCTTCCTCGGTAAAAGTGATATCGTCTTCCCGAAGCCTTTTGCTATGCGTTATTGATACTTTTATCTTCTTTGCTGGTGAAAAGGTGACCGCGTTAATCTCGTTCCCTTCGAAGATCATGTTGATTGTTTGACTCGGTGGATCTTCTCCTGCTTCGAGGGTTCCGCGTTATCCCAGTTACGACCATAATTGTTCTTAGCTCGGTCACTCAAGAATTCTCTCAGGTGACCATTCTTAAATAATATTGCCACATTGCCACTTCTTCCCCGAGGTGTTGACAGTCCTCTGTCCGGTGGCCATTCATCCAGTCGTATTCACATCACAAGTTGGGATCCTTCTGGCTGGGATCAGATCTCATTGGTTTTAGGAACCGTATTTCTTTGATGTTTCTCATGGCCGACACCAACTCCACTATACTGATGTTAAAGTTGTATTTCGATAACTTGGGTTAAGAAGGATCCCACGATCCTGACACTTTTTTATCCTGCAGCGATCGATTGTTCCGACCACGATCAGTCCTCCTGTCAACGGCGAACTTGTGCGCTGTCCGGGAACCTCTGCTGCGGCCTTCAGTCCGTTCGTAGGGCAAAAACCGGCCCCTCGAAGTCTGTCTGTCCGCATCATAATCATACTTTGATTTTTCTCTGTTCTTTTCTCATCCTTTGGTCGACGATGGAAAACCAACCTGATCATCTCGATCCTTATTTTTGATTTGTACCGGTTGTGGACATCCGCCCAGGTCGTTTCTTGAAACTCGAGTAGGCTTCACTTCAATTTTCGAGAAGCGTCTGAACTCCTTGGATTCAATCCCTTGGTGAATGCTTCAGCCACCCATTCATCTGGGACAACCGAGAGCAATATTCTCTCCTTCTGGAATCGGGTAACGAATTCCCGTAGCAGCTCTGACACTCCTTGCGCAATCCTAAATATGTTAGCCTTTCGGGCCTATACTTTTCTAGCCCCAGCATAATCCTTGATGAAAGAATCCGCGAGCATTTAAAAGGAGTCTATGGAATGCTCGGGTAACAGCGAATACCACGTCAAGGCTCCCCTCGTGAGGGTATCTCCAAATTTCTTTAGCAATGCAGATTCAATTTTGTGATGAGCTAAATCATTTCCCTTTACTGCCGTTGTATAGGTGGTAATATGCTCTCGGGGTCTGAAGTTCCATCATACTTTGGCACTTCAGGCATTTTGAACCGCTTCAGGATTAACTATAGTGCCACACTTGGCTTGTATGGAAATTGAGTATACTTTTTCGACTCCGGACCTTTCAGCACTGGTGGCGCACTCGGGATCTGGCCCATGCGGGCGTTTACTTCTTTCATAAACTGTAAAATCTCATTCTTGAAAGAATCATTCTCGTTGTGGAGGCCGGATTCGTTCCCCCCTGCTCCATCGGAGCCAATTTCACCTCTGGGAGTGTTGTGTCGACCTTCTACATCGTTTGATTTGTGGGAACCCTGGGAGGAACCTGATCTCGTCTGTTTGCATTATTTAAAGCTCCTGACAACGCTTGCTTCAACTCCGTCATAACCTTATACTATCGCGTGAGGTGACCTAGAATGATCGCCTATTGCTCTTGCAAGACCCTTACCGCGTCAAAGACATGTTCCTCATCAGCATCATCGGGAGTGATCTCCCGAACATATCGAGGATATTGCCTGTCATGCACCAGTGTAGCGTCATTCCTCTCATTATGCGTATCACTGATTGAGCCCTCGAAATGAGGTTGATCCCCTCGAATCTCGTGATTGTGCATGTCGTTAACAGTGTTATCTGTCATTTCTTATGATTTTTTCTAAGACAAAATAATCAAAACACGTTAGTAAAAAAAGCAAGGATCAATTTAATTACACGGATGTATAGGCTCCACGGTAGGCGCCAAACTATTTACCCATAAAATGGTACAGTTCAATTTATACGTAGTTTTTAGACAAGTGAATTAATTTGATCATGAAATAATAAAATAATCGAAGTATTATGCAATACTTAGCCTTAGGATATAGACGAAACAATAAAAGCAACAGTTCTGGGAACATAATTTCCGGGCACAACAACAGCGAAATCGAAAAGTAAGAAGATAAGATTGTATTGAGCTTTGTATAGAATGCAGTGTAAGTTTGCCAGAAAATTCGTATCCTTTACAATGACAACTGAGCTCACTATTTATAGCTATGAAGGAGGTTCTAGGATCGGGCCCTTCTTTAATGTCAATTATGCGGGGCATTGATGAAAATGTAACGAAGAACATAAATGTCAAATTCCCTGTAACGGGTAATTGCTCTTAATGCTATGAAATATTCTCTATTAAATGCTACATGGCGAAAAACATTTATCACATTTTTATGAGCATTATTCTTTCCGGTGACAAACGAAACATCTGTCTTCGGTCTTTGACCATCCCCGTCTTGGGTTTCACGTGTCCCTTTATTGGACGGTCACGTGTCATAGCATATTTTACCCTATACAATATGTTACTTTTTAATAAATCTCAAACTCCATCTCCCCATGTTTGTTCCTTACAAAGCTATCAATTTAATACATCGGAGTTTTCTCAGCAACAATCAAAAACGGTATGCATGTGTGGATCACATGACAAATTTCAGAAGTCAAAGAGAATATAGTAAAGCATAGGCTGGCACATTTTCCTGAGCTTTTATTTAAACCAAAATCTAAAAGGGTGTTTGTATATCTGGATTGTGTAACAAATTTTATCTCAAAATGGATATCCACAAAGTTGGAGGAAATTTTTCGGACATGTTCAACCTGAAAATTGAGATCGTTTTTATATGAATTAGACAGTCGGAAAATAATTATACTAATAGGACTCCTAAAGGTAATCATATAGGATTCTAACGTGTAGTATTATGTCTTAAAACTAATAGGATTATAAAGCTAATATCTACAATTCCGGTTATGTCATTTTATTATGAGTTATTATGCTTAATATTATAAGGTTATTTTTGTAAACCGACATTGTATTCATGCTTTTATAATAATACTAGTCTTTACACTCGTTTCAAATCAAATATCACATAATTCGTACAAAAGATAATAATATTTTAGTTGCATAGGTGTTCTATTAGTAACATTTGTTAAAGCAATAAAATAGAACTAATTCATGTATATAATAAATTACCATTGTTACTAAACTAATATTTGAAATTCAAAATGTAAATGGACATTGCTTGTCCCTCCAAAGGATCACAATTAAAATAATTTACATTACAAAAACATGTTATTTGACCGTATCATCCTTAGAATATTTATTAATTTTCTTATGTATATTTGTATCACTAAGGTGGTGTAACTCGTAAGCTATGTTCTGCTTTGGCTAGGTACCTTATACGATTTATACTATTATCAACGACTCTTTTAATTTCTTCAAAATACTACAAATGTCTGTTTATGTATAAAATAATAGTGGAGACAAAATTTTCACTTTCTTCATTTCTCATATCTTACACATTTAATTTTTAAGACTGCTAATGCAATCTATATTAAGACTCTTACTGTACACTGAACAAATACAAATATTATCCTAACGCCATCAATTCCAATCGATTGATACAAGATATACACAACTGAGAATTGAGATCGTCCATCTTTGGTTGACTAAATATTCTCATAGGCAAAGAAGAAACGGAAAGATGGCAAAAACATTGGAGTTCAAATTTGAAGTTGATTCTTGCCACAGTAAGCCTGAACAATAATCAAAAAATTAAAATTAGCATTAGATTCAGGTGGTAAGAAATAAATTATTAATAATTAAAAGGGCAATCAGAAAATCCAAACAATTCAACCCCAACTAATTATGGCCTTTATGGCGGTATCAGCAGAGCTAGAGGCGGCGGGCCAATTACTTGTCTGTGGATCTGAAAGTCCAAAGTCAAGTAGACGACTAAAAGAAAATTCTTATCAAGAATTTAGTACGAATTTACATCACCAAAACCTTCTCAGCCTTTATTAATATGTTGCTGGTGACTGGCCTCACCTCTAATGCTATTTTTTAGCATCCTACTCCACTTTTAACTTTGTTTTCTCGTCTATATTTTCTCGTAACTAAGAACCAACTTTGAAGAATGTTACCAAATAAAATATTAACCTCATCAATCATCCATATATATATTAGAAATCACTTCCTGCCTGCAACCACATGCAAGTAAAATATATTGAACAATTGATAAGAATTCTCAAAAGGTGAATAACAAAATCTGCAAGCAAAATCTATGTGCCCAAACGGCTCTAAAAATTTAAAGATTACAATTAATTTTAAAAATCAAATCTACAATTGTGTGAATGATGGTGTACGTACCTTATCAAACGAAAAAAACATAGAAAATTACGTCAACGAATGAACTGCAAACGTAAAACAAACTGACTTCAGATATTTAAAAAAAAAAAAGTTAAACCTCAATATATGTGCTATGCATGTGATTAGTTACAAAGAGAAAAATATTCTTAGTCTTAATATGTTTTGAGGTTTAGGACAACATATGATTGTAGCACAAGGGCATAACTGAACCAAATTTATAGGAGTTTACGGTCGGCGCAGCATATTTGATTCATATTATAAGTAGAACAAAAGTTGAACTATTGTAGTTTAAATCGGGAAAGTAAATAGAACTAAAGTTGTAGTTTAAATGAAAAAGAATTGTGTCCTTCGATACTATATAATTTGTACGTTACAATTATGTCCACCTTTGGTTTGTTTCATTAAACAAATATTTTATTTATTTAAGGGTATAAAAGTCAATTAATATTTCAGGAATATTTTTGTCGTTCAACATTTAGCATGTAACATTCGTGCTTTTATAATATAGATAGATAGATATATAGATATAGATGAGTACTTTCTTTTCATATTGGAGAAAAAATATTTTCTTTTGTTTCAATATCTTTTCATGATGTAGAAAAAATATTTTCTTTTTCACAACATGAGTACTTTCTTTTCCTGTTGTAGAAAAAATATTTTCTTTTTAATGTTTTAGATAAAGTTTTTTTTTCATTTCAACAAAATGAATATTTTTCTTTTTATGATGTAGAAAAAGTATTTTCTTTTATTTCAATAAAATAAGTTTTCTTTTCATGATGCAGAAAAAATATTTTCTTTTTCATAAAATGAGTACTTTTTTTTTCATGTTGTAGAAAAAGTATTTTCTTTTATTTCAACAAAAAGAGTACTTTCTTTCCCTGTTATAGAAAAAGTATTTTCTTTTATTTCAACAAAAATAATATTTTCTTTTCATGTTGTAGAAAAAATATTTTCTTTCATTTCAATAAATTGAGTACTTTCTTTTATTTTCTTGTGATACCTAAAAATAGCTCAGTACCCGTCATTTATGTTATTAATATAAATTTTATTTGTTATTTTTTCTATTGTGATAATATGTTTCTTCTTTATTTTCAGATTTTTTTCATGTTTGATAGTTATTTTTGTCAACAACAGTTAGTTAAATAAATCATTTGACATTATGAAAAGAAAATATTTATTTTGTTGAAATGAAAGAAAAATACTTTTTCGACATTATGAAAAAAAATACTCATTTTGTTGAAATGAAAGAAAATACTTTTTCTATATTATGAAAAAACATACTCTAAATAATATTTTTATATATTTAGGGTGGGGTGGGGTGGGGTTAGGTGTTACTGGTTGAGAGTGGGGGGTGAGATGAGGATGAGGGTTGGGTAGGGATAGGGATGGGGGTTGGTGGAGATGAGGAGGGTTGAAAAAGAGTTTTGAAAAATATTGTCATTTCTGTTGATAGGGAAAATATTTTTTAAAAATTGAAGAAAAATGAATTCATAAAGAAAATATTTTTCAAACTAGACAAGTTAGAACTCCAAAATTGAGTATTTCCATGGATTAAGGTTGGGCTATCATCATGGGTCCATTTGAGATGATATTTTTTATGGGTTAACTTGGACTAGCCCAAAATTTCCAAACTTGGACGGGTTTGGAGGTGCAAGTGGGTTTGAGTTAGTTTTGCCATACTAACATAACAAGGGAATCTCAAAGGACAAGTTCTTGGAATCACAGCGCAATCCCTGTAAGAAACCATTACCAGTCTAAAAGAGAAGATTTCCGGGGAGGTCCAGCTTCCTGCAAACAAACAAAAGCTGAGTGGAAAGGCTGGTTTTCTCAAGGACAACTTGTCTCTTGCATACTATAATGTTGCATCTGGAAAAACTCTCAGTCTCTCTCTGAGAGAGCGTGGTGGCAGAAAGAGATGAATGTGGAGTTATTTGTCATGGCCTTTAGTTTGGAACTGTTCGGCATATCTTATCCTTGTTATGAATTTAAAGAATTCTCCGAACTTTTTTCATGTTATTTTGGAGATTATATTGGTCTTGTATTTCTAGTTTTTCTTTCTGCAATTTAATCAACTTTATCCTTCAAGCTGATGGTTGTGGGTATCTACTACAGATTTTGGCAGGAAGTTTACTAGTTTTATGTCTATAAGATGCAATGACTGTGCATTATGTTTGTTACTAATTTGGTTTTGTCTTAACATATGCAGTTGCATGCTCCACCCTAACTAGAGTTCAGTTGTTGTTTTTTTGTTGTATCTTATGTGTCCAAGGCCATTCCGGGTTTTAATGTATTCTTGGCAGACGTTCCTAATAATTTTAGAGGCTTTGCTTATCAATTAATATCTCAAATTCTTCTCTGGACTTTAGGATCTGTTTCTGTAGAAGATGTGTCTGTCCGAAGCACTTAGCTTGTGAGCAAATCTGAAAAGTTTGTTAACGGTAAGGGCTAAAGTGGACGAAAAGTATAACGGGGACAAATGTAAACAATATGGAATAGTAGACGGGCAAATCTAGACCTTCTCCCTTTATTTTATCTAAACAGCTTTACCCCTGTTAGGGGATGTGATGTATGCTGTATTCGGTTGTGTTATGAGGTCCTATCTCTTAACACAATTATTAAATGATATCCATATGGGCACAATTATTAAATGGTATACCAATTACTAAGTACAAGATATAAATAGTACTGGACAATGTAAAAAGCCATGTGTTCCTCTTTGCAAGTATATGTCGTTCTATGTATCCTTTAGCACAGATAAAGCCTCCATTTACATCTCAGCACTCTATATACATAAAGGGAAACCATGTTACCCAAAAAAGAAAAAGAAAGAGGGAAACCAATTTTATGGACTCAAACAGTTGGCAAACGAGCATCTCATTGTAGTTTTTTTCTAAATGTGACTCTTTGTGCTCTTGCTTCTTCAAGATCCATGATTTCAAAAAGGGTCCCAAGGGAAGAACTGAAAATCATACGTTTGCACTAATCGACGTTCTTCATACTGAGCTCTGTCGTAGAGGTTCAGTTTCGTGATGGACAACAACCTGATTCTGATGGTTGTTATCAAGAGGCATGTACTGTGACATAATAGCCATAATCTCCGAGTCCATGTAGGACTAGATAAATTTAAGAATAGTTAGAATAAAGCAGGACTATTCGACAAAAAACATAATTGTAAGAAGGGAAAAAACTGTAGGTGACTACTCGATATGCTTACCCGAAGTCTATATTTGTAAAAGATGTAACCAGCTACACCAGTACCCACTGCAATGGCTAGGATAGAGAATATAAGGACCCGTCCAACCTTTGATGAGTGTCTTTCTGTACAATAAGGAACAAGGTGAAAGAGTTTAAGTCCATATTTCCAAGAAATGGCATTTTAAAGTGAAGTAGGACATTATACATTTCAAGTCAGAGTTCTGCTTGCTTATAAGTTGAACAACATTTGCTAATAGTACTGAATCAACTTTTTGTTACCTATACATGTATCATGCTCCATTATGTACAATTGATTTCCTTTACACTTGCAATCGTATCCGCCCCATGTGTTCTTACAGCTGCAGCCATCACACTGACAAGCAAGTCCGTCCTTGCATTCATTTACATCTGGAATAAAATTGAACGGAACAGATTTGATATCAGTACTCTACTAAATGCGAAAAGAACACGAGGAAATATTGGTGTCGTTACAGGATCTAATAGGAATGTGACATACCTTCACATTTATGGCCATCCCCTTGAAAACCAAATGGACACTTACAGCCTGATGGATCTGCCTCCTGCTTTGCAGCAAACAAATTTAAACACATAAAATGGTTTAATCGTTCACGAAATACAGATTCAAGAAAGTAATGATTTTACTGAACTGAGCATGCTGAGAATGTTTCTCCATTTCTGGTTTCTAACCAGCATCCTCCATTGTTTACCGTACACCTTCCAGGTCCAACGGCTGTCAGTTGATAGCAAGCCAGTTAGATGGGGAAAAATAATTTAGCTGTCTAAATTTCAAGAGCGACTAGCAACTCAATAAGCCAATTATCTGTCTAGAATTCCGTATGCCACTAGTAACTCCTAGCAAGAGGACTGCTAGTACGACTCAAATAGAAAGATTGAGCTCTTAAAAGTATTTTAAGTGGGGATGTAATTCTGGCCTGAAATAACTCAATAAGCAATATTCTGATGAGATGAGGGGTAACTTCCTAAACCAAGAAAGGATCTGTAAGGTATGTTGCTTGGATCCTCCAAAAAATGCATATAATTCGGAGGATCCGACATGGGTGCAGCCATATCTTTGGAGGATCTGAGCAACGTAGCCTGTAAATTTAACATTAAATACGGAGAAAGCCACTTTGGTTTTGCGATCTGAAACAGAAAATGGGCATCTATATGCTTCTATTTAACTAGTTTTGCAAAGTTTACCAGAGAAGAAAAAGTTAAACAACTAAATTCTAGTATATATGTTCACATCAAGTAAACAAGTGAATTAACTTGTTTTCAACCTCTACATATAACTAAAGAACAAGAAGCAACACTTTCTTACCTTCACAAGATGTGTATCCATCTCCTTTATACTGAACGCCGTTCACCAAAGGGCACTCACAAACTCTTCCTCTAAAAGTGTCCTTTAAAATAAATAGATCAAGGCGAAATCATGAGGCTCATGTAAAAAGTTGTTATATATAACACAATAGTTTTTCGTGAAGGAAGACAATCATTTTTTAAGGATTCAGAGAGCATTATTTGCTATACCTTGCAGGCAGTTACGTTAGATTTTGGATCCCGCCAACAGCCACCATTCCTTTCAAGGCACTCATTTGTTTCAAGATCTATTGTCCATTGAGAATAAGCACAATTTAGCATACTCCGGTTATTTTACACAATATGTTCTGTAGTCAAGATCATGAAGAATGAAACAGTGTCAAACCTCCACTTAAACATATCGAAGGCTCAGTTGTTTCCTTAAATCCAGCACATATGGCCTTCAAAACAGCAGCCCTCTCCAATTTTCCTTAAAGAAACAGTAAAAAAGAATTTGAGTACTCAAAGCGTGAGATATAGAGATCCACAGGGAATATTACATCACTGGGAAGAATTATCATAAAATTGCTAACAATTAGTTAGTTTACATTGGGCCTTATTTTTGCTACATCTAGATCATACCTCGATATTGAACATCATTGACGACCATTGTTGGTAAGATTGTCACATCACCACGAGGTCCTCGGCCGACCTATCAAGTGAATCAAATAAAAAGTTAAGTTTATATGTTGCATATTTTTGATAACATAGATACTATACCTCAAATATCAAGATGGTCAATCATGTCAAAAATAAGAAATGATTAGAGATCTTTAGAAGGAAGAGACCTGGAGATCCTGCTCAGTCTTTAGCACTTTATTTTCTACATTAGCCTCTGGATCACCCATGCATTTCTTTATCTTCTCAACAGGTAGATCTGATGAATCGAATGAAAACTCAAAGAATAAGTAACTAAAAGAATAGTAGGAAATATCAACAGCGACTGAAAGAATTTACTTAAAGGAGAAATACCAAGCGATTTCATGACCTCCTCAGCACATTCTTTGCTGTATCTCTTTTGCTTCATTGAACATCTGATATGGAAATCTGTCACATAATCCCACCAAACCCAAGAACGATTACTCTTGTTTGCCACTCTGTGCACACAGAGCTGCCTCAAGTTCTCAAAGACGATATCCTTCCCTTGGTACCCCTCCCCAAAGTCCTGCTCTGGATCAGGAGCGCAATATCTCCCGTGATTTATGCACTGAGATTTGCACTGACTGCTAAGAATGAATGCTTCAGGACAGTACCAAGTAATATAGTGAGGTGTGAACATAGTATAACCGCCCTTTTCAAGTATCTGAGCGTGTCCCTTGAAGCTCTTAATGAAATTCATCTGCTCATCACAACGAACCCCGCACTCATCATTGCTATTAGTCCACAGCTCGTACTCAACTCGTTGATCAGGGTGCGGCATTGACTCTGTCCAATCCATTTTGATCACAACTTCCTCTCCCTTCTTCAGAGCTTCTTTCAATGTGTCGCCAAAGGACTTTCCAATTAAGGCTGAAGGGATTCCAATCTTGTCAATGTATCCATCAGCATCTGTGCTTTCTTCAGGAGAATCCATAGTTATAAGAGGCTCATCTATGCTATCAGCCACTAGAACTGCAGCTGCTCCAGCTTGTTGCCCATTCCAAACCTTCAAAGCAAAATAGCAGTCTGGAGAAGAAAAACAGTTTGTTTAAATGTTTAAAGCATATTTAGATATGGATACCATTTCAATATATACGAAATTACTTCGTCCTTTTATTAACCCTTTGTCATTTGTGCATCTCCCATGTTTTTCATTGGTCAACAACCGACCAAAGTGCTCTATATTTCTTCACTAAGCATATCTAGATATGGCGTATTGCTGTATCTATATGTTAAACTTTCTAATGAATTATGCATAGAAAAATTCAGTATCCAAACAGTTAGTAGTGGCTCCGAAACTAAATAAAAAGATTCAGAAGCTTCCTTTAACTCCAAGAAATAGTCAAACAACTCATAAGTCTCTAAGACTTCACTTAGAAGCAAAACTTAAAAAAATATCAAGTCTCAACAACTAAAGAAATAAAATTTAGTAGCTCTCTTTAACCAATAAACATTTAATTACCTGCAAAGACTCTAAGACTCAGAAGCTAATCTTAAAACATCAAAAGTTTCAGCATCTGTGGGTTGTTAGTTGAATTCTTCTCTCCACGTCTACCAATAAATTTCTTTTTCTTTTGTTTGAGACTTGAGGGTGAAAAAAAAAAAACTAGAATTTTTATCATCTACGCTTTCACTCTTGATCGAATAAGGTGACCCTATAATATGCAAAATCCAGAAAGGGAAAATGTAGTACCTGTTTTTAGATGGATAAATTTCATGAATATGGTATAAGTCCTTTAAAATATAAAATCACAGAAGAAGAAAAGAACAAGAAAATTCCCTCAAAAGCAGAGAAAAAAAGATAAGAGGCAGCACTACATCAAATCAAGAATCAAACTTTTAATTAAAAAGATTCTTCTCAGAAATTTAAAAAGTTTACCTCCACGATCAAGAAGAAGAAAATTAGGACGATGAGCCTGGGATTTGAAGGGCTTATCACCATCAAAAACAGTGCAACCATTGGAATCTTTCTTAGGATAAACAACAGTTCCAACCAAAGAACCACCATAATCAGGCACACCAAAATTACCAATAGAAGCATCATGTTTTGAGTGCATTGAATAAGGAGACAAAACACTAATACTGTTTTTCTCAACTATAAATCTTGCCTCAATTACAACAACATTCGATATTATCAAGAAAAAAGGTAAAACAACTACTAGGAAAAACAGAGCAGCCATGTTTGCAGGGTGAAAAGGTACGAACATAATTTATTTAGTAGTATTACTTGCTAATAGCTTTATAATTTTCTGGGGTTGCGAATATACAGACAAAAGTTGAAGAGGTGGAAAGAGGAGAAAAAACCAGATAGTTGCATTACATGGGGTGTAGAAAGAGTCAAGAGAAGACCCTGAGACAGAAGAAGAAGAAGAAGAAGAAAGAAGAAGAAGAAGACTTTGGAGTTATTGTGTGTATCTTCTTCTTGAATAGTTTAGTTCTTCCTTCTTTGTATGTATGACGTAGAAGAAACGAAAATATTTTGGGGGTGGAAGGTAGTGGGAAGTAGTCAAAGGAACTACCACGATGGCAACTGCTTAAGTTCCCAACTGACATTTAACATATTTATTTGCTTATCAAGAAAAAAAAATTAAACATATTTATTTGATTTTATTAATGATTTTTGGGGAAGAGGATTTGTATTATCCTTTCTAGGGGAGTAATTACTTCGTGATTAATTTGATTTACTTGAAGTTTTACGGTGTTAAACATGTCATAAATATTTACTATAGTAGTTACAAATACTTTTTACTAAGGGTAAAATAAAAAATTAAGAACGTAAATTATTTTTAAATATATAAATATAATATTCTTGTGGGAACAATCTAATAAAGAAACAACTCGAAAAAGAAGAGTTTGTAGTATCTATATACATAATAGTTGTCTTTTAAAGTTTTTACAAACTCTTTAACAATGACAATTAGTAGCCTAAATCGTTAGAGTATTTATTTAAACGTCTCACATAACTAACACTTATCAGAGCAATGAGCGTAGATTTGAAAAAAGAGGTAATAAGTGACTCCTTTTTTTTGTGACTGAAAGGAGTAGTAATTGGAAATTAGGTTTGATAGCTTTGACTTTTTAAATTCTGTGGAAATCTTTTATCCTTTTAATAGTAGGATTTTAGTTTTATTTCTGTCAGTAAAATAAATTTAATTTATGGAGGGTGATATTGACATGAATTGCCAAATAGGAGTACTATTTTGGAAGGAAAAGGATAATTGGTGAAATCATTTAGGTAAAAAGTTCAGTATCATGCGCATTTTTTCAGAAACTGGTGGAAGAATGTAGTGATATTAAGTGTGGATTAAAAAAGTTTGGACTTGGTTTAATTAGGCAATTATTTCCCCTTCTATCTTTGAGTAAATGTAAAGTAAAAACCTTTTCATTTCTTCAATCTTAAGATGACAGGTCCACTTTTGTTTCTTTGCTTAGACAGTTTCCCAAATCAGAGCACTTATTATCACCAAACCTTATATTAATCTCACTAAATTGATCTCATGAACTTCTATGTTTCTATAATGAAGTAAACAAAAAAAAATAACTAGCATCACTTTTAGAGAAAGAAGAAATTGGCATGTCTCACATCAAGTTGGGTTGAAAATGGCTTTAGAATGGATATATAATGCTTTGAGTACCTTATTACGTCCAATATGTACTAAAATTTTGGGTTTAACAAGATCAATTTGTAATTTATTTGACAAAGACCAATTAGGAACTTTGACCTCTCAACCCTTCCAACAAGATAAAAGATTATTCAAGTCGAGTAAAGAAAAACAAAGCTTGCCAAAGTTGGCTATAGCTACATCATTTTAGTATTCCTAGAATCCTATTAAAACAACGATAAAACAGTTTAGTGAATTAGAGAACTTGCTAGTGATAGTGCACAACATAGTAACAGATAATCCAGAATTAGAGAATAGGTCCAATCTAGAGGGAACTTGCTTCTTTTGTTTTTTTGGGGCATAATGATTGTTTATCCGTAAAATGATATAGTTGAATTTAATTTATACTTGATTTCTAGATAAGTGAATTAATTCGATCCTGAAATAAAGGAAAATTGAATAAATATGCAACACTTAGCCGTGAGATAAAGATGAAATAGCAGAAACAGTAATTCCGGGAGCAGGGCTTCCGGGTACAACAACAGTGAAATCAAAAAGCGAGAAGATAAAATTGTATAAAGCTTTGAATAGATTATAGTGTAAGTTTCCCAGAAAATTTTCCTATTACAATGATAACAGAGCTCATTATTTATAGTTGCACATATGGAACAAAATCCTAAGATCATGCCCTTCTTTAATGTCAATTATGAGGGCCATTGAAGAATGTGTAACGACGGGCATGAATGACAAATTCTTTATAACGGACAGTGCACTAAATGCCATTCTCCACTAAATACTACCGGATGACAAACATTTATTGTATCTTTATGAGCATCATTCTTTCCAATAATAAACAAAACAGTTGTCTTCGGGTTTAGCTATCCTCTGCCTTCGGCTCCACGTGTTACTCTCTCGTGCAATTACTTAACACAACATATTTTACCCTAGATCATATTCGGGAAATTTCGCCAGCTTATTCTTGCAAAAGTAACTGAATAAATATGCTAAAAGAAAAACATTTCTTTAAAAACATTTCTTTTATGCTAAAAGGTCAATGTGATGATAAAGAGAATAAATATGGTGAATAGCATGTTATAACTAGTTAAAATATATTGATAGCCTTAAAATTCTTTAAACTATCATTGCTTATAAATTAAATCCTGTAAAATAATGACTACGAAAAAAATTGACTTTGCAACTAATGCAATTCATCATGGTGATATTCGTAGCTACGAGTAAATTAATTTGTTATAAATCGTGCATAATTTTTTAAATTATCACCGCATATAAATTGTTTTACGTTATTGTTCTTGCTTTGTTATCATATATATATATAAGTGTGAAGTCCAAAGTTGAGAATTAAATTACTAAAATACCCATCAAAAACTAAACGACGATTTTACCCTTTAAACTCAATCTAATTCCTACGAGAGTTCCTATACAAGTGAATAATTTTAATTAAAACATAATACAAAATAGTAAATTACATCTTTGAAAACAAATAAAGTAAATACATCGTATTTAGGACCAACTCAAATTTGGTGATACTTAAAGTCCATTAAAACTTTAATATACGTTGCAGGAGTCGAAACATTTCACCAACTTCAGAATTTGTATTAACCATTTTGACATGTCTCTTCTCACATTCTTTCATCGTCTATCTCACACTTGCATTAGTTTTTATATTTTAGTCACTACTTCCTCCGGTCCATAATAAGTGATTTTTTAATTATTTTTTTTTGTGGTCCAAAATAAGTAATTTTTTCAGATTTCAAGAATGAATTAATTATTTTTTCCTACATTGCCCTTGGAGTAAATAGTGTTGGAGTATGTGTTAGGAGTGTTTATATGAAGAGATAGTAAATGTTAATATGATCAATTTCATTACTAATTAATGTTAAAAGATGAATTTCTTAATCTACGTGAAAATAACCAAAAAAATTACTTATTGTGGAGCAGAAGGAGTACCAACTGAATTTAATTCCCAAACTTGGAAGAAAGACAATATAGTAAGTTTTATTTTTTTTTGTTCGCCAGCTTTTTCCATGACAGATGCTAAAGGAACAACCTGTTATCTTCTTATACAAAAATCACTTGTCTTGGCCACAAGCAATCATTATGGTCATTAAGATTTTAGACCTATTTCCACTTAATAATGAGGTATGCGGATCTACAACTAAAATTATTGCTAATATGATGGTTATTGGATCTACATGTATTCGCTTTGATCGAGAATGTGATTTTATATATATATATATATATATATATATATATATATATATATATATATATATATATATTTGTGTGTGTGTGTGTGTGTTAGATCTTCTATATACCGTTTGTTTTAGCTGCTTTGGAGCCTTTTTTTCTTTAGAGGTTTGAACTCACTCTATACTTGCTACTTTTTAGTCATCTTGAGATAACTCTATTGGTTTGATCTCATAGTACATTTTTTTCCTTTTTAAATGACATAATTATTTTCTTATCTTAGATGAATATGTCCAACTTATACAGGAGATTATGATTCTACCTATAATTTCAAGAGATTTACATATGGATTCTGAGACCTAAGTTCTAACATCATTTGAAGGTGAAATCTTGCACCTAAAGATTAGTTGTCACGACCCAAATTCTAATGTCGTGATGGCGCCTATCTCGAAACTAGGCAAGCTGAAAATCTCAGTAAACCACAATTTCTTTTAAGTTTGAAAATATAATATTTAAATAAAATCTACAAATCCTACAAATACCGATACAACCACTCCCAAAATCTGGTGTCACCGAGTACATGAGCATCTATATATTACAAGTCTGGAGAATACGGTCTATAATAAACTGAGACCAAATGCAATACATAAAAAGATAGGGAAGGAGAGACAGGGTCTGCGAAACATGGCAGTTACCTCTGAATCTCCGGAAAATCGACTGTGAGAAAGGATCAACACCCACTGTATCCGGGATCACCTGGATCTGCACACGAAGTGCAGGGTGTAGTATGAGTACAACCAACTCAGTAAGTAACAATAATAAATAAGAAACTGAAGATAGTGACGAGATATACAGTTTTAATTCATTTCCAGTAATTCCAGCAAAGAATAGACATGGTTTCAAATCTGGCAGTTTAAGTCAAATCAATTTTGTGAAATTCAAGTTCTTGTAATTCGGATATAGAATCTTTCAGAAATTTCACCACAATAATAGATAGCAACTAAATGCAACAACAAATGGAAATTAAGTACAAACCTCTCAAGACAACAATCACTCATTGGGCTCCTAGCCCTCATCGCTCACACTCAATGGATACCCGCGCTCACTGAGGGTGTACAGACTCCAGAGGGGCTCCTACAGCCCAAGCGCTATAATCTGCACAGTCAACTCACGTGCCATAGTATCAACATCTGGATCCGCACGGCCAACTCACGTGCTATAGTATCAATATCTGGATCTGCACGGCCAACTCACGTGATACACAGACAACTCACGTGCTATAATACCCCGAACGGACAACTCACATGCTATAATATAATATCTCACAATCATGCCCTCGGCCTTACTCAGTCACAAATCTCTCCAGTCTCTCGGGCTCTCAATAATCATGAAATCAACCCAAACAATAATGATATGATGCATCAATAATGAACAATAGAGATTGAGATAAAATAAACAAGTAAACTGTGACTGAGTACCAAACAATAATTTAGCAGATAATTCAACATGTACACGACCTCTGTGGGTCCAGCAGTACCAACATATAGCCTAGACATGCTTTCTAACATACCTTACAGTCAAATTTTCACAACACATAGAGAGCATATAGCTAACAACAAATTATTCAACTTTACAGTTTTTCGGGACGGACCAAGTCACAATCTCCTCGGTGCATGCCGACCCGCCTGTCACCTAGCATGTGCATCACCTCCAAAATAATCATATGATAACAAAATCCGAGGTTTCATACCCTCAGGACCAGATTTATAACTGTTACTTACCTCAGAGCGTAAAATTCTTTACTTTGCTATGCCCTTGCCTCGCAAATCGGTCTCCGAATGCCTCGAATCTAGTCACAATTAATCGTTTCAGTCAATAAAATTTATTGGAATTAATTTCATATGAAAATGCTAATTTTTCATAAAATCCGAAATTTAACTCAAAAATCGCCCGTGGGGCCCACACCTCGGAACTCGACAAAAGTTACAAAATATTAACACCCATCCAACCACGAGTCCAACCATATAAATTTCACCAATTTCCGACATCAACTCGACCTTCAAGTATTCAATTAAAGTCTTTGAAGATTTCTACCATTTTCAACCCAATAATTATCCATTTGAACTCAACACTCTTTCCATAACCTTATTGATACGTATAAATAATACTATTACACCCAAGAATCATACTCTTAATCACCCATCATTACCCAAACTCGAAATTGAAGATTAAGGGTTAGAACCTTACCTCTTTGGTGAAGAACTTGAGGGATTTATTGTTGGATTTCAAGGCTTGGACAAGAATTTGATAAACAAGACACTTCATCTACTTTCTCTCTCTAGAACACTCTCACTTCTATCTAAAATCATCAGATAATTGCCCCAAAATAAGCTCCAAAGCCTATTTATCAAAATGGGGTCGGGTTATGAAAATAGAAAAATTATCTCCCCCCCCTCCCCCCGAAAACAGGTCTGTAGTCGCATAATGGACCGCAGAACGGGTATGTGGGCCGCAAAGTTGATCGCAAAATCGGTGCCCAGAACTGGGCTCTTCTGGTCCATTCTGCAACCAGTTTGCGGTCGCAGAAGCAGTTTTGCAATCGCATAACTATTTTGCGATTTCATAATTGGTCGCAGAATTGCATTTTTTCAGCCTTTGGTAATTTTATCATAACTTCTTGTAGAAATATTCAAATGACAAACGGTTTATAGGTTAGAAACTAGACTCAAAGATCTTTCATTTGATAGGTAATATACCATATAACACTTCGTATCATGAGAGTTATGCTCATTTGAAGTTGGGTCTTGTGCGAACTCACTTGAAACTTTAGTCTATTATGAAATTTCCAACTTCTACATTCGATGCCGAAACCTACCGAATCAAGTCCGATTGACCTCAAATTTTGCATACAAGTCATAAATAACATAACGAACCTATTTTAATTTTCAGAATCAGATTTTGACCCCGATATCAAAAAGTCAACCCCCCGGTCAAAACTTTCCAAAAATTTGACTTTCGCCATTTGAAGCCTAATTCCACTACGGACCTCCAAATAATTTTTCGGACATGCTCCTAGATCCAAAATCACCATACGGAGTTGTTGGAAGAATCAGAATTTAAATCCGAGATCGTTTACATATAAGTCCACATCCGATCAACTATTTCAACTTAAGCTTCCAATATGAAAATTCATTCTTCCAAGCTAACTCCGAAATACCTTAAAAATCAAAACCGACAATTCACACAAGTCATAATACCTCGTAGGAAGTTATTCAAGACTTTAAATAGTTGAAAGGAGCGTAAATTCTCAAAACAACCGGTCGGGTCGTTACATTAGTTAACTCAGTTATCTGATAGATTTTTGTTCTGATATGAAATAACTTTACTTTGCGCATGATCAAGCTGTCGAGTAGCTATGGTTTATTTTTAGCCATTTTGCCATGATTATAGGAAATTTGTATCATTATTATTTCCTTTTATTTTTACTAATTATATAGGTCGAAATCTACCAAGGAACATTTAGTGCGAGGAAGTATTGAGGAAAAATCGGTCGAGGTCGATCAGGAAGTGGCGAAGCTCGTGGTCGGGATGCTTATAATGGTCAAGGACGAAGTCCGCGGAAAGAATCGTAACAGCTAGTTTTTAGAATAGGATAATAGAGGGAATATTCTACATGTACTATTAGGGTTTACTAGGAATATGTTTCACATTATCCACACTTTCAAGATCCGCATTTAGAGATATTATCATTAACTAGGTTTAACCTCTCATTATATAAATACAATAATTTAACCGAAAGTTATACTTTTTGGTCAAACAATTTAGCGCCGTCTGTGGGGATTTTCTAGTTAAATTTTTAGTTTCCTCTAGATCTATAGCTAACACGGATCGCTAACGTAAAAAAAAAGAGGGAGAAAACAAGAACAAGATCCCCTTTTCTTCGTATGCACAGATCTAATATGGCAGGTAACAAAGAAGAAAGAACGAGAATAATGAGTGACCTCCCAACCAATCTCATGAATATCATCAATGAGAGCTCTGAAGCAGTAGACGAGGACGCAACGCCCAATGCCTCCCCCAGGCGAGGTGGGTCACCCCCTCACTGTAGCATCACAAAATCTCTTGGTAAGGGAGCCTCCACATCCGTGGCAGAGGAGACGCCACCAGCAGTAAAAAATCTCCTTGATGCTTGGTTAACTGACACGCTAACCAGCGTCCTCCATAAGCCCGTTCGGGACACGGCTACAGAAAATGTGAGGACTTGCGTTATACCACCAACGGACGAGTAGTATGATCAAATTCCTCCTCCTGTGGCAGGTATTACTCATAACGTTGCTAATATTGTAGGTGACGACACTCTCGCAGCCATCCTAAAAAGGATGGAGGAAATGGAGAATGAGAACAAAGCACTTCGGGACCAAATAAGAGAACACCAAGAAACAGTTGATAAGATACCGGGCGCCCCTAAGCTCTTGCCGAAGAGAGATGCCGACCGGTTCATCGAGCAGTCGTATAGTGATGACGCCGCCCCTCATGCCATATCAAAAACCTTTAAAATGCCGCCCTATCTGAAAATATACGATGGTACAACCGACCCCGAAGACCATGTGACTCACTACGTCACCGCCCTAAAAGGCAATGATCTCGCCAAGGAACAAGTATCCTCCATTTTGTTAAAATAATTCGGCAAGACCCTCACGGGAGGAGCATTAAAATGGTATTCGCAACTGTCGTCGCATTCTATTGAAACCTTCGAAGAAATGGCCGACAAATTCGTAACGGCCCATGCTGGGGCCAAGAAGGCCGAGGCAAGAGTAAACGACATACTTGCTATTAAACAGTCTCTAGGCGAGGGATTTAGGGACTTCCTCGCCCGGTTCAACCGAGTAAGAAAGACATTGCCAAATGTATCGGAAGGGATGTCAGTCGTAGCTTTTAAGAATGGGTTGAGCAGAAATGGTTCAAGGGCAACAAGAAAGTTATTAAGTTGGCTTATAAAGTACCCCCAACTACTTGAGATTAAATACATAACGCATATTGTACAGAGGTCCGAGCAGACAAGGATGACCTCAACGGGTCGAATCATCGACTGACCTCGGTACAAGCCGAATCCAGTAAAGATCGAAGAAATGATATCAGAAGGAATCTCGCAGCTTCGCGACCTAACAGGGAACGACATCTACCATACGTCAAAACCGCCATTGCATCCTCCTCCCGCCATGAAGAGGGCCCACCCCGATCAAAACAGGGACTCACCAGAACAAGAGAGGTATGCCCCCTTTATTATCCGCTCACAATTTTTGTGTGTCGCCTACAGAAATAGTCTATACCTTAGAGAAGCTCGGACCAAAGGTGAAGTGGCCGCAAAAGATGAGGTCGGACCCAAGTACCAAAAAGTCGGACGCCCTATACGAGTTCCAATAAGTGCACATGCACAAAACCGAGGATTGCATCGCCTTAAGACAGGAGGTCGTAAACATGCTACGATAGGGACACCTAAAAGAGATGCTGAGCGACCGGGGAAGAGTCAACTTTGCCAGAGGTCATGAACAACATCAAGGACCGACGAAACCACCCTGGCTGACCCGCACCGTCCACATGATCATCGGCAGCGGTGATGATGCTTCCATCAACAGTGTGAAGTTCACTACAACAAACAAGCTCAAAAGGTCAATCACTCACGAACGGTGTGATGAACTCCAAGAAAGTATCATCTTCGATAAGTCAGATACCAACAACTTGGGTTTCCCTCACTATGATGCCCTTGTTATCACTTTACGCATTTTAGATACCGATGTGAGACGCATTATGGTAGACGATGGGAGCGACGCGTGCATTATCTACCCTCGAGTACTTGCACAAATGTAACTCGAGGATAAGATAGTGTCGCACTGCATCGCGCTAACAGGTTTTAACAATGCAGTTGAACGAACATCCGGCGAGATCACACTCTCCGTCCTGGCGGTGGCGTCACTCTGGAAACCACGTTCCATGTCATGGACCAAGACACATCATACAACGCCATAATAGGGCGACCATGGATACACACCATGAGAGCCATCCTCTCCAGCTTGTACCAAGTCGTCAAATTCCCAACTCCATGGGGAATATTCAGTATACGAGGGGAATAACGCACATCCTGGGGATACTACCGCATCGCTCTAGACTGCACGGTCACTCAACAAATGAAGGACAAAGAAAAAGAGGCATAGCAATCAACAGGGTTGAAGTCGATGCGCGATAATAGCGAAACCGTCATCAAAGAACCCAATACGGTCGAAGCCGCGGGATCGACCGTAGAAGAACTCGACCCCGTCCAATTAGACAGCAACGACCACAACAAGAAAGCTTACATCGGCTGCAAGCTTCAGGAACCAGGTAAATTTCGTCAATTCTTAACTGCTAATGCGGACTTGTTTACTTTTAGCCATGCAGACATGCCAGGTATCCCGAAGGAAATCGCCACGCACAAGCTGAACGTCGATCCTTTACATCCCCCGGTGAGACAGGTTAGGCATAAGTTCAACTCCGCAATTAATGACGTGGTACGCGAAGAGGTGGAAAAACTATTGGAAAACGGCTCCGTCAGGGAGTCGAAGTACCCCCAATGGGTCACCAACATGGCCATGGTAAAAATGAAGAATGGGAAAAGGAGGATGTGCGTAGACTTTACAAATTTGAACAAAACATGCCCCAAAGATTCATTTCGGTTACCCCATATCGACCAACTCATCGACGCAATGGCCGGGCACGAACTACTGAGCTTCTTGGACGCCTACTCGGGCCATAATTAAATCCTTGTGGAAGAAGAGGATTAGGAGAAAACCACTTTCATCACCCACCAAGGGACGTACTGCTACATAGTCATGCCTTTTGGATTGAAAAACATAGGGGCAACTTACCAAAGGTTAGTGACGAGGATGTTCAAAGACCAACTCGGCAAAATGATGGAAGTCTATATAGTCGACATGCTGGTCAAGTCCAAAAGGAAAGATGATCACATCGACCACCTAAGAGAAACCTTCGACATACTCAGACGGTACAAAATGAAACTGAATGCCAAAAAGTGTGCATTTACCGTGGCCTCGGGAAAATTTCTAGGTTTCCTGGTGTCGCAGCGAGTGATCGAGGTCAACCCTGATCAAACCAGAGCCATCAAAGAAATACCAGAACACCTACCACCAAAAAATAGGTTAAGAGGTTAACTGGCCGCATCGCCACCCTTTCAAGATTCATTTCGCGATCATCGGATAGGTGTCAAGAAGGATAACAGCCTCCAATGGAATTCTGAGTGCGTCCAAGACTTTAAGGAATTAAAAGCATATTTTTCATCACCAGCATTACTTTCAAAACCAGAGCTGGGGGAACGTCTCCTCGTCTACCTCGTCGTATCCGAAGTAGCTGTGAGCACAGTCCTGGCCCGAGAAAATAAAAGTACGCAGTCTCTCATCTATTACATTAGCAAAACACTAGTCGACGCCGAGACGAGATACCCTCACCTCGAAAAACTGGCTCTGGCCTTAGTAATAGCTTCACGAAAGCTTAGATCATATTTCCAATGCCATCCCATCTCGGTCGTCTCGACTTTCCCCCTATGAAGCATTTTGCATAAACCCGAGCTATCAGACATATTTTCCATATGGGCCATCGAACTAAGCTAGCACGATATCACATATCGGTCGCGAACAACGATAAAGTCATAAGTCGTTGCAAACTTCGTCGCCGACTTCAGCTCAAAACTAATGCCCGAAGTTGAAAAAGAAGACGTCCACGCTTCTCCCCAAACACAAGACCTCTGGGTCCTGTACACTGACGGCGCGTCCAACGCGTCAGGGTCCGGACTGGGACTCGTACTCAAAGTCCCAACCGGCGAAGTGATTCACCAGTCCATAAGGTGCCCGGCCATGACTAACAATGAGGCCATAATTGCAGGGTTGAGAATAGCACTCAAGTACGGGGCGAAACGGCTAAGACTTCGCTGTGATTCTCAACTCGTTGTCAACCACATCATAGGAACTTTCCAAATCAAGGAACAAAGGTTGCAAAAGTACCAAACGAAGATCTGCAAGCTACTGCCCAAGTTCAACGAATGCCAACTCGACCGAATCCTCCGAACATAGAATACCGAGGCAGACGGCATCGTCAAAATAGCCGCAGCCACCAAAAACATTGCAACCGGAGACAGAAGTATAGTCCACCTTCTTAATTCATCGATAGACCTAATCGAGGTATGAACCATAAACCTGACTTGGGACTGGCGCAACCGTATTATCACATATTTGCAAGACGACGTACTCCCAGGTGATAAAATAGAAGCCAAGAAACTGAGAATGCAAGCAGCCAGGTACAACATCATCCACAACGACCTGTATAAGAGAACGTACGACGGCCCTCTGGCAAAATGCTTGGGCCCAAATCAGACGCGTCGTGTCTTTGAAGAGGTCCACGAAGGCCATTGCGGAGCTCATTCCGGCAATCGGGCTTTGATCAAATGCCTCATACGGGCAGGGTATTACTGGCCCACCATGAAAAAAGAGGCTGCGAACTTCGTGAAAAAATGCGAGTAATGCCAAAAGTATGCCCTAATGATTCACCAAGCAGGCGAACACCTCCACTCAGTCACTTCCCCTTGGCTGTATATCAAATGGGGAATGGACATCGTTGGCCCCCTCCCGGCAGGATAAGGTAACGTACGATTCCTTTTGGTTTTGACTGTCTATTTCTCTAAATGGGTAGAAGCAGGAGCATTCGCCCAAATACGTGAACAGGAAGTGTTCGCCTTCATATGGAAAAACATCATATACCGATTCGGCCTCCCCAAAGAGATTAACTATGACAACGGACCCCAATTTACAGGAAAGAAGGTCACTGAATTTCTTGAAAAATGGCATATCAAAATAATATTCTCAACGCCATATCATCCCGCGAGCAACGGACAAGCGGAGTCCTCCAACAAGTCGATATTGAACATCATGAACAAAAAACTTGAAGACGCCAAATGGTTGTAGCCGAAAATATTACCGAAAGTACTCTGGGCCTACCGAACAACGCCGAAGACGAGCACATGAGAGACACCTTACTCATTAGTCTATGGGACTGATGCAGTAATACCGATCGAAGTCGGGGAGCCCAGCCTAAGATACTCCCACGAGAGAGGACCAAGGAATGATGAAAGCAGAAGGTAGTATCTTAGGCTGGGCTCCTATGCCCTTGTAAACATTCTTTACATAGGTATTTAACCTTTCATTATATAAACGAAAAAGGTCCAAATATGCCCTTGTACTATACGAAATTGAGCACATTTGCCCTTCATTAATACTTTAGCTCAAGAATGCCCTTACCATCACATAGTTGGTCTATATATGCCCTTACAGTCACACAGTTGGCTCATATATGCCCTTTTCGAAACGGAATCCACCCAGACTAATTAGCTCTTTCGTTAATTGTATTAAAGTGTATTACAAACACTATTTCCTTTTTATTAGTACTTTTTTTTCTTTACCTTTCTCTTTTTTTTTCTTTTCTTCTCTTTTTTTTCTTTTTTCTTTCTCCCTTATCCGATTTCCTCCATTGCTGATGCCTTCTCCATTTTCGTCACCAATTTCACTTGACAAAACTCATGAATTCCTGCCTTCACCCAATTAACACCACCAAAAAAATAATTCCGATAATTTTCATCTCCTTCTTTTTAGAAGAACCGAGCCTTCTTGCTAGGAAGCTTTTGGTAGTGTAGGTTTGATTTTTAAGAATAAAATCACATAGAATTGGTGACGGAAATGAAGGTTCTGGTCTTGCCGAATGTGATGAAAAATATGATAATATGGAAAGAATGTGGTTAGGTTTGTGATAGTAAAATTAGCAGTAATTCATGAGTTTTATCAAGTGAAATTGGTGACGAAAATGGAGAAGACATTAGCAATGAAGGAAATCGGATAAGGGAGAAAGAAAAAGAAAAAGGAAAAAAAAAAGAGAAGAAAAGAAAAAAGAAAAAAAAAGAGAATGGTAAAGAAAAAAAATACTAATAAAAAGGAAATAGTGTTTGTAATACACTTTAATATAATTAACGAAAGAGCTAATTAGTTTGAGTGGATTCCGTTTCGTAAAGGGCATATATGGGCCAACTGTGTGACTCTAAGGGCATATATGGACCAACTATATGACGGTAAGGGCATTCTCGAGCTGAAGTATTAACGAAGGGCAAATGTGCTCAATTTCGTATAGTACAAGGGCATATTTAGACCTTTTCCGTTATATAAATACAACAGTTTAACCGAAAATTATACTTTTCGGTCAAAGACTAATTGCACAATCCAAGTAGCAGTCTCACCTCATATATAACAAATGAAAATCTGCTTTGATTTATCTGCATGCAAAATCGAGACTGATTAGATTTGTCTAAAATAGCTAAATAGAATGTCAGCATAATAATCTAATTTTATCCTTAATGAAAGTTCAAACAATAAAATATCTAAATCACTTTTGTGGAGCAAGGTTTCTTTATTTATATTTTATAAGTTTTATTTTATAACTCAAATATTTATTTTTATATTAATATTTGTGTGATATTTTAAATTATGTACAAATCGATATATGATATACGCGCAACACGCGCGTCCAGATACTAGTTTATATAAAGTATCGAGAGTAATTATGGAAGTAGATGAATTTGGAGTCACTTTTATTCTTTTCTTGATTAAATGTTTGAATCAAACTATTATTTCATTTAAAATGTGGAATTAAGACGCTGTAGATTAGAAATGTGATAATTGGATATGTAGACTTCGAATTTGCGTTGACTCTCAACCCTTCCTACAAGATCAGAAAAACAACATTAAGTACTTTATTAGAGTAGAGCAAAAGACCTGACCAGAGACGTTACTCGTTATTTACCTCCCTTGCCTCTTTCGCTCTACCGATAAACTAATACTAATAAATTATAACGAGTTAGCTTGTTTAGGTGATGAAGCTTCTTAGTATGAAATAATCAGTTGACTCGTGAATAAATAAAACATCAGCTGATAAATATTTAAAATGAGCTTAATTTAGGTGTTATGTTATTTCTACAAAATATCTTGTAGCTAAATACCTATTCTTTATGTGTGAAGGTGTCACGACCCAAAATCCTAACCAGTGGTGATGGCGTCTATCTTAGTATTAGACAAGCCGACAACATCAATAACCCACGATTTCTTTTAAGTTTGAAAACATAATGTTTAATACAATACCAAAAATATAGCAAATTCCGATACAACACTCCCAAAAACCTGGTGTCATTGAGTACATGAGCATCTATACATTACAAATCTGGAAAAAATCTGGTCTATATTAATAATATGAGACCAAATATAATAATAAATGGATAGGGAAGGAGAGACAAGGTCTGCGAAATATGGTAGCTACCTCTGAATCTCCGGGAAATCGACTGTGCGAAAGAATCAACACCCATTATATACGGGATCACCTGGATCTGCACACGAAGTGCAGAGTGTAGTATGAGTACAATTAACTTAGTAAGTAACAATAATAAATAAAGAACTGAAAGTAGTGACGAGCTTCTCAGCTAAGTCCAAATACAATACTTTCCAATATAAAAGAGTAGGCGTGCTCTCAAGTTCAACATTTAATATTTCACTGAAATTTCATATCAAGTTTGACCGAAATAGAAAATAATATTTTTCCGAAATTCCCAAAATAGTGATATATGACAGCTGAAATGCAACAAATAATGAAAACAATGCATCCTCTCAGAGTAACAGTCACTCAGTCCACCCATTCACTCCAACCTCACAGTCACTCTTTCATCACAGTCACTCATTCCTCACAGTCACTCATCATTCGGCACTTGGCACTCGGCACTCGCACATGGCACTCGCACTCAGTAGGTACCTGCGCTTACTAGGGGTGTGTACAGACTCCGGAGGGACTCCTTCAGCCAAACCTCTATTTCAAGCCAATCATGACATAAATAAATAAACATGTTGCGGCGTATAGCCCGATCCATAAATATCCTCACAATTAGGCCCTCGGCCTCACTCAATCATCAACCTCTCCAGTCTCTCGGGCTCTCAGAAATCATGATAAGCATCCCAAAAATAGTGATATGATGCATCAATAATAAATAAGAGAGACTAAGGTATGATATAAAATGAATAAACATGACTAAGTGAAAAATTACAATTTGAACATATTATTCAAGCACAGAAATGACCCCAGTGGGTACCAATAATAACAACATATGTCTAAACATGATTTTTAATACGAGTCTTAGCTCAATTTTTCCCTATCACGTAGAGAATGTACGGATATCAACAGATAACTCAATTTCACAGTTCCAAGGAATTTGACCAAGTCATAATATCTACGGTGCACGCTCACACGCCTGTCACCTAGCATGTGCGTCACCTCAAAATCACTCACATAACACATAATTCGGGGTTTCATACCCTCAGGACCAAATTTAAAACTGTTACTTACCTCAAACCGTGAAATTCTTATTCCGCTAAGCCTTTGCCTCGTGAATTGGCCTCCAAACGCCTCAAATCTAGCCACAAATAATTCGTTTCAGTCAATAAAGTTTATTGGAATTAATTCCGTGAGAAAATACTAATTTTCCATAAAAATTTGAAATTTAGCTAAACAATCGCTCGTAGGGCCCACGTCTCGGAACCCGACAAAAGTTATAAAATCTTAAAGCCCATTCAACCACGAGTCTAACCATATCAATTTTACCAAAATCTGACCTCAACTCGACTCTCAAATCTTCAATTTAAACCAAGAGGGTTTTCTAAATTTTTCCAACTTAATTCACCCATTAACTGATAAAAATAACCATAGATTTGGGTAATTTAACCAATATTAAGTTAAAAATACTTATCCCATTATTTTCTCTGAAAATCTCCCAAATATCGCCTCTTCCCGAGCTCAAATCCGTCAAAAATGGAAAATGGGACTCTCTGCCCAGACAATTGCTCCACGCGATCGCGAACATTCCCACGCAATCGCGAAGAACAGCTTGCCACAACCCAGATTTAACTCTATGCGATCGCGATGTACAATATCAAAGACCTATGCGATCGCGTACCTAACCACGTGATCGCGAAGCACAAATGCGTGATATCCATTTCTACCCATTTCCTCTACGCAAACGCGACCTTCTTCACGCGTTCGCGAATAACAAACTCACATAGCTATGCGATCGTGTCCCGCTTCACGTGATCGCGAAGCACAGAATATCACTATCTCAAATTAACCCTACGCGATCGCAGATATCTCCACGCGATCACGTAGAACAAAAAACCTCCACTGACCAACTAAGCCTACGTGATCGCAGGTGCATTCACGCGATTGCGTATAAGGAAATCAGATACAGATATCAGAAAATTCCAACAGCTGTTTAAGTCCAAATTTTGATCCGTTAAACATCCGAAACTCACCCGAGGTCCTAGGGACCTCAACCAAATATACCAACAAGTCCTAAAATGTCATACAAACTTAGTCGAACCCTCAAATCACCTCAAACAATGCTAAAACCATGAATTACACCCTAATTCAAGCCTAATGAACTTTGAAATTTTTAATTTCTACAAACGACTCCGAAACCTATCAAATCACATCTGATTGACTTAAATTTTGCATGCAAGTCATAAATGACATAACGGACCTATTCAAATTTTTAGAATTGGATTTCAACTCGATATCATAAAGTCAACCTCCGGTCAAACTTTTCAAAAATTAGACTTTCGCCATTTCAAAATTAATTCCACTACGGACCTCCAAATAATTTTTCGGACGCACTCCTAATTCTAAAATCACCATACGGATATATTGGAATTATCAGAATTCGAATCCGAGGTCAATTACACATAAGTCCCCATCCGGTCGACTTTTCTAACTTAAATTTTCAATTATGAGACTAAGTGTCTCATTTCATTTCAAATTTCTTCCGGACGCGAACCAACTACCCCGATAAGTCATAAATCAACTGTAAAGCATAAATTGAGCTGTAAATGGGGAAACGGGGTTATAATTTTCAAAACGACCGGCCAGGTCGTTATATTCTCCCGCTCTTAAACACACGTTTGTGCTCGAACGGGTTTAGAATCATACATGCAGTCTCAAATAGGTATGGAAATTTGCTCTGCATTTCCTGCTCAATCTCCCAAGTAGCTTCTCCGACTGGCTGGCCTCTCCAATGTACCTTCACTGATGCTATGTTCTTTGACCTCAACTTTCGAACCTGCCGGTCTAAAATAGCCACTGGCTCCACATCATAAGTCAAATTACCATCCAGTTACACTGTATTGAAATCCAGAATATGAGACGGATCCCCAACATACTTTCGGATCATGGATACATGGAACACTGGATGAACACTTGATAGACTAGGTGGCAAAGCAAGTTCATAAGCCACCTCTCCAATTTTCTTAATTATCTCCAAAGGCCCAATATACCGATGGCTCAACTTGCTCTTCTTCCCGAACCTCAGCACACCCTTCATGGGTGAAATCTTGAGCAGAACCTTCTCCCCAACCATGTAAGCAACATCACGGACCTCCCGGTCGACATAATTCTTTTGTCTAGACCACATCGTGTGAAGCCGCTCCTGAATCAATTTAACCTTCTCCAAAGCATCCTGAACCAAATCAGTACCCAATAGTCTAGTCTCACCCGGCTCAAACCAACCCACCGGAGACCGACATCGTCTCCCATATAAAGCCTCATACGGAGCCATCTGAATGCTCAATTGGTAGCTGTTATTGTAAGTAAACTCTGTCAGTGGCAGAAATTGATCCCAAGAACCCCTGAAATATATAACACAAGCGCGTAGCATATCTTCCAATATCTGAATAATGCGCTTGGACTGTCCGTCCGTCTGAGGGTGAAATGTTGTACTCAGTTGAACCTGTGTACCTAATTCTCGATGTACTGCCCTCCAAAACTATGATGTAAACTGCGTGCTAATAGTTGTTCCTAAACCTTCGAATCACTATTCCACATTACCAAGCACATAACCGGGGTGATCCCATATCATCATATTCTATATAGGCCTGACAACACAAAATAACTGAAAATTATTAATTTAACCTTAGCCCAAAAACCTTGGAGCCTCATTTCTAACATCCAGAATTCTTTTCAAGACCCGAATCTCACATCCATACCAATCTAATCCAATCCGCAAACTACGCAATCCATGTACCCAAAAATGGAAAAATATTTTAAAGAAGAGAACCGTTTCGCAAGTTCAACAAGCACTTCTACAACCGACATGCTATGAGCTCACCATACATGGAAAAACAAAGACACACGAATCTAATAACGGTAACCAGCTCTCCTAGAGCTCACATTAAGATCAACCCGCATGGATAACTCACGTGCCATCGTATCAATATATGGATCCGCACGGACAACTCACGTGTCAATAACATAATTTGCCTGGCATGGTCGCAGGCCTCCAGTCCAAGTATATCATATAGGAGCAACCAAACAAGTACACATGTCTATGATAAATAAAATGAAATTCACATGCTCATGGACTGGTATAAATAACACGCCATAGATTAGGCATGTGCAAAGTGCGCTATCACAACTCAAATCGGCAAGTGAACGCAGAAATAGTAACTACCCAGTTTATTCAAGGAATTAGTCTCTTTGTAACCTCAAGTATAGTCCAGATAGTTCTCTCTGAGTATGAATATTTGCCCCGATGCCCGCACATGGGCTCAAACCTCATATATATATATATATATATATATATATATATATATATATATATATATATATATATATATATATATATATATATATATATATATATATACACACACACGTAGCGCGTAGTCATCACAAAGGCAACTAGTGCCTCCACTGAGTTAAAATGAAATACTCACCTCAAACAGGCTGCAACCCTGAAACAATATGCTTCTGAGAACCCTAGTCTCCACATTCATAGAACACAGGAATCACCGTGACTGGTCCCAACTCCAGAACTTGAATGACTAACACATCTTTCACGCACGATCATCCTATGAGGAATACTTCTATATTTCCTCCCGTGCCACATAGCAATAATTGGAATATCAACAGTCTATTAATCATGTGAGTATCGCAATACCAATGACATTCGAAAGTCAAAACACAATGACCCTTTTTGAAATGCACACCCTTCTGAGGGATTACCGAGCAGTTATAATATCCGTCTAAACATCTGAAATTGACTATTCCGTCCATAATTCGTGGTTTTACTTTCCAGAATGAACAACCACCTTGTATATGTAAATCTTAATCCCGCACAACACACCACATCTATTATGCCATCATGTGACAAGCATGAGAATCTCCTTATTAACTCTGAGTCACAAGCATATTACATACCCGATCAATTAGAAACCTTCCATTTCTTCTCATCCATGAGGAATTCACAATGCACAACATGTCTCCCACACCGATAGAAATATCTAGTTCAAACCATGGTAGAAAACATCAAGAACACTTTCAAATCCATTTGCACATAACCAAGCTATCAAAACTGAATTCTTCTAACTCGACCAATCCACGTAGGTCACCAAACCCAAGAATATTTCCACCGAAATATCTGTAAAGTCTCACCACATCATAATTATCCCAAAAGCACCGAACATACCCTTACTATGCTGGTCTAGCCTACTACCCAGTTGTCCTATTTTCTTCGAGTTTCTTCTGAATTACCCTCAAGTTGACACTTCTCCTTGTCAGAACACTACGATCCTTACCCAAAGCTCACTATATTCTTCTTAAGCACCTCCATAAATACCACAACCGAGACACCCACTCTTAAGTACCTTATTTGAATTTAAAATTATTCCTCTTTCCTTTCTTATACTGAAATGTATAATCCATAGTCAAACAGAATTATCGCACGTCCCGATACTATCCAGTGTAAGTAACCGATTCTAGTGATATACAAATTCGAAAAATTTTCAATTGCCACATATACATTTTGAATCCATTAGAACTCTGTCGAGATTCATCCGCTCTGTTCAAATCTAATTTGCTTCGCCCAAACGGGCCGAAAGACATGTGTTCCTTTAGCACACTCAACACTCAAAGAAGTAACCTTGCCTTAACACGACCAATCAAATTCATAATTCGTGCGCACTACATCCTTCAAAATAACAACTTAATTATTCCATAATTTATATATTTTCATAAAGTACAATGTAACCCATATCGAGGAATTTCCTTACCCGAGTTATCCTCGATCTCCATCTCTGCGAATCATAACTAACCCACAAGTATGCCTCAGACCAAAACTAAAATTTAACATATATCTATAAAATTGAATTGTCAATAGCAGGCTCCCCCACTTGGCTCAAAGCCATACAACAAAACACTCCATAACTCACAATATCATACTTTATTACTGCCATAATACCGCAGTCAGTTCAACGAAAATTCTTCTCAAGCTTACGCAACACTCACCATAAAATACCTCAATCATCCGCTAAGTTTGCATTTATTCTCGTGACAGTCAAGTCAACTTTCTCAACATGATTCAAATTCAAATCTCAACACATACACCTAGCTGGTAGAAAAGAAACTCTCCACTCAACATTATAAGGAACACACCTACGTAGATTACTCCGCAGGAGATAAGCTTAGCCTCAAATTGACATATAGCTATAACCTTTTGCAGCCACAATTATCACGAAATCACTTAATATTTTTGAGTTTGAACTCATCAACACGACATGAAGATCTGCTTCGCTCTACAATTAAACAGCATGACAGCTCCCTCAACGCACTCAGAACTCACGACTTTACGTCACATCAAAATAGGAATCAAGTACCCAATAGCAAACTCTTGAATCACAAGTAAAATTTATTTGTCTTATTCAATCCATCTGAACACATCCCGCATTCTCATCATACTTATCATATAGTCATTCAACCGCTCATCGAACCATAATTTCCCCTCATAGGAATACTACCGAACATATAAGTCCAATTGCACTGGTTCTCACAATCGAAATAACTGAGCATAAGCTGCGGTCTAACACCGGCCTCAAGTCCTCCAGACTGGCCCCTCAACAAAGCACATAATACTCATCTCGAACCTCGTTCATGGAATCACAAGCCAGCGATACATAGCTGAAACTGAGCGCTCACATGCACATACAAATGCATGGAAGGAATTCAAAGAATTATGTCAAGCTGAATCAATTCCGCACGATAGAATACAAAAAAGTAAAATTTTCCTAAGGGTTCGGCATCCTCTAGAAGATAAGTACAGACATCTCTGTACCGATCCGTAAAACTCTACTAAACCTGCTCATGACTCGTCAGAGGTATGTAACCTAGGCTTTGATACCAACTTGTCACGACCTAAAATCCTAACCTGTCGTGATGGCGCCTATTTTAGTACTAGGCAAGCCGACAACATCAATAACCCACGATTTCCTTTAAGTTTGAAAACATAATATTTAATACAATACCAAAAATATAGCAAATTCCGATACAACACTCCCAAAACCTGATGTCACTGAGTACATGGGCATCTATACATTACAAGTCTGAAAAAAAATCTGGTCTATAATGATAATTTGAGACCAAATATAATAATAAATGGATAGGGAAGGAGAGACAAGGTCTGCGAAACATGGCAGCTATCTCTGAATCTCCGAAAAATCGACTGTGCGAAAGAATCAATACCCACTGTATCCGGGATCACCTGGATCTGCACACGAAGTGCAGAGTGCAGTATGAGTGCAATCAACTCAGTAAGTGACAATAATAAAGAAAGGAAAGTAGTGACGAGCTTCTCAGCTAAGTCCAAATACAATACTTTCCAATATAAAAGAGTAGGCATGCTCTCAAGTTCAACATTTCAGATTTCACTAAAATTTAATATCAAGTTTAACCGAAACAGAAAATATTGTTTTTCCGAAATTCCTAAAATAGTGATATATGGCAGCTGAAATGCAGCAAATAGTGAAAACAATGCATCCCCTCAGAATAACAGTCACTCAGTCCTCCCATTCACTCCAACCTCACAGTCACTCATTTCTCACAGTCACTCATCACTCGGCACTCAGCACTCGCACTTAGTAGGTACCTGTACTCACTGGGGGTGTGTACAGACTCCGGAGGGGCTCCTTCAGCCCAAGCGCTATTTCAAGCCAATCATGGCATAAATAAATAAACATGATGCGGTGTGCAGCCCGATCCATAAATATCCTCACAATTAGGCCCTCGGCCTCACTCAATCATCAACTTCTCTAGTCTCTCGAGCTCTCAGAAATCATGATAAGCAGTCCAAAAATAGTGACATAATGCATAGAGACTGAGGTATGATATAAAATGAATAAACATTACTGAGTGAAAAATTGCAATTTGAACATATTATTCAACCACATAAATAACCCCAGTGGGTACCAATAATAACAACATATATCTAAACATGATTTTTAATACGAGTCTCAGCTCAATTTTTTCCTATCACGTAGAGAATGTACGGATATCAACAGATAACTCAATTTCACAGTTCCAAGAAATTTGATCAAGTCACAATTCCTACGGTGCACTCCCACACGCCCGTCACCTAACATGTGCGTCACCTCAAAATCACTCACATAACACATAATTCGGAGTTTCATACTCTCAGGACCAAATTTAAAACTGTTACTTATCTCAAACCGTAAAATTCTTACTCCGCTATGCCTTTGCCTCGTGAATTGGCCTCCAAACGCCTCGAATCTAGCCATAAATAATTCGTTTCAGTCAATAAAATTTATTGGAATTAATTCCGTGAGAAAATACTAATTTTCCATAAAAATCCGAATTTTAGCTAAAAAAATCGCCTGTGGGGCCTACATCTCGAAACCCGACAAAAATTATAAAATCCGAAAGCCCATTCAACCACGAGTCTAACCATACTAATTTTACCAAAATTCGACCTTAACTCGACCCTCAAATCTTCAATTTAAACCAAGAGGGTCTAAATATTTCCAACTTAATTCACCCATTAAGTGATAAAAACAACCATAGATTCGGGTAATTTAACTAATATTGAGTTAAGAACACTTACCCCGTTGTTTCCTCTGAAAATCTCCCAAAAATCGCCTCTTCCTGAGCTCAAATCCGTCAAAAATGGAAAATGGGACAAAGTCCCATTTTCAGAACTTAAACTCTTTGCCCAGACATTTGCTCTACGCGATTACGAACATTCCCACGCGATCGCGAAGAATAGTTTGCCACGGCCCAGATTTAACTCTACGCGATCGCGGACTTTCCTACACGATCGCGATGCACAACATCAAAGATCTACGTGATCGCGGACCTAACCACGCGATCGCGAAAGACAAACGCGTGATTTCCATTTCTGCCCATTTCCTCTACGCTAACGCGACCTTCTTCACGCGTTCGCGAATAACAAACTCACATAGCTACCCGCTTCAAGCGATCGCGAAGCACAAAATATCACTGCCTCAAATTAACCCTACACGATCGCATAGAACAAAAATCTCCACTGACTAACTAAGCTTACGCGATCGCAGACGCATTCACGCGATCGCGTATAAGGAAATCGGATACAGATATCAGAAAATTTCAACAGCTGTTTAAGTCCAAATTTTGATCCGTTAACCATCTGAAACTCAGTCGAGCCCCTCGGGGACCTCAACCAAATATACTAACAAGTCCTAAAACGTCATACGAACTTAGTCGAACCTTCAAATCACCTCAAACACGCTAAAACCATGAATTAAACCCTAATTCAAGCCTAATGAACTTTGAAATTTTTAATTTCTACAAACGACTCTGAAACCTATCAAATCACATCCGATTGACCTCAAATTTTGCATGCAAACGGACCTATTCAAATTTTCAGAATCGAATTTTGACCCCGATATCAAAAAGTCAACCCCCAGGTCAAACTTCCCAAAAATTTGACTTTCGCCATTTCAAGCTTAATTCTACTACGGATCTCCAAATAATTTTTCGGACACGCTCCTAAATCCAAAATCACCATACGGAGCTATTGGAATTATCAGAATTTAAATCCAAGGTCGTTTACACATAAGTCCCCATCCGGTCGACTTTTCTAACTTAATTTTTCTATTATGAGACTAAGTGTCTCATTTCACTCCGAATTCCTTCCGGACCCGAACCAACTACCCTGATAAGTCATAAATTAACTGTAAAGCATAAATTGAGCAGTAAATGGAGAAACAAGGTTATAATATTCAAAACGACCGATCAGGTCGTTACAGAAGGTTTTCTACATATTAATAGGGTAGGTATTTATTAAGTTAAAAACAAAAATCGATAGAAGGCACAACGACATAGAATTCGACCAAGTAAAATATAGAAGGGAATTTTTTCTATATACAGTTATTATCCTCTTTAACTGGATATTTGGATTTTCAAAAAGTAGCGAGAGAATTTTTACAAAAAATATACAATCCACATACAACTTAGCATAAAAAACATTATAATTTAGAATCTGTTGGTTACAAATAAAATAGACTGAGGCTTTATGCGAATCAACTTTTGGGCCAAGTTTAGGTCAGAAAAATCTACTCGTGATTGTTACATAAATAGCCGGTCAGATTCACTATTTACTTTTTCTATCAAGTAGTATATATAGATTATACAGATTATACAAAGTTGTACACATATTATATATATATATATATATATTATATATTTATCGGCTATTTTAATTTAAAAGATTAGGTGGACGGCTATTTGGGTTAGTTTTTTCAATTTTCATTTTTTGTTAATTAAGGTTTCCTACTTCAAATCTAAATCAAAGTTCAAAATTTCCTAAAAAAGAAAAAGGGAAATAGGAGGGTCAGTTAGAGCTTCCTTGGTAAAATCCGGGACAAATTGGGATTAGGAATCCAATTCCTGTTAGGTTTAGGCGTTTTTAAGGCTCGATTTCCCTATTTAAAATAAAATAAAAAAGTTTAGTAAAATCAAGATATTCTTATCCACCGGTATTTCCCTTCCCAGAGAAGATTTTCTCTTTTCGCCATTTCAATTTCCTAGTAATAGTGAACACCATAATAACGGATAATCCAGAAATATAATAGGTCCAATCTAGAGGGAATTTGCTTCTTTTGTCATTTGGGGCAAAATGATCATATTCGGGAAATTTCGCCCGCTTATTCTTGCAAAAGAAACTGAATAGGAAAAGAAAAAAACACTTCTTTTACGTTATGAGAATAAAATTGGTGAATAACATATTTGTTTACCCGAAAAACGGATAGAGTTGAATTTATACGTAATTCTAAGGATACGTGGTATAACTTGATACAAATTGAAAAAATAAGTAAAAATATATCGAATATTAACTGTAAAAAAGGAATGAATACAAACCAAATTTGAGTAAAGAATGATTGATAAATGAACAAGATGAACCAATGTCCAAAACCCAAAAAAGGATAATATTAGCTAGATGTTATGTAAATCTCAATAATCTCTGAAATGTGAGAGTGTATGAATGTATGGATGTCCTCTTTTACAAAAATAATAGCCACTCTTAATATAGTGGAAGAATCCAACTTTGGATAAAATTAAAAATACATAGTGGGGATCCCATGATAGATTAGTTAATTAGCTTTTCCTTAATTCCCGCCGAGATTCTCTCCCCTAGTACGGCTACAACGGCTCTTTGTCTCTTAGCTCGATCTTAGTCGGTCTTGGTATTGGTCGGTCTCTGAGTCTCGAGCTCGATAACCCGGCTTCACATCTCATCTCGATATTATAATGACTACCCTCGGTCCATCATGTTCCAATCTTGACTAATTACACGAAGGGTAAACTCGATTTTGACCGTATACAGATAGTCCTCTCGTTTTTCGGAAAGAATGTTGCGAGAAATGATATGATTTTTCAACTTTTGACTAGATACCACTGACGTCTGCATCGAGCCCGATTATGACGTATGTGACAAATATCCCGTTGGTTTAGTTATCAAGGCATTAAATATGCATCAGACGATGGTCGGCCACTGCCAATTTTGAACCGTCACTGTGAAATCTATAAATAGCCCCCTTCTTCATCATTTCAAACCTTTACCTTTAAATCTTTTCATTCCAACCTTCACAGTTCTTCGTCTTCTCCACAGTTCTCTATTTCCAGTTTTAGAAATTTTTTGGCTTGTTTTTCACCAAACACCAAAATATTCCAATTTTTCATCTTCTTTGTTCTTGAAAATTTAGATGCCCAAGATATCTAAAACCGTTCCTCAGAAAGAGGTTACTTCCTCCTCTCGGCCGGTCGGTGAGAAACCGGTGGTGGAGCCACGCCTCGAAGAACTCATTCCCGGGGGATGTGTTATTGATTCCGACTTTAAGGTCGAGAAACCCTCATCGGTTATTGGTCGATGTGAGCCGGTATCGAGATATATATGCTCGATACCCAAAGCCTTATTGATTTGGTGAAGAAAGATTATGGTTGGGAAAACAAAGAAGTTGTGATACCGGCACCGGAGGAAGCGATCACTACCCACGTGGAAGGGTACTTGAGTATTACACTTATCCTTTTACGCTGGGTCCCCTCGATCCGGTCATCATCGACTTATGCAAGAAGTACCAGGTGACCCTACACCGAATACACCCTTCTTTCTGAAGAATTGTAACACTGCTCCGTTTCTTTGTGTGCAAAATCGACGGGCTTCCTTTCACCCTTGACCACCTCGTAAGATTATATAGCCCTCACCTTTACCGAGGTGGGTTGATAAAGCTTCAACGCCGGGCCACCAAGGCGTTCACCTCGAGGATAGATGAAGACAAAGATCGGGGTTGGATGAGCCGGTTCGTTCGAGTGAAGATCTCGTACCTAATCCCGGCTGAGAGTATGCCATTTCCCGAGAAATGGAATATGAACCGTAAGTGTGATTCCGTTTTTAGTTTTCGTTATTTTTACTTCTTCATCTTTTCTTATCAGTGTTTTTCTTGACACAGCCGTTGCTTGGATGCCGGGTGCGGTTTCCCATCTCGAGAACTGGGTCAGGAGCCTAGTTTCGATGTCAACATATGCCGAGAGCGCATGGCGCGATTTGTCAAAGGGCCGGTGAGAGGCTCGTACTCATGGTAAACCTTCATCTTGGCTCACCGATCTGTTCAAGTATTTTTTCAGGCATAAGTTTTACTTACTTTTCTTTCTTTGTAGATCTCGGAAAAGATGCGGTTATGAGACCCCCATCAGGTGATGAAGAAGTTTTACCGCCTATCTCAAAACTGGAGAAGGTGATTAAGAGAAAAAGGGCCTCAGACTCCGAGGGTCAAAAACCCAAAAAGAGAGCGGCTCGTAAACCTAAGGTGAACATAATCCCTTTGACTATGGAGTCGGTCCTGAGTCTAAGGGATGAAGAAGAAGAAAGTGATTCCGGGCTATTGGCCCGTGTACGGGCTAGCACCGATACTTAGAATACTTCGGTATCAGTGGGTGTTGATAGTGCTCAGACCAGGCTTGATGAGGTCGAGGAGAGGAGGAGACCGAGGATGTTTTACCTCAGGGCAAAGAGACCGTCGAAGAAGCTGCGGATACCGGTGTGCAAACCGAGCTTGAGGCTCCCCAAGACGAAGGCGGCACCCAAAAAGACCTACTCGGGGCAGTAGAGATCGGGGATTGCCCCTCTTTCCCTTCTTTTTCCCAGTCGATGATACGTGACGCTCAAGCTGTGGAGACTTGTCACGGGGAGGGAGCCCATGGAGAGAAGGACCCTTTCCGTGGTTATTTTATCGGGGTAGAAGATGTCACCGGCCTGAGTGACTTGGAGGCTTCGAAGAAGAGCTCGAGCGAGGTAGGAGCGCCTTGCCTTTTCAACGAAGCCCAACAGGCCTTGAATGAGGTAAGTTCATACTTTCTTTGCCAATTTTCATACTTTTGTTTTTCTTTCCTTGTATAATCTCTTCTTTTTATTTTTGTAGGCTTCTGTGCTTCATCACGAGGCATTTTTTCCAATCCTGAGGGGAGCTGAACCAGTACGAAGCCGAAGTTCGAAGGCTTACTGAGGAGAGAGATGCCTTAAAGCTTCTCAGTGAGCAGAGAGAAGGAGAAGTAAAAGGACTTCGGGCTGAGCTGGAAGCATCTCAGAAAGAACAAGCTGAGCTGGCCGAGCAGGTAAAAAGAATCTTTGAATTTAATGATATTGACTCGGGAGTGATGGCTAACAGTTCGGTCCCGCAGGTCGAGCAAAAGTTTGACATGATCAGGAAACTTCGTGTTGAAGTGGACACAGTGAGGGCGGAGGCCGAAGAGTGGAAAAAGAACATGGATCGCCTTGCCTCAGAAAAGGAGGCCGCCCGAGCTCAACTGGCGTCGGCTGAGGCCCAATTCCGAAGCTTAAAAGAGAAAGCCTTGGTGCAAGCCAAGAAAATTGAGGAGTTCCAGTCTCGGTTGAGCTCAGCAAATTCTGATCGAGAGAGACTGGTCACAGAACTTGCAGCGACCAAATCGGAGGTCGAGAAAACCATGGCCAATGCTGATGCAATAGTGGCTGTTTATCGATCTGATGCCGAAGCTGCTCAGGTTTGAGCAAAAGAGGTTGCTGAGGCTGCTCAGGCTCGAGCATGCTAAATGCCAGTCTCGAAGGGAGACTCTCGAAGAGATTCATGCTCGTGGCTTCGATCTTACGGCCGAGATCGAGAAAGCTAAGGAGCTTGAAGCTGAAACTAGAGTGTTAGATTTTCCCGATGATGATGATACCGGGAGTACGGATGGATCTGGAAGCGAAGGAGGCCTCGAGGGTGAAGATGATGCTCCTGGAGAGGACTAAGTCCTTTAGTATTTTTCGTGTTTTCTTTTAGGACCGTTTTGGTCTTTTGTGGAGAAACTTGATCGGGCCATGGTGCCCTTGTAAATGATTTTTGATACATATATATAAAACTTTCTTCCTTCTATAGCTTCTGAATCTTTCTCCTTTTTTGTTAATATATACAAAGGTCAAAAGTGCCTTAGCATGGAATAATTATTTAAAGGTCCGAGATTGAGATAGTAAGGACTGATAGCAGGTACTGTACTCGACCGTTTCTTATAGGTGGTCCCCGAGTAAATGTTCGAACTCGGACTGAGGTGGCTTTTAGGAAAGATAGATACCAAATGAAATGATTTGCTCAAATTTGAAGCACAGTAGCCTTTAAGCTTGATACGTAGTCCTCGATTCGGGGCAATAGTTCGAACTTGAATTAATGTAGCCCTTGGGTTTTGCAGTTGAGTGAGTGTTTGCTTGAGCTCGAAGTAAAAAACAGCCCTTAGGCTTTATGGCCTAGTGAGAGTTTGCTCGAACTCGAAGTAAGAATAGCCCTTAGGCTTCATGGTCGAGTGAGTGTTTGCTCGAACTCGAAATAAAAATAGCTCTTAGGCTTTTATGATCGAGTGAGTATTTTCTCGAACTCGAAGTAAAAAACAGCCCTTAGGCTTTATGGTCGAGTGAGCATTTGCTTGAACTCGAAGTAAGAGTAGCCCTTAGGCTTAATGGTCGAGTGAGTGTTTGCTCGAACTCGAAAGGAAAACAGCCCTTAGGCTTTTATGGTCGAGTGAGTGTTTGCTCGAACTCAAAGTAAGAGTAGCCCTTAGGCTTAATGGTCGAGTGAGTGTTTGCTCGAACTCGAAATAAAAATAGCCCTTAGGCTTTTATGGTCTAGTGAGTGTTTACTCGAACTCAAAGTAAGAGTAGCCCTTAGGCTTAATGGTCGGGTGAGTGTTTGATCGAACTTGAAATGAAAACAACCCTTAGGCTTTTATGGTCGAGTGAGTGTCTTCTCGAACTTGAAGTAAGAGTAGTCCTTAGGCTTAATGGTCGAGTGAGTGTTTGCTCGAACTCGAAATGAAAACAGCCCTTAGGCTTTTATGGTCGAGTGAGAGTTTGCTCGAAATCGAAGTAAACAATAGCCCTTAGGCTTTGTGGTCGAGTGAGTGTTTTCTTAAACTAGAAGCAATGTAGCACTTAGGCTTTGTGGTCAAGTGAGTGTTTTCTCGAACTCGAGTTAAGGTAGCCCTTAGGCTTTGTAGTCGAGTGAGAGTTTGCTCGAAATCGAAGTAAACAATAGCCCTTAGGCTTTATGGTCGAGTAAGTGTTTGCTCGAACTCGAGTTAAGGTAGCCCTTAGGCTTTGTAGTCGAGTGAGGGTTTGCTCGAACTTGAAGCAATGTAGCCCTAAGGCTTTGTGGTCGAGTGAGTGTTTGCTCGAACTCGAAGTAAAAAATAGCCCTTAGGCTTTATGGTCGAGTAAGTGTTTGCTCGAACTCGAGTTAAGGTAGCCCTTAGGCTTTGTAGTCGAGTGAGGGTTTGATCGAACTCGAGTTAAGGTAGCCCTTAGGCGTTTTTGATCGAGTGAGTGCTTGCTCGAACTCGAAGTAAAAAATAGCCCTTAGGCTTTATGGTCGAGTGAGTGTATGCTCGAACTCGAGTTAAGGTAGCCCTTAGACTTTGTAGTCGAGTGAGGGTTTGCTCGAACTCGAAGCAACTTAGCCCTTAGGCTTTATGGTCGAGTGAGTGTTTGCTCGAACTCGAAGTAAGGTATCCCTTAAATGGCACATGTGTGAGAGGTGACATGTTCGTTGGGGTCGGTTGTCCCATTATATTTAGGAATTTCTGGCATGCGGAGCTTCTTGGGGATCGGTTTGGGAGCCGCGCTCGGGGGGAAAGGCTTTTGTACGAATTTTTTGGAATCCAAGCCCTTCAATACCAGTGGTTCCCCCGGGATCTGATCAATCCTGGAGTTATAAGTTTCTACTTTTTTGTCGTTTGCTTCAATCCTCTTTTCCCTTGACTCAATTCGTTTTGTCAGTTGCTCGAGCATCCTAACAATTTCGGGATTAGTCCCCGACTCTTGTTCATTTGATCTTACTACAACTAGTCCTATTTTGTGGGTGATTTCTCGGGGTGGGTCGGGCTCAGCCCTGCTCGGTGCCTGGGTTTGGCTCTGCAACTGAGCTATTGCTACCTGTTGAGCTTGCAACATTTCGAAAATCATACGCAGGCTGATCCTATCTTCTCCAACATTTTGGGTATTTTGAACTGCAGATCGAGTTCGACCATGAATGCTATTTTCGGGGTCGGAATGTTGGTTCTCCTCGATAGCCATATGTGAATTAACGTCAATTGGATCTGCGGCCCGAGTTCCAAAGGGATCGACGACTGGCCTTTCATCCCCGATCGTCAGGTTGTTGTTCTCATCTTGAAGACCAGCTTCGTTGTCGATAGATATGGCCATTAATTGAGAGTTCATCGTTTTTAACCTGAATTCAAAGACACTTCCAAGAGCAAGTGTAAAATTGTGTGTTTTGCAGAGATTCGTATCAAATAACCACTGTTATCCTTAGCCTCATGGTGGGTGCCAAACTGTTTACCCGAAAAACTGATAGAGTTAAATTTATACGTAGTTCTAAGGATACGTGGTATAACTTGGTACAAATTGGAAAAATAAGTAAAAATATATCGAATATTGACTGTAAAAAAGGAATGAATACAATCCAAATTTGAGTAAAGAATGATTGATAAATGAACAAGATGAACCAATGTCCAAATCCCCAAAAAGGATAATATTAGCTAGATGTTATGTAAATCTCAATAATCTCTAAAATGTGAGAGTGTATGAATGTATGGATGTCCTCCTTTACAGAAATAATAGCCACTCTTAATATAGTGGAAGAATCCAACTTTGGATAAAATTAAAAATACATAGTGGGGATCCCATGATAGATTAGTTAATTAGCTTTTTCTTAATTCTCGCCGAGATTCTCTCCCTGATGCGGCTACAACGGTTCTTTGTCTCTTGGCTCGATCTTATTCGGTCTTGGTATTGGTCGGTCTCTAGGTCTCGAGCTCGATAACCCGGCTTCACATCTCATCTCGATATTATAATGACGACCCCCGGTCCATCATGTTTCAATCTTGACTAATTACACGAAGGGCAAACTCGATTTTGACCGTATACTATATTATAACGAGTTAAAATACACTGATAGTGTAAAAATTCTTTAAACTATCGCTGCATAAAAATTAAATCCTATACAAAATAATGACTACAAAAAAGATTGACTTTGCAACTAATGCAATTCATCATGGTGATACTCGTAGCTACGATTTAATTAAATTACTATAAATCATGCGGAAATTTTTAAACTATCAGTGCATATAAATTGTTTTACTTTATTATTCTTGCTTTGTTATCTAAATCAAATATCGAGAGATAATTATGGAAGTAGATGAATTTGGAGTTACTTTTATTCTTTTTTAGGGGTGGGCACAGTTTGGGCAAAACCGAAATCCAAACTGAAATCCAAATTTTTCGGGTTTGGATTTTTGGATTGTAGATTTAATGTTTTTGGATTACGGATTGGATATTGAATTTGTTACTTCAAAATTTTTATTCTTTATATTTAGTCCATTATCCATATGCCAATAGTAATAAGTCTAATATCCATGATCTCGGGTCCATGGGAGTAGCAGTCAATTTTCTTTTCTACCCAAACACGAAAGTTAGGGATTTCTCCGAAAACTTCCATGATTGCTGAAAAATAAACATAAATGCGTGAAAGAAAGATTGAAACCTTGAGAGAAACAAAACAAATAGAGAAAAATACTCACGCGGGAAGTTTCACTTCTCAAGGAAGGGCATATTCTCATCACCCACTAAGTCACGAGTGGGAACAATTACAAATCGGGCATACCAGCCACGGTCACGATCATCCTCGGGGCTGACTAAAACTCTCTTACTTCTTGCCACAAGAGAGAAAATACCCTCGTGAAAGAGCTTTGGGGAGTAAAGATAGAGTAAGTGATGAAAAGTAAAAGGAGCGGATATCAAATTTGACAAATAACGAAGGCAAGCTACTGCCCTCCACATGATCAGACCTATTTGGCCAAGGCAGATATTGAAGTAACGGCAAAATTTAATGATTACTAGGTTGATAGAGGGGTTGAACCCTAAAGTAAAAGGGTAAGTATAAACCAACGAATAACCTTCACGATAAGAGGTAATTCTGTCATTAGCACTAGGGGTTACCACTGGAAATTTGGTTTTCAGTTACATTCACGACGAACTAAGGGTAGGAGACCAGAAGTAATCAAACTGGGGTAATGATCAGCAGGGTTAAGTGACACTATAGAAGAAACTTGTTTTCTTATGGCTTCATGATCTGATATGAAAGAAAATTCTTGAGGAATAATTTCGGACACAATGGGCTCTCGCATGGGTTCAATGTGGTCTTTCCCTCTAGTGGAGGATCTAGGAGTTATGGAAGTTCTTGCTCTAGAAGAAGAAGGTTTTGCAGTATTCTTCTGAGAATGGGTAGAACTACGGTTAGATAGAGAGCCTAAGCTACGAAGTCTACCGCCTTTTCTACTTCTAGTTGGTGTAGAAGAGGGAGAAAGTTCATCAACAATCACTACCTTACGGGGGTCCAATGATGAAAAAGGGTTTAAAGAATGGAAAGTCATCTTTAATAGTGAAAATACAAAGAAAGAGGGAGAATTGAAAGAAGAGTTAAAATATGAATGTAAGAGAGAAGAAGAGGTTTTCAAAGTTGCATACGATACAGTATTTATGAGGAAGAACCGTCATAAGGAACCGTCATTATGAACCATCATCATGGAACCGTCACTTCAAACTGATGCAGCCGCAGAAAACCCTAAAAAATGTTGAAAATTGCAGAATCAATTATAACAAGACACGTGTGATGGGCATTAAATGGAAAGGACGTACGTCTCATCATTTTTGAAGAAAGCATTATGATAGTTGGGAAGAGGCGGCAAGACATTCCCGCCATAAATGAACTTATCACTTCCCGAATATTTAGTTGAGAATGTTTAGAAAGTGGAGGGACTATCTGTATTGGTAGAAAAAAGGGATGATACGTGGATCAATAGTGTGGTGACAGATGGCACTTATATTGAGTCAATAAAGGAAGACAAAAAGGCAAGGATAAAATACCAACGGTATTTTACCAGAGAAGGTATCGGATCTGACAGCTGAAAAAGAGAAAATATGTACGAGGTGCATGAAGACCATAAAATGGAAGATTCATGAATCAATTGTAAATATGGAAAGGAAATCAGCATTAGCCCTGATTATGCGCGATCCTCTATTATTACCATTACCGTTCCAAGTAAATTTAGTAACGGATAATTAAGGCAATTAATGTTAATAACGGATCAGAATTAAGTGAGGAAACCGTTACAGTTGTGTATCCTTATATAAGGACCCTTACCTCATTTTGTACGAGTATTTGAACATTTACCATTATATGCAACCAGTCTTTTATTTTTCTTAATTCAAGATTCCAATCCGCAATTTTGGGAGAATTTGGCAATCAAAAATAAGCTTTCTTTCCTTTATTTGTCATTTCAATTATTTATTTTATTCATGCATTTTTAGGAAAGTGAAGTAAATTTGGTTATCAATAACCAAATTTTCTTTAATATTAGCTTTGACCGCGAAAACTATTTTTGGGTTAAACAGATTGGTGAGCAAAAAACGTTTTTTGAAAAATATTTTGTAGTATTTGATTACTGAGTAAAAAATACTTTTTTGAAAAATATATAATTTAGACAAATACTAAAAGATAGAGATATAGGATAGGGTTAGCAGTGGGGGAAGGGCGAGATGAGGGGTGGGGTGGGTGAGAGATAGGGGTGGGGAGTTGGGTTGGTGGATGGGGGCTTCGGGTGTGGGGGTGGGTGGTTGGGATGAGTTTGGGGGGGGGGGGAGAGAATATGATGGAAAATGTTGAAAAAGAGTTGTGAAAAATATTTTCCCTTCACGTGGTAGGAAAAATATTTTCCTCCAATCGGAGGAATTGGAGAAAAAGATTTTGAGAGAAAAATATTTTTCAAAATATTTAAGCCAACGAAACATGAAAAAATTAAAAAATATTTTTCTTTATACCAAACATACCCTATAGCTATATCATTTTTATTATTCTTATTAAAATAAAATAAAAAAGTTTAGTAAAATCAAGATATTCTTATCCACTGGCATTTCCCTTCCTAGAGAAGATTCTCTCTTTTCGCCATTTCAATTTCCTAGTAATAGTGAACACCATAATAACGGATAATCTAGAAATATAATAGGTCCAATCCAGAGGGAATTTGCTTCTTTTGTTTTTTGGGGCAAAATGATCGTATTCGGGAAATTTCGCCCGCTTATTCTTGCAAAAGTAACTGAATAGGAAAAGAAAAAAACACTTCTTTTACGTTATGAGAATAAATATGGTGAATAACATATTATAACGAGGTAAAATACACTGACAATATAAAAATTCTTTAAACTATTCCTGCATAAAAATTAAATCCTATACAAATAATGACTACGAAAAAGATTGACTTTGCAACTAATGCAATTCATCATGGTGATATTCGTAGCTACAATTTAATTAAATTTTTATAAATCATGCAGAATTTTTTAAACTATCAGGGCATATAAACTGTTTTGCTTTATTATTCTTGCTTTGTTATCTAAATCAAGTATCGGGAGATAATTATGGAAGTAGATGAATTTGGAGTTACTTGTATTCTTTTCTAGGGGTGGGCACACTTTGGGCAAACCCGAAATCCAAACTGAAATTTGAACTTTTCGGGTTTAGATTTTTACATTTCGGATTTAATTTTTTTGGATTTCGGATTGGATATTGGATTTGGTACTTAAAATTTTTTATTCTTTATATTTAGTCTATTATCCATATGCCAATAGTAATAAGTTCTAATACCCTTTCCATTAGATATTACTCATATATTAATTACTAAGTTACTATCATAATACTTTCTATTTGGACATAGTTTTACTATTGCTACTTCTTATGGGCCTTATTAATGTTTTTGTTGTATTTTCTTGATAATAATTTCATTATTTGAATACTTTATTTGGATGAAGCAGTGAGAATAAGGAACTTTTTAGGTAACTTAACATGAATGCTTTATTTAGATGTTCATTTTTTTAAGAAGAAGAAGAAGAAACATCTAAACTTATAGACTCAAAACCGAAGATCCGAGATATTTAATCCGATTAATCCAAAATCGAACTTAGAAAATCCGTTCCAATCCGAGCCTTTTTGGATTGGATCTGGATAGTCATTTATTTAATCCGAAAACTAAATATCCAAACCGAAATTTTCATATTCAATCTGAACTGCCTGAACGCCCACCCCTATTGTTTTATCGATTAAATGTTTGAATCAAACTATTATTTGATTTAAAATGTGGTATTAAGACTCAATACTTAAAATGTTGCGGGTTAGAAATGTAATAATGGGATATGTAGACTTCGAATTTGCATGGACTTCAACCCTTCCAACAAGATCAGAAAAACAATATTAAGTACTTTATTATAGTAGAGCAAAAGACTTTACCAGAGACGTTACTCGTTATTTACGTCCCTTGTCTCTTTCGCTCTGGTGATAAACTAATAAATTATAACGAGTTAGGTTGTTTAGGTGATAGAAGCTTCTTAGTATGAAATAATCAGTTGACTCATGAATAAATAAAACATCAGTTTATAAAATTTTTAAAGGAGCTTAATATAGGTGTTATGTTATTTCTACAAAAATATCTTGTAGCTAAATACCTATTCTTTATGTGTGAAGGTTTTCTACATATTATTAGGGTAGGTATTTTATTAAGTTAAAAACAAAAATCGATTGAAGGCACAGCAACATAGAATTGGACCAAGTAAAATATAGAAGGGATATTGTTTCTATAAATACAGTTATTATCCTCTTTAACTGGATTTTTGGATTCAAGAAGTAGCGAGAGAATTTTTATTAAAAATATATACAATCCACGTACAACTTCATAAATTAATAAATATTCCAATTTAGAATCTATTGGTTACAAATAAAATAGACTGAGGCTTCTGCGAATCAACTTTTGGGCCAAGTTTAGGTCAGACAAATCTACTTTGAAATTGTAATGAATGGGCTTATTTAGAGCCCGTTTGGATTAGCTGATTTGAAGTAGCTGATAAGCATTAGGTACTGAAAAATACTTTTAAGTGTTGAAACTGATTTAACAAATACGCAGTTACGTGTTTGGATACACGTACTGAAATTGATAATAAACTGCTGCAGTATTTGATAAAAAAGTACCGATAAGCTCTTATTTCTGTTAATATGACTTGAGTAATCTTAGAACTATTTATACTTATAATGGCATAATTTTTTCAAAATTTTAGATTGCAGATCGATTCAAATACAAAATATTCTATTTGTCATTTTATTTTAAATACAACTGTGATTAGATAAGATAATTTTTATGATAAATATAATTTATTTTATGATAAGCATATAATCATAAGTTATAATAATTAATAAATTGACAAAAGTTTCTTAGTAAAAAAAATAAACCTAAATAGGATAAAATATTTGAAGAGAAACACTGTCTTCATCACCACAACACTTTGAAACAAATACACCAAAAATTTGATATGTCCTCGTTTATTACATACAGTTCAAAGATTAATACATAACCATATAGATACAAATATGCAAAGGAATAGAGAATTTACTTACCTCAAATAGTCAATGAGAATTGCAGACTTGAAGAGGCGGGGGTTTAGGTTGAAAAAATACGTGAGGCAGTGAGTATTGATGTAGGAGTTTTGTTTTGAAAAGGAATATTTTAGGGATAAAATAGTAAAAATCTTGGTCAAACTTAAAGTGTTTATAAGCTAAAAATTCATAAGTTGGGGGTGACCAACTTATGACTTTTGGCTTATTTTTGGCTTATAAGTACTTGGCTTATAAACACTTTTAACTTTACCAAATGCGTAAACAAAACAAAAAGTGCTTATAAGCTAATTTGACCAACTTATAAGCTTAGCCAAACACCCTATTTCTCTCTCACTGTGAAAAAACCAGTGTGGATAGTTTCCGTTTTTTTTAATTAAGGTTTCTTACTTCAAATCTAAATCAAAGTTCAAAATTTCCTAAAAAAGAAAAAGGAAAATAGGAGGGTCAGGTAAAATCTGGGACAAATTGGGATTAGGAATCCAATTCCTGTTAGGTTTAGGCGTTTTTAAGGCTCGATTTCCCTATTTAAGCCCATAAAAAGTAGTTGCCGGTATCACTTCTTTTTCCCTAACGACCCCTAATAATATATCCCAGCATATATAATTGTTTCAAGTTGAGGATGAAACAACATCAATAGCAGAGCCCAATGGCCAAGCTGCTTCAACAAGGTGATCTTTGTAATTAACTTTATGCACCATTGTGATCTTTTGGTAAGGATTAATGCACGTTCATCAACAACAAGAAGTTAAGAAGCAGAAGGGAGTGTAAAATACATAATTCATTTATTTATTTTTAAAGGGAGTGTAAAGTCAAAAGTGGACAACTAAAAGTGAACGGAGAGAGTAAATTTTATGACAAGGATAAATCATTAGAGGATGAATTTGAGTGAAATCTAGTTTGAAGGGCATTAAGGAGGGTTGTTAATTAGGCACTAATGAAGAGGTGAAATAGTGGCTATGAGTAGTTATGAGTCTTATAACACTAGAATGGTGTTTATAACCTACGATTGGAGGAAATGATTAGGGTGAGTCAAGATTTTTGTCTAAGCTAGGAATTTGGATTTTGGTGACCTAGGGCCATATCGAATAATGAATTGAGTAGTATATGAGTTGAAGTTTTAGTTAATGCAGATTGGTATCATGGGACTACTTTGGAGAGCTAACTAATTAAGGGTCAAGTTGAGGTAAATTGAGATTAACCTCCTTTAAGGCATTATTATAATGAATGACTTCAAGTTTATGAAAAATGTTTAAAATATTAGTGTGAATTTAATTTGTAGGTATGAGCGTGCCACACTTCCATATTTTAAATGAATTATTCTATCTTTTGAGTTATGTACATACATATGCTTATTTGGCTAAGTTATGCCTTAAAATTAACTAACTATGTGAGGTGGTGGAGAAATTGAAGCATACTGTAATTTGAAAACAGGTGGTTTGGTTGAAACCTCCCATTGGGGAAGTAAAACTTAACACCGATGGAATCTTCGTAAATGAAAATGGGAAAGCAGGGATTGGAGGTATAGTGAGAGATGGGAATGGGGAGCTCATTTTTGTATACTCTATACCTGTAAGATGCAGCAACAATAATTATGCAGAAGCTCTAGCAGTGAACTATGGAGGAAGATGGTGCGTGCAACATGGATACAATGTCCTATCTTTTGAAATTGACTCTTTAATGGTTGCCAACATGCTCAAAGACAAAGTCACCAACAACATGAAGCTGAGATCTCTTATAGAAGATACATCACAGATTTTTAACCAAGCTACAATCAAAATTGCTCACTGCTACAGAGAAGCGAACCAGGTAGCAGATGGATTGGCTAAGTTAGTGACTATACACGAAGAAGGATCCTTCTATCACACATTTCAGCAACTTCCAGAAATGGTAAAGGGGCCATTTCAACTTGATAAATGTCAAATGCCGAGTATAAGATTGAGGTACGACAAGGCTAATTTCTTTATCAGTTAATCTTCCTTTGTATTTAGAATATGGAGGCAAGTTGTGTAGAGATGCCTCATGGTTTTTGTGTAGTGTTGTATTCAGAGGTTACTGGCCAAGTCCCCCTCTGTTTTGTATCTTTTGCTGTCATATATACAACACACTATGACAATCCTGTAATTTTGGCTGAAAAACAAAATAGTTTACCATGTGTGTTTAAGTGATTTATGACTATTTTATGAATATGATGAATACGTTTATGTTAAGATTCATGTCTCCATGATTTGCTTGCTTTTAAATATATGATTTGATTTCAAGTTCAAATATTAGAGTTTAAGCTTTATATGTAAAGTTGCCTTAAACTATTCATGCGCTAATTATAAAAAAGTTTTACTGTTCAAAGGACCTAAAATGATCGAGTGTTTAAGTTGGACGATTTTGGAAGAGCTTTCGAAACTCAAAGGATGTTCATTTCCTTTGGTGGGAATGTCTATCTAGAAACTAACTAGTGTAGGGGAGTAGTTAATCTATTTTTAAATGGCGGCTACTCATACCAACCGGAAAAGAAAATATTCTTCGGTGTTAGCACACTACGTCGAAACCATACAACACTATGGTTGAACGGCTATTATACGCTGATCAAACAACGATCAGATAGCCATTATGTACACATGGTAAACATGTTGATGTCAGTATCTATAGGGGCTACTCAGTTAAACTAAAAATTTGATTAGTTATGAAAATGGCCAAAAGGCACAGTTTTGAGCTTAAAACTGCTTTATGTTTTACATACATGATTTATGAATCGTTTATGATGCTTTTAATGCTTATAATATTCACATATAGTAGTTTTTATGCAATATTTTATGATATTTTGCTATTGTTGCAGTATCCGTCCATTTGTTTAGTTTGGTGACCCCACTTCTACCATCTGTGGAGCTACTTTAGTTTATATATTTGTTCTTTTTAGAGCCAACAGACATATCTCGTGCCTTATGTGATACTCTGTGTAGATGTATGTATACTTGTTGATTATTATTTTTGTTCTTATATTTATGGTTATGACACATTTTTAATATTATAATTTGGCAATGTAGCCTAATTTATGATTTCCACTATGCTGAGGCTACTAAGACATAATTAAAATATATTTTGCCAAAACTTGTGGCATTTTGATTCGTTTTGGTATCATTGCAAAAATTGAACCGACTTTAAAATTATATCGGAATCCTATTACCCAAAAAAAGGAGATTGAAAGGAAAAAAAAATTCTAAAAGTCATAATTTCCTTTTCCTATTTCCTGCTCAACAGAAAAGATTGCAAGGTAAGAAACATTAAATCTTTGTGTTGATATTATTATCTCTCTCAAGGATTAACCTTGAGACGTTCATTAGCTTGTAAACGAAAAGCTGGTGCAAAGCTAACAAACCAGGGCAAATTTGGTCATTTGGCACACCGAGAACCCTAGAAGCAAAAAAAGATAAAGTATTAGATAAAACAATATCTAAAACAGAGGACAAGTGGAAGATAAAACATAAATTAATAAGACTAAAACATGCAACAATATAAACTAATTGGCAGACCTGGATATGTGAGCAATTGAGTACAATTCTCTGTTGTTCCCAAACAGATGTTCCCCTTTCTCACCATTTCAGCAAACATACACCCAACAGCCCAGATATCAATAGGAGTGGAGTAACTTGGAGCATGAAGTAGTTGCTAGGGTGCTGTATACTCATATGTACATTCCTGGGAATTGAGGATATATTATGATAAGTTCAACTAGTATGAGATGAAGATGTTTCATCAAAGGTACTTTGATTTGAATGTTAAGAAAATTGTGACTTCTTGGTTATCAAGAAGAAAATTCTGACTTCTTTTGTGTTATGATGACAATTGTGACTTCTTTTGTGTTATGATGACATTTCAGACGGATCTGGTACCAACGAAGTTGAACCAAGAGAAATTAATCTTTAGGGAATGCAATGAAATTGACACTACCTTTTAGGAGTTCCAATAAGCTAGGATCTTAAAAACATATACATAAAACTGGAGAGCCAATAATTAAGGGGGTGATAATTGTATCACTCTTCTAAAAGTGAGATTTCATCAACTCAAACGAGATGGTGTAGCATTGAAAGAGCATGTCAATAAGCTAAAAGCAAAGTATTACTATTTGCCTCTTTGTTCTCATCTGCAACTTTTTTCTCCAAGACGCACTCAGATAATCTAGTTAGTCCTTCACACCTAATTTTTACTAGATCATGGAAAATCACTATTTAGATGTTCAGTCGGAATAAACTTGCAATGTATAAGGTCAGCAATGGAAACTAATACTCATACTGAAACACGAAATATTCATGTAGATGTTGCATATATAAGACCTCATATGAAAATGAGATATTAATGCACAGTCTAGAAACTTTTGGAGTTTGAGTCGAGCACAAAACAAAGGCAGGTTTCTACACTTAGCTTTAATTTTTCTGCTGTAGCTGCAATTAGACACAAACTTATAATGTTTGCAGTTTATTGCTCCGACCGTCATGGAGGGATTAGAAGCTCAATACTGCATACCATTCAGCAGCAAGTTCTCTCACTATTATTAGAATCAAACAAAGCCAGGCGAAAATTACAAGTATATTATAGGAGGACAATAGCCCAAGGATAACAGGTGTAAGCAAAGAAAAGAAGGGGAAACCAGACAAACATAAATAGTACTGGAGTGCAACCTGCCCATTACAAATGATTCACACAATACAATCATATAAATTTGCCATAATAGAAAATGTGCCTTAAGAGACTTGATCCGGACCTATTAGTAGGCCATGATACTTGGTGAGTTGCAAACCTTTACGGCATGCAAAAAACTAGTAAAGAAACCATTTTAAAAGATTTTCTTTCTTCTTGATAGCTCCAAAACCTTCAGAATTATTTAAACCCCGTATATTTCTTTAGTTAAAATCTTTTGCATCATTTTGCATAATGTGAAAAGCAATTGATATCTTAACTTCTTTTTTTAAAGCGAGATAAGAGAAAACGAAGAATAAGACAACTTGGACCAAGAGAGGCCATAAATAGAAAAAGCATTAGTACAGAAGATTGATACCGTATGAGTATAACCTTCTTTCTCTGCTCCTGTATATCGTGACAAACTAAAATCAGCAATCTTGACGGTGTATATCGACGCCGAACCGAACTCATCCATATTTTTCTTTACCAGCACATTAGTTGGACAAAAATCACGATGAATGATCTTGGAAACATGAAGATAGTTGAGGCCACTCAACAAGCCATGCATAATCCCCTACACAAGAACATAAAAGAAGATCGTCAAAAAAAATTTAAAAGAAAAGAATAATGAAACACCCAATGAACATATTGACCCCACACTAAACACCAGCCTCTTAACTCATTTGAAGATTCACAAAACTTTATCTTAAATACCAAATTTTTTGCATTAATATGTGAACTTCCATTATCAACACGTTTTAGTTTAGATGTACATGTTAGAAAAAGGAGAGGAATTTAGTAATAACAAAACAAAAAAGTTGTGAACCAAAACTTTGTAACTCAAGAGTCAACAAATATACCACACATAACCCAACACTCTCTTCCTCGACTATCTACCCCCGGCTCTCCTTCACAAAAGCTTTCTCTCATATTGTAGTTACCCAATTTCAAAATTGTGAAATGAAAAAGCAATACATAAAAGGAAAAAGAAATTGCATCCCACCTTGATTTGCGATGGAGGGAGGTTCTCGACAAAAATACTAGAAAGATCACAGTCAAGAAATTCAAAAACAAGGTACAAAGTTGTCCCATCTACATGCACATCCAGCCTAGGGGCTAATGTGTAAATATTAATTATTACACAAGTCTTTAATATTTACGAAATAAGTGCTTTCTCTAGTATTTTCTACAAGCTTAGAAGATTTCAAGGACTTTCCTAGCAAATCCATTGGGAACTAGGGTCTTCCAAAGGAAATATCCATACTTCTCTAGATTCTTCTCACAAATGCTAGCATTCCTCCTATGTAAGCTTCCACATGGCATTAATATATGCCAAATAATACCTACGTGGCATGATGATGTGGCGGGTCATGATACTCTCCCCCACTCAATTTTGTGCTGCCCTCAGCACAAAGCATCAACAAATACGTGCGCACCTCGCCTTGGTGTCACCTGAGATCTTTGTCCATTAGCCATGATGATCTATGGAGCGGTTTGCCTTCCCATGTCACAAGGTACTAGTCACCTTTCTTCTTGCCCCGTTTGTACTTTGGAGGCTAGCAATGATGGCCTCGATCCTCCGCCCATCAGATACCTCTCCTTGCTCTTGGCCTGAATCTCCCTATGACTCGACCAAGTCTAACAACTTCTCAAGCATCGGGTCTATGCTTTCACTCCCTATTTGGCTGCCCTCCGTGGTCCCAGGCTTGCTAGCAAACTTGACCCCTCTGCTTGGTGCATCGTCTAATTTCGATAGCTTGCCATCACTTTGTAACTCGCCATCCTCTTCAACTATGTCCGCCCAACTTTTCTTGCTGCCACCATGCTCTATTTTCATGGCACCAAGATAGGCTTTGGAATCCCCTACTTTCGGCTTAGATTCCAAGCGCACATGTGGTCCCTCCTCTATCACCCTTGTGTGCCTGAGCAAAGTTCCTGATCATTACTGCAAGCTTCCCCAACTTTGGGCATTCACTTGCGCGATGTGATCATTTATAGAAGTAGCACCCTCCCTTAGGCACGTACTCACTACCATTTTCCGACCCCTTGCCGTTTCTCTTGGACCCTTGTGCGTTATGGGATGGCCCCTTGCCATTGTCCTTCTATACCTCAACTATGCCTTTCCCGTTGTCCTTGTCATGATCTCCCCCACATCTCTCGGCGTTGCCTTCTTTGGACTTGGCAGGATCCATCTTGAAGTCAACGAGTGACTCAGCTACCGCTATGGCCTCGTCCAAGTTAGCTACTTGATGTCTTCTTAACTCTTTTTTGCCCATTTTTGCAACCCATCCATGAAGTAGAAGAAGGAATCCACCTCGGATAATGATGGGATTTGCAGTATTAAGGTAGTGAACTCGCGTACATACTCCCGAATTGTGGCCGTCTATCGGAGCTCCCTTAGTTTCCTCCTTCTTCAACTCCTTCTTGAACTACTCCTACGTCTCAATCTTGCATAGCCCCTTCTCCATATCAGTATACTTTCGACGCCACCATTACGCGGCAACCTTGGTCCAGTACATTGAGGTGTTGCGTACCTTAACAACTTCGTCATCCTTGTTGACTACCTCTGTCACGACCCAATTTCTCCTATAGGCCGTGATGGCGCCCAACGCTACCGCTAGGTAAGCCAATAGTGAACTAACCACATAATTGTTTCCTTTAACATTTTTAAAATAGCTGATTTTAATTAGTGCATAAATATGAGGTAAAAATGTAATGCGATGTGAGAAAAATAATTTTAAGAGCAAATGAAATAAGTAAATATCAAAAAAAAAGTCATCATGTGTCTACTAGCATAATTTCTAAGACCTGGTGTCAGAAGTGTATGACACCATGAGAGTATTGGAATTGTTTACCTCACTCGCGAAAAATACTTGCGACGCGAGTGAACATAGGCTTCTCAAAGTTATCATGATATTCTTCCATTCTTTCCAAAAATAAGGAATCTAAACTGGAAACTTTAAATCTTGAAATCCTCAATCTCAGTTCTTATTCAATGCAATTAATAAGCATAATCAAATAACGGTATCAACAAGCATGATATAAACTTATGACTCTCCGGACATCACATGGAATGTAGCTACGCACGGACTCTCGTCACCTAGTGCGTACACAGCTCCCCACACATATAATTTATAACAAAACACACCTACGGGGATGAGTTCCCTCTTACAAGGTTAGAAAAGAGACTTACCTCGTCTCAAAGCTTACTTCTCGATCCACAAATGTGCTTTAAACCCTCAACTCGGTGCCAAACGATTCGAAACTAGTCAAATATTATATAAAACAATCAATACATGTTCAAAAGTTCATATCCTAACTATTAAAGTGATTTCCCAACCCTAATTCAAGAATTCCTAAAATTCACCCCTGGGCCCACGTGCCTAAATTCCAGAACTTTTTGAAGAAAGTTGTTACCCATAACCTCATGAACTCAAATATATAATTTTCACTAAATTCTATAACTATTTTCGTGGTTAAATCCCATTTTTTATCAAAACCTAGATTTTTCATCTAAACCCATGATTTTCACAAATATACATGTTAAAATCTACCCACAATCTATGTATTAAACTCACATTAGGTACAACTTACTTACCTTCAAAAGCTAGGTTAAAATCCCCCTCTTTAAAGCTCAAAAATTGCCCTAGAGATGAAAGAAAATGAGCCAAAATAACCTAAGACCCGTTTTTAAAAGATGTTTCTGGCCAGTGGTCCTTATACGCGATCGCGGCCAAGCTCTCGCGATCGCGAAGGCTAAACTTAGGAGCCCAGGAAAAAGGCTCTACGCGAACGCGAGAGGACCCATGCAAACGCGGTGCACTAGGCCGCCTACTCCTCGCGAACGCGGGGCCCAACACGTGAACGCGTAAGGCAACTGGATTGCCCAGGCCCAGGCCCAGGCTTCTACGCGAACGCGGCCTGCCCAATGCGAAGAAGAAGGCTAATGGATCCAGGCCTCCACGAATGCGGCCTTGCATACGCGAACGCGAAAGGAAAAAGCCCTCTGTCCCCAAATCCTTCATCGCGAATGCGAGGGTCTTTCCGCGTTCGTGAAGAAGGAAACCAGAACAGAAAATCTGGTATTTTCAACTTAACTCCGGGCGGTCCGAAACACACCCTAGCAACTCGGGGCCCCGTCCAAATGCACCAACAAGTCTATAAACATAATACGGACCTTCTTAAACTCTCTAAATGCGTAAAACAACAACGAAACTAAAAATCGCACCCTAAAACCGAATTGAATCAAAATATGAACTTCAAATTTCCAAATCGCTCCGAATGCGCCGAATCATACTTAGACTACTCAGAAGACCAAATTTTGTGAAAAAATCTTAAATCACCATACGGAACTATTCCCAGGATCGAAATCTTAATTGGACCTCGATAACACCAAATCCAACTTCAAACCAAATTTAAAGAACTTTAAAACCTTCAAAGAGCCAACTTTCACTATTAGGCGCCGAAACGCTCCCGAGTCATCCAAAACCCGATACGAACATATGCCCAAGTCCGAAATTATCATACGAACCTATTGTAACCGTCAAATCCTGATTCCGATGCCGTTTACGCAAAATGTTGACCAAAGTCAAACTTAGCCATTTTTGCCAACCTTAAGGAACCAAGTGTTCTGATTTCAACCCGAACCCTTCCAAATCTCGAACTAATCATACTCGCAAGCCATAAAGCAGTAAAAACAAATACGGGGAGTCTTATTTAGGGAAACGAGATTCTTAAAAGTAAAATGACCGGTCGAGTCGTTACATTCTCCACCTCATAAACAAACGTTCGTCCTCGAAAGGGTCTAGAATCATACCCGAAGTGCTGAATAAGTTTGGATATCTTCTTCGCATGTCCTCCTCGGACTCCCAAGTCCCCTCCTTGACTAGTTGGCCCCTCCGCTGAACTTTTACCATGAAAATCCTCTTGGACCTCAATTGGCGAACCTGCCTATCAACAATGGCAACTGGCTCCTCCTCATAACCCAAGCTCTCATTAAACTGAATTGTGCTGAAGTCTAATACATGTGACCTGTCGGCATGATACCTCCAGAGCATAGACACGTGAAAAATCGGATGAAGATTGTAACACTCCTAAAATCTATAAAAGTTTCAAGATACGCTAAATATATAATTTAATTTTTATAATCGTAAATTATACTTCTATTACGGATTTAAACCCTTGTGATTGATTTTTGAATTACTTCTCTATTTATAAATAATTGAATATACAATTAGGGAAAATATTAATAATTTTAATATTAATAATTATTAAAAGTAGGTATAATTAAGCACTTAGTTAAAAAAAAGGAAAAAAAAAGGAAAACCAAGAAAAGAGAGCACGTGAAAGACCTTAGCCCATAAAGGGTTGTGGAAGGCAAAAGTATTAAAACAGGGTTTATACAAAGAAACAGAACAAGCGTATGTTCACGCACAAAACACAGAATTGTGAAACAGAGCCTTGCTGCTCAGTACTCACACAGGCAAAGGGAAATTTAGGTTTCATTACAAATTACTAATTCTTGGACTCAGGTATATAAAATTCCCTCTTGTCAATTATCCTACAATAGTAGTAGGTAAGAATTGAATAGTTAATTCCATTTTTCCTTTGTATCAACAGTAAGTTCAATGTTTAGGTGTGAAAATTTTAAATTAATTAAAATGCACTGGTTATTGTAGAATCGATTGTTTGACATGTATAAATTGGACCGGGGTCTACGTATTGGCTCGAGGAGTTTTGAGGTGAGTTGATATAACTCTTTATTAAAGTGGTTTAACTCACAAAAGCACGCATATAAAGTGTTTGATGAATTGCTTAAAAGAGTTACTATGTACTTAATCGGTGCGAGTGAGTACTTATTAATTTAGAGTTATTCTAGCTAAAGTTTAGATGATTTATTATGATATATATGCAAAAATGTTCAGATTTTTGTGTTATTCTTATATGCCATTTTCATGTTGAAAATTCATGAAGAACCAAGAATCTTTAGAAATACTTTTGAATGTTTATTTCATTCTCATGCCATACTTACATGTAAGGATACCAGTATGAGTATGTATTGGATGTTCCAGAAAAGATTTAGACTTGAAAAGTTACAAGAAAAAGTTTTAGAAATAAATTTTTTTGGGAGTATCCTCTATTCTGAGAAGGGGTCATCGTCCAAGCCGAGGGTCCTGATCAAGACGTTGACTTCCTGAAACTACTTGTGCCAATGTAGGGAGCACACGAGTCGAGGGTCTCGTTGCTGAGAATTTACCTAGCCATCTAAGGTATGACACATGAGCGCTGAGAATCATGAAGTGAGTGGCACCTCGTGGATTGGGCCTATTCGATCAGGTTGGGATCGAACTCGTGCCGATCACACGTTGACTGAGACAGAATAACAGAAGGATAGTTGGAATTATCGAAGTATAAAGTGAAGTATTTTTTTTATAAGAAAGAAGAAGAAAAGAATTTCTTTTAGAATATTCATAAACTGCTATTATGTAATTATTTTAGAATTCTTCTTAGAAGCTTTATGTTTTCCATCCATTTAGAATCTTTGCTCGTAATGTATATTTTATTAAAGTTTAGTCCCCTGTCGCTGAGACTCACTGAGTACAATGGATGGTACTAACGTTCTCTTTTGGGAACCTACGTTGGTCTGCAGTACAACGTAGGCACCGGTTTTGTAGGCGAGCAGGCTACGGATTAGGACTTCCCTCACTTCCAGTGCTATTGGTGAGCTCCACTTTTGATCGTGGAGTACTCCTTGAGTTGTCATTATCTAGCTATTTCTTTGTTTACTTAAAAAAACTTGCCAGAAAATCTCATGTCCTAAGCAGTGCATCAGTTTATCAGTAGAGGCTTCATAGACACAGTCGGTTGGTTAAGATTAAGATATTTTTGATAATAACTTAGCAGTATTTCAATGGTTACTATGAATAAAGTTTTGGAGTTAGTTTATTTTAGATATTTAAATTAATTAAAAGTATTTGGTTACAGTATTTCCTTCTGGCATATAAAGTTTGAAGTTATAATAGATCTGATAAGCACAGATGGTTCGCTCGGTCATGTTTAGTGATTGGGTGCCTGTCCCGGCTTGTTCAGAAAATGGGTCGTGACAAACTTGGTATCAGAGCCTTAGGTTTATGGAGTCCTAGGGGTCTATGAAGTCATGTTAGTAGAGTCTTGTTTATGGGTATGAAACACGCCATACTTATAAACAAGAGGCTACAAGCATTTAGGAAAAGTCTCATTTTTTTTTCATACTTTAGATCGTACAGTAGAGCCTACCTCTAAGAAATTATCTAATGTATTCGTTTCTCCAAAACTCGCAGAAATGGCTCGTACTCGCAACTCTGACACCAACACTCAGGATGCTACTCAAGAAACTATTGCTACTATTGTGGCTCAAGGTATAACTAAGAAGGCTTCAACTTAGAAAAGGAAGGGTAAATCCACAACAGGGGTTCAAGTACCCCGGGTTGAACATGAAGAAGGGGTGGAGCATGATGATCCAGTACCTCAGGATCCAGTGCCGCCCTCAACAACAGCTCCAGCTCAGACAACTATATCTCTAGAGGTGGGTTAGATGTTTAATGTTGTCAACAGTGCTATGGAGATGTTTAAAGTCTTCATGGCCAACCAGAACGATAGAAGAGATGAGATTCCACCTCAATCAAATAGACAGAACAATTCTGAGTCCTCAAGAGTGAATGAATTTTTGAAGTTGAGTCCTTCATTGTTCCATGGTTCTATAGCTGATGAAGATCCTATGTTGTGGTTGGAGGGTGTCAAGAAAGCCCTCTGAGCGATGAAGGCATTTGATGATGAAGCAGTGGAGCTGGCTTCTTACCAGCTTAGAGATGTGGCTACCGCTTGGTTTGAGATGTGGGAAAAGGAAAGAGATGAAGATGATGGTCCGCCTACTTGGGAAGAATTTGAAGAGGCCTTCATGGCTAACTTTATCCCGGAAGAGGATAGAGAAGCTAAGGCTACAGAGTTCGAACAGCTCAAGCAAGGGAATACAAGTTTGCAAGAGTACTACATGGAATTCATAAGGTTGGCTAAGCATGCTCCTCACATGGTTAAGACAGAAAAAGCAAAGATTCACAGGTTTGTTGGCAGTTTGGCTTACCACATTAAGGATACGACATCAGCTGCAGCGGTAGGAATGACAGCTTTCTCCTCTGTTGTGAGATTTGCCAAGCACTTAGAAAAAGACAGACAACAAAGGAGAGAAGAAAAAGAGTATAACAAGAAAGCCCGAACAACGGGCAGGTTTAATGGTACATCCAGCGGATATGGAAGGGGTTCCTCTGATAAGGAGTCATTAGCACCAGCTCAGTCCAGTCATCAGTCAGGTGGTAGGTCTTCCTTCAGACGTACTCAAAGTTATGGAAACCAGTCTCGCCAGAATCAAAATTTTAGGACATCATCCTCACATAGCCAGAATCATGCTGAGCAACATTCACAACAACAAGGTCTTTGTAGAACATGTAAGCGGCAACATTTAGGTCAGTGCAAGCTCGGGTTTCATGATTTCTATCATTGCGGAGACATTGGTCATATAAAGTCCGACTGCCCAAAGTTACGACTTAATTTCAGTGGTGGATCAACTCGTCCTTCTAGTTTCTCAGCTACTACAGTTGCACCACCACATGCTCATGGTTCTCATAATCAGGCAGGGCATGGAGCATGCAGAGGTGCAGATCGAGTTACTCAAGGAGGGGGACAACCCCGTTTGTTTGCTACACTTTATCGTCAGAGTGCAGAGGCATCTGCAGAAGTTATTACAGGTATACTTCTAGTCTGCTCACATAACACTCATGCCATAATGGATCCAGGTTCAACATTTTCATATGTGACTCCATACTTTGCAATTAACCTCGGGCTAGAACCGGAACAACTTAGTGAGCCATTCCTAGTATCTACTCCAGTTGGCGAGTCACTGAAAGTCACAAGAGTCTATAGAGGTTGTATAGTTTCAGTACAAGGTTGCAGTACCGGGGCCGATCTCATAGAGGTAGAAATGGTGGATTTCGATGTGATCATAGGTATGGATTGGTTGTCTTCTTGTTATGACATGTTAGATTGTTGTGCCAAGAGAGTCAGGTTCCAATTTCCAAATGATAAGTCTTAGAGTGGAGGGGTAGTTCAGCATCGCTGGTAGGTATGTTTATTTCTTACCTTAAGGCACAACGAATGATCGGTAAGGGGTGTCTCGCCTATTTGGCTCACATCATTAATCTAGAATCAGAACCACCAGCTCTTCACTTTGTGCCAGTTATTAAAGAATTTCCAGAAGTTTTCCCAGATGACCTTCCCACACTTCCTCCAGAAAGAATCATAGACTTTGGCATCGATCTTATGCCAAGCACTCAGCCCATATCTATACCTCTTTATAGGATGGCTCCAGCAGAACTTAATGAATTGAGAGAACAGTTGAAAGACCTTCTTGACAAGGGCTTCATCAGGCCGAATGTTTCTCCATGGGGTGCCCCAGTCCTGTTTGTCAAGAAGAAAGATGGTTCTCTCAGAATGTGCGTCGACTATCGGCAGTTGAATAAAGTTACCATTAAGAACAAGTACCCACTGCTAAGAATTGATGATTTATTTGATCAACTTCAGGGTGCAAAGTACTTTTCAAAGATAGACTTGAGGTCGGGGTGCCATCAGTTGAGAATCAGAAAAGAGGATATGCCTAAAATAACATTTAGAACTCGCTATGGGCAGTATGAATTTCTAGTAATGTCCTTCGAGTTGACAAATGCTCCAGCTGCATTCATGGACCTCATGAACAGAGTTTTCAAGCCATTCCTTGATACCTTTATTATCGTGTTTATAGATGATATTTTGGTATACTCTAAGAGCAAGGATGAGCATGCCGAACACCTCAGGATAGCCTTGCAGACCTTGAAGGAGAATGAGCTTTATGCTAAGTTTTCAAAATGTGAGTTCTGGTTGCAGTCAGTGGCATTCTTAGGCCACGTGGTATCTAGTAAAGGCATAAAAGTAGATCTTCAGAAGATAGAAGCTGTCAAGAACTGGCCTAGGCCGACAACGCCAACCAAAATCAAGAGTTTCTTGGGATTAGCTGGCTACTATAGAATGTTTGTAGAGGGATTTTCCTCACTTGCAGCTCCATTAACTAAGTTGACTCAGAAAGCAGTTAAGTTCCAGTGGTCAGATGCTTGTGAGCAGAGTTTTCAAGAGTTAAAGAAGAGGTTGACCACTGTACCTGTGTTAACCTTGCCGACAGGTTCGATGGGATACACAATGTATTGTGATGCCTTTAGAGTGGGTCTTGGTTGTGTTCTTATGCAAAATGGAAAAGTTATTGCTTATGCTTCCAGGAAGTTAAAGAATCATGAGAAGAACTACCCCACATACGACCTGGAGCTTGCAACAGTGGTGTTTGCATTAAAGATATGGCGACACTACCTTTATGGCGAGCATTCTGAAGTGTTTACAGATCACAAAAGCCTCCAGTACATTTTCAAGCAAAAAGAATTAAATTTGAGATAAAGAAGGTGGCTCGAGCTATTGAAAGATTATGACATTAATATCCTTTATCACCTAGGAAAAGCTAAAGTGGTAGCAGATGCACTTAGTAGGAAGTCAATGGGTGTCTTGGCCCATCTTGCAGTACAAAGGTGATCTTTGGGTTGAGAAATTCAAAAACTAGCAAATGATGGAATTAGATTAGATGAGACTGAAGAAGGAGGTATAACTGCTTATGCCTTAACGCAATCCTCCCTTGTTGCGCATGTTAAGGCTAAGCAAGACGAAGATCCGTACTTACTGAAGTTAAAATAAGGAGTCAGAAACAAAGAAATCACTACTTTCACTCTAGGAAGTGACGGAGTTTTGAAGTTGAATGATCGATTATGTGCGCCTGATGTAGATGGTCTGAGAAAGGCCATAATGGAAGAAGCTCACAACTCGAGGTACTCTATCCACCCGGGTGCTACAAAAATGTATCTTGACTTAAAAGAGTTGTATTGGTGGAAAGGCATGAAGAAGCAAGTAGCAGATCATGTGGCTAAATGTTTGAATTGCCAGCAAGTCAAAGCCGAGCATCAGAAGCCTGGTGGCCTAGCTCAAGATATAGAAATACCATAGTGGAAATGGGAGATGATTAATATGGATTTCGTAGTAGGTCTACCTCGCACATACCATAAGCATGATTCGATTTGGGTTATCGTAGACAGACTCACAAAGTCCGCTTATTTCCTACCAGTAAAGACTACAGATTTCGAAGAGCAGTGTGCTTAGTTGTACATCAAAGAAATAGTCTGATTGCATGGTACTCCAGTTTCAATCATATCTGACAGAGGCCCTCAATTCACAACGCATTTCTGGCAGGCATTTCAGAAAAGATTAGGTACCAAGGTCAATTTGAGCATCGCTTTCCATCCACAGACCGATGGTCAGGCAGAAAGGACCATTTAGACACTCGAAGATATGCTGCGAGCATGTGTTATAGATTTTGGAGGTAATTGGGATGATCACTTGCCACTTATAGAGTTTGCTTACAATAACAGCTAGCAGTCCAGCATTGGTATGGCTCCTTATGAAGCGTTGTATGGGCGAAGATGTAGGTTTCCAGTGGGTTGGTTTGAACCAGCAGAGGTACTGTTGATTGGTTCAGAGTTTGTTTGTGAGGCCTTAGAGAAAGTTCAGCTAATTAGAGAAAGGCTGAAAGCGGTTCAAAGTCGTCAAAAGTCTTATTCTGACAAGAGGCATCGTGAATTGGAGTTCATGGTTGGTGATAAGGTATTTTTGAAAGTTTCACCAATGAAAAGAGTTATGAGGTTTGGTAAGAAAGGGAAACTTAGTCCTAGATTTATCGGACCTTATGAAATTCTAGAAAAGAAAGGAAACGTGGCTTATGAGCTAGCGCTGCCCGTTGAGTTGTCCTCTGTTCATCCTGTCTTTCATGTATCTATGCTTAGAAAGTACATTCATGATGAGTTTCATATAATACCTATCGATATCATAGAAATTAAAGAAGGCTTGACTTATGAAGAGGTGCCTATAGAAATTCTCGATAAGCAGGTAAGAAAGTTGAGAACAAAAGATATAGCAACGGTAAAAGTTTTGTGGAGTAATCATGATTCAAAAGAGGCTACATGGGAGGTCGAGGAAGATATGAGGAAGAAGTATCCTTATTTATTTGAGGAACAAGGTATGTAAACCTAGGTCCAACTTGGCATTTATATTTCATTTATTAAATACAAGTTAGCATGTGTTTATGTCCTTGCTAGATTATACTTGGTTGTTGAAATTATTTAGTTTCTGTCAGAATATATTTAATTATTAAATAATTTAGTACTATACCATAGTACATTTAATTCATTAAAGTGATTTACTTTTGTTGAAGTGTTGTGCTTTAGATTTTTGGTTGGTTATTGTGGTACCTCCTTGCCAGAGTGTGAGTAATTAGTTTGTGAGCTGTGTATGGTGCCTATAAATGGCCTGTTTTGGTATATTTGGTTGTTGTTGGTGTAGTTGTGGTATTGGTGACATGGATATATTTTTGGATAGTCCAATTTACAGGGGAGACTCTATAGAAATTTTTAAAAATTTAGGGAGTTAGCTAAAATTTTGAGTCCCTTGGGAAAGTGAGTAGTGCTAAGAAACTTTAAGAAGTTCAAGGACTTAAGGAATGATTGTTAGCTTAAGAATAAGGCCCTAGCAACATTCGAGGACGAATATTTTTAAGGAGGGAAGATTGTAACACTCCTAAAATCTATAAAAGTTTCAAGATACGCTAAATATATAATTTAATTTTTATAATCGTAAATTATACTTCTATTACGGATTTAAACCCTTGTGATTGATTTTTGAATTACTTCTCTATTTATAAATAATTGAATATACAATTAGGGAAAATATTAATAATTTTAATATTAATAATTATTAAAAGTAGGTATAATTAAGCACTAGTAAAAAAAGGAAAAAAAGGGAAAACAAGAAAAGAGAGCACGTGAAAAGACTTAGCCCATAAAGGGCTGTGGAAGGCAAAAGTATTAAAAAAGGGTTTATACAAAGAAACAGAACAAGCGTCTGTTCACGCACGAAACACAGAATCGTGAAACAGAGCCTTGCTGCTCAGTACTCACGCAGGCAACAGGAAATTTAGGTTTCTTTACAAATCACTAATTCTTGGACTCAGGTATATAAAATTCCCTTGTCAATTATCCTACAGTAGTAGTAGGTAAGAATTGAATAGTTAATTCCATTTTTCCTCTGTATCAACAGTAAGTTCAATGTTTAGGTGTGAAAATTTTAAATTAATTAAAATGCACTAGTTGTTGCAGAATCGATTGTTTGATGTGTATAAATTGGACTGGGGTCTACGCATTGGCTCGAGGAGTTTTGAGGTGAGTTGATATAACTCTTTACTAAAGTGGTTTAACTCACAAAAGCACGCATACAAGGTGTTTGATGAATTGCTTAAAAAAGTTACTATGTACTTAATCGGAGCGAGTGAGTACTTATTAACTTAGAATTGTTCTAGCTAAAGTTTAGATGATTTATTATGATATATGTGCATAAATTTTCAGATTTTTGTGTTATTCTTATATGCCATTTTCATGTTGAAAATTCATGAAGAACCAAAAATCTTTAGAAATACTTTTGAATGTTTATTTCATTCTTATGCCATGCTTACATGTAAGGATACCAGTATGAGTATGTATTGGATGTTCCAGAAAAGATTTAGACTTGAAAGTTACAAGAAGAAGTTTTAGAAAGAATTTTTTTTTGGGAGTATCCTCTATTCTGAGAAGGGGTCATCGTCCAGGGCGAGGGTCCTGATCAAGGCGTTGACTTCCTGAAACTACTTGTGCCAAAGTAGGGAGCACACGAGCCGAGGGTCTCGTTGCTGAGAATTTACCTAGCCATCTAAGGTATGACACATGAGCGTTGAGAACCATGAAGCGAGTGGCACCTCGTGGATTGGGCCTATTCGATCAGGTTGGGATCGAACCCTTGCCGATCACACGGTGACTGAGACAGAATAACGGAAGGATAGTTGGAACTCCCGAAGTATAAAGTGAAGTATTTTTTTTATAAGAGAGAAGAAGAAAAAGAATTTCTTTTAGAATATTCATAAACTACTATTATGCAATTATCTTAGAATTCTTCTTAGAAGCTTTATGTTTTCTATCCATTTAGAATCTTTGCTCGTAATGTATATTTTATTAAAGTTTAGTCCCCTGTCGTTGAGACTCACTGAGTGCAATGGATGGTACTAACGTTCTCTTTTGGGAACCTACGTTAGTCTGCGGTACAATGTAGGCACCAGTTTTGCAGGCGAGCAGGCTACGGATTAGGATTTCCCTCACTTCCAGTGCTATTGGTGGGCTCCGCTTTTGTTCGTGGAGTACTCCTTGAGTCGTCAGTATTTAGCTATTTCTTTGTTTACTTAAAAAAACTGGCCAGGAAATCTAATGTCCTGAGCAGTGCTACAGTTTATCAGTAGAGGCTTCATAGACACTGTCGGTGGGTTAAGATTCAGATATTTTTGATAATAACTTAGCAGTATATCAGTGGTTACTACGAATAAAGTTTTGGAGTTGGTTTATTTTAGATATTTAAATTAATTAAAAGTATTTGGTTAAAGTATTGCCTTCTGGCATATAAAGTTTGAAGTTATAATAGATCTGATAAGTGCAGATGGTTCGCTCGGTCATGTTTAGTGATCAGATGCCTGTCCCGGCTTGTTCAAAAAATGCGTCGTGACAGAACTCCCGATAGATTGGGAGGCAAAGCAAGTGTTAGTTTATAGAAATGTATAGTATAGTCTTGTCCCATATTGGAAGAGCAGTAATATCTCCTTGTAGTGTATAGCTATAAATAGGGACCTCTTATATTGTATTTATCATCCAATATCAATAACATATTTTCTCCCGTGCCTTCTCACATGGTATCAGAGCATTAGTGAGAAAAGATCGTTGTGCGTCATTCCAGCATTAACCGGGAAGAAAGAACTTAGTCATCGTGTAATTTTTCCGGTGACCTAAGGCTTGTCTAAGTGAAAGTCACTTTTTATCGGTGTTGTGCTAAAACCAACACCACCACGAGGTAGATCACCCTCCGACTACCAACCCCTAAAATTTTATCCGGCAGAAAAGCTGCCACGCTCCTCCACGTGCCGGCAACAACTCTTTCGGCGAGGGTTCCGGCCACTTTCCGGCCATTTTTTCGCGAAGCTTCTTCAGGACAGTGTGCTCTCCTCAAAATTCCGAGCCTACCCATCTAATTCAAATCAAATTTCGGCCACTTTTATATTTTTCCGGCGTGAACAGTGACCTTTCTGGCCATTTTTTGAAAATATTTCTTCAGGACAGCTTGCTCGCAAAGGAATTTCGAGTCTATCCATCCTGGTTACAACAAATTCCGACAACTTTGGAATTTTCCGGCGAGCTACAGTGTTCCGGCATGAACAGTGTTTCCGGCACAGAACAGTGTTCTGTTTTCCTGCTGTATAAAGTATTTTTCAAGCTATTTCTTCTGTTTTCTCACATGAGTTACTTATTTCCACTATTTCAAGTTAACCCTACTACTACAAATTGTAGCGACATGGGAACCGATACTTTGAATAGTCGGATGGTTTCTTTAGCAGAGTATATTGAGTTCCTTCAGTATAAAACATGTAAGCAGACATCTTCTGAGATAGCTTCTGTTGTTCAAACATGAAATAACGTGACTTGTTTTTCCCAATCTTCATCCTCTGAGTCTTGGGTCATTGATTCAGGTGCATCAGATCATATTTCTGGTAACAAATCTCTTTTCACTACTATTTCGTATTCTCAATCTCTTCCAAAAGTCACAATGGCCAATGGGTCTCAAACCATGGCAACTGCAATAGGTCAAGCAAGTCCACTTCCTTCCTTACCTTTAGATTCAGTCCTTTATGTTCCCAATAGTCCTTTTAATCTCATAGCTGTTAGTCGCTTAGCCAAATCACTTAAATGCGCTGTTTTATTTCTTGATGACCATGTTTTTATACAGGAACGCAGTACAGGGTGGATCATTGGTGCCGGGCATGAATCAAACGGACTTTATTACCTTATCCTTGCTAAATCACATGGACTCACATATTGTCTTCCTTCTACAACTTGTCCTGTTACTAATTCACCAGATTTATTACATAAACGGTTGGGACATCCCAGTTTGTCAAAACTTCAGAAAATAGTATCTATTTTATCTCACTTGTCAGCTCTAGAGTGTGAGTCATGTCAGCTCGGTAAGCATACCCGCTCACATTTCCCTCGGCGTCTTGATAATTGAGCAGAGTCACCTTTTACTTTAGTCCATTCAGATGCTTGGGGTCCTAGTCGGGTCAGTTCCACCTTAGGATTCCGCTACTTTGTCAGTTTCATTGATGATTATTCCAGGTGCACTTGGATATTTTTGATAAAAAATCGATCTGAGCTATTTTCTATTTTCCAGACCTTCCACGCTGAAATTCAAAATCAATTTGGGATTTCTATTCGCACATTTCGTAGTGATAATGCCTGAGAGTATTTGTCTTCCCCATTTCAGTAGTTTATGAAATCTCATGGGATTATTCATCAAACATCTTGTCCGTACACATCTCAACAAAATGGGGTAGCTGAAAGAAAGAATAGACATCTTATTGAAACTGCTCGTACCCTACTCATACAATCCTATGCTCCGTTGCGTTTTTGGGGGGATGCCGTTCTTACATCTTGCTATCTTATTAATCGTATGCCATCTTCAGCTATCCAGAACCAAGTTCCATTATCTGTCATGTTTCCCCACTTACCTTTGTTCTCTCTTCCACCCCGTATCTTTGGAAGCATTTGTTTTGTCCATAACCTTACTCCAGGAACAGATAAGTTAGCTACTCGTGCTCTTAAGTACGTATTTCTGGGTTTCTCGAGAACACAAAAGGGGTATCGATGCTACTCTCCTGACCTCCAGTGGTACCTTATGTCCGCTAATGTTACCTTCTTTGAAACCCAATCATACTTCACAGGTTCAGGTCATCACTTAGATATTTCTGAGGTACTACCAGTTTCATCTTTTGGAGATTCAGTCACTCCAGCTCCACCACCTACAGCTCCAGTTGTAGCTCCACCACCTATAGCTCCAGTTGTAGCTCTACCACCTATAGCTCCAGTTCCACCATCTACAGCTCCGGTTGTAGCTCCACCACTTATAGCTCCAATTCCTCCACATAATCCAGTTCAACCTTCTGTAGCTCCACCACTCTTGACTTATCATCATCGTCCATATCCAGCATCAGGCCCAGGTGATTCACGCCCCGCATCAGATTCTGCACCTACTGCGGACTTGTCTCCTCTTAGTCAACCAATTGCACTCCGCAAAGGTGTATGATCCCCACTTAATCCTAATCCCCACTATGTCGGTTTAAGTTATCATCGTCTATCCCTAAGTCTACAGGTGAGGCACTATCTCATCCAGGATGGCGACATGCTATGATTGACGAGATGTCTGCTTTACATATGAGTGACACTTGGGAGCTTGTTCCTCTTCCTGCAGGTAAGTCTACTGTTGGCTGTCGTTGGGTTTATGCAGTCAAAGTCAGCCCAGATGGCCAGGTTGATCGGCTTAAGGCTCGTTTTGTTGCAAAAGGATATACTCAGATTTTTGGGCTTAATTATAGTGATACTTTCTCTCCCGTGGCTAAAGTAGCATCTGTTCGTCTCTTTTTGTCCATGGCTATTGTACGTCATTGGCCTCTTTATCAGTTAGACATTAAGAATGCTTTTCTCCACGGTGATCTTGAGGAAGAAGTTTATATGGAGCAACCACCTGGTTTTGTTGCTCAGGGGGAGTTTAATGGTTATGTGTGCAGATTGCGCAAGTCACTATATGGTTTGAAACAGTCCCCTCGAGCTTGGTTTGGTAAGTTCAGCACAATTATTCAGGAGTTCGGCATGACTTGTAGTGAGGCTGATCACTCTGTGTTTTATCGGCATTCTGCTCCTAATCTGTGTATTTATCTAGTTGTTTATGTTGATGATATTGTTATTACTGGTAATGATCAGGATGGTATTACTAATCTGAAGGAACATCTCTTTTAGCACTATCAGACTAAGGATCTGGGCAGATTGAAGTATTTTCTAGGTATTGAGGTCGCTCAGTCTAGCTCAGGTATTGTTATTTCACAGCGGAAGTATGCCTTAGACATTCTTAAGGAGACTGAAAGGATGTGTTACAGACCTATTGACTCTCCTATGGATCCGAATGCTAAGCTTCTACCTGGACAGGGGGAGCCTCTTAGAGACCCTACGAGATATAGGAGGTTGGTTGGCAAATTGAATTACCTCACAGTGACTAGACCTGACATTTTTTTTCCGGTGAGTGTTGTAAGTCAGTTTATGGATTCTCCCTGTGATAGTCATTGGGATGCAGTTGTTCACATTCTTCGGTATATAAAGTCAGCTCCAGGCAAAGGATTACTATTCGAGGATCGAGGCCACGAGCAGATTATTGGGTACACAGATGCTGATTGGGCAGGATCACCTTTTGATAGACGTTCTACGTCTAGATATTGTGTTCTAGTATGAGGCAATTTGGTCTCGTGAAAGAGCAAGAAACAGAATATAGTTGCTCGATCCAGCGTCGAAGCCGAATATCGGGCCATGACGATGGCTACATGTGAGTTAGTTTGGGTCAAGCAGTTTCTCAAGGAGTTAAAGTTCGGAGAAATCAACAAGATGGAACTAGTGTGTGATAACCAAGTTGCTCTTCATATTGCGTCAAATCCGGTGTTCCATGAGAGGACTAAACACATTGAGATCGACTGTCACTTTGTTAGAGAAAAAATACTTTCAGGAGATATTGTTACAAAGTTTGTAAAGTCGAATGATCAACTAGCAGATATTTTCACTAAGTCTCTTACTAGTTCTCGTATTAGTTACATGTGTAACAAGCTCGGTACATATGATGTGTATGCACCGGCTTGAGGGGAAGTGTTAGTTTATAGATATGTATAGTGTAATCTTGTCCCACATTGGAAGAGGAGTAATATCTCCTTGTAGTGTATAGCTATAAATAGGGACCTCTTGTATTGTATTTATCATCCAATATCAATAACATATTTTCTCCCGTGCCTTCTCACAGCAAGTTCATAAGCAATCTCCCCAACTCATCTCAACACCTCAAATGGGCATATAAACTTTGGGCTCAACTTGCCCTTCTTCCGGAAACTCATGATCCCCTTCATCGACAAGACTTTAAAGAGAACCTTCTTGCCCACCATAAATGATAAATCACGTGCCTTCTAATCTGCGTGACTCTTCTGTATGGACTGTGTTGTGTGAAGTCACTCCTGAATCAACTTTACCTTTTCTAAGGCATCCTTCACCAAATCAGTACCATACAACTTAGCCTCGCCGGGCTCAAACCATCTGATGGGAGAACGACATCGCCGACCATATAAAGCATCAAATGGAGTCATCTCGATGCTAGACTGATAACTGTTGTTGTAAGAAAACTCGGCCAAAGGCAGAAATCGATCCCACTGCCATCCAAAGTCAATCACACATGCTCTAAGCATGTCCTCCAAGATCTGAACTGTCCGCTCCGACTGCCCATCGTCGGTCTGTGGATGAAAGGCCGTGCTGAGCTCTACCCGGGTCCCTAACTCACTCTGTACTGCCCTCCAGAAATACGAAATGAACTGAGGGCCTCTATCTGATATGATGGAAATAGGCACACCATGTAACCGAACTATCTCTTGAATATAAATCTGGGCAAACCCCTCTGAAGTATACGTGGTCACAATTGGAATGAAGTGTGCTGACATGGTCAACCTGTCGACGATGACCCAAACTGTATCAAACTTCTGCAAGGTCCGCGGTAACCCAACTACGAAGTCCATAGTAATGCGCTCCCACTTCCACTCAGGTATAGTCATCTGCTGGAGTAGGCCACCTGGCCTCTGATGTTCATATTTAACCTGCTGAAAATTTAGACACCTCGCAACATACTCAACTATGTCCTTCTTTATCCGCCGCCACCAATAATTTTGTCTTAGGTCGCAATACATCTTCATGGCACCTGGATGAATAGAATACCGAGAACTGTGTGCCTCTTCTAGAATCCTCTCACTCAATCCACCGACATTACGAACACATAGGCGACCTTGGAGTCGTAGAACACCATCTTCACCAATAGTAACCTCCTTGGCACCACCCTGTAGTACTGTCTCTCTGAGAACTAACAAGTGCGGATCATCAAACTGTCGAGCCCTGATCTTCTCCAATAGTGAAGATTGAGCAACGACGCATACAAGAACTCGGCTGGGCTCTAAAATATCCAACCTTACAAGCCTGTTAGCCAAGGACTGAATGTCCAAATCTAAGGGCCTTTCCTCTACTGAAATGAATGGCAAGCTACCCATACTTTCCGCCTTTCTGCTCAAGGCATCCGCAACTACATTTGCTTTGCCCGGATGATAAAGAATGGTGATATCATAATCCTTCAGTAACTCAAGACACATGCGCTGCCTCAAATAGAGATCCCTGTGCTTGAACAAATGTTGCAAGCTACGATGATCGGTGTAAACCTCACAAGACACTCCATAAAGATAATGCCTCCAGATCTTAAGAGCATGAACAATCGCGGCCAACTCCAAATCATGTACAGGGTAATTCTTCTCATGGGGCTTCAGCTGACATAAAGCATATGCAATAGCTCGCCCCTCTTGCATCAATACACAACCCAAACCAACGCGTGAAGTGTCGCAATACATATTATACATCCCCAAATCGGAAGGGAACACTAGAACCGGTGTCGTAGTCAAACTGTCTTGAGCTTCTGAAAGCTCGCCTCACAATCATCGTACCAACGGAACGGATCACCTTTCTGGGTCAATCTAGTCAAAGGGGATGCAATAGATGAGAAGCCCTCCACAAACCACCGATAATAACCTACTAACCCCAAGAAGCTCCTGATCTCAGTCGCCGTAGTAGGACGAGGCCAACTCTGAACTGCCTCAATCTTCTTAGGATCCACCTTAATACCCTCGCCTGATAGAACATGCCCCAAGAATGCTACAGAATCTTGCCAAAACTCACACTTGGAGAATTTAGCATATAACATCTTTTCCCGCAAGGTATGGAGCACTACTCTCAAATGCTGCTTGTGTTCCTCCATACATCGCGAGTAGATCAAAATGCCATCAATGAAGACAATGACAAACGAGTCAATATATGGCCTGAACACCCTGTTCATCAAATCCATAAATGTCGTCAGGGCGTTAGTCAAACCGAAGGACATTACTAGAAACTCATAATGGCCATATCTACTCCGGAAAGCAGTTTTCGGAACATCCAAATCCCGAATCTTCAATTGATGGTACCTCGATCTCAAATCGATCTTGGAGAACACCCTAGGACCATGCAACTGGTCAAACAAATCATCAATCTGCGGTAACAGGTACTTGTTCTTGATGGTAACTTTGTTTAACTGGTGGTAATCAATGCACATCCGCATAGTCCTATCTTTATTCTTCACAAATAATACTGGTGCACCCAAGGCGACACACTCGGCCTGACGAACCCTTTTTCCAGCAACTCCTCAAGCCATTCCTTCAACTTCTTCAACTCTTTCGGAGCCATACGGTATGGTGGGATAGATATAGACTGGGTACCTGGAGCCAAATCAATACAGAAATCGATATCACGATCTGGTGGCATGCTTGGAAGATCAGAAGGGAACACATCAGAGAACTCCCGAACTACGAGCACAAGGTAACAGTCTTGGCATGGCAATCAAGGATGGCGTGATATGGAGATAACCAGTCCATGCCCAAGATGACCTCAAAGTCAGTCATATCAAGTAGTAGAAGATCTGCTCTAGTCTCATAACCACAGAATGTAAAAATGCAAGACCGATAGACTCGGTCCACAACAACAGAATCGCCCACTAGAGTGGACACATAAACAGGAGTACCCAAGGACTCACGAGGAACATCTAGGAAATGAGCAAATAGAGATGACACATATGAATAGGTAGACCTTGGATCAAATAATACCGAAGCATCCCTACCGCAGATAGAAATAATGCATGTGATCACGGCATCTGTGGCCACTACATCTGGTCTGACTGGGAAACCATAGAATCTAGTTGGAGCGCCACCTGGCTGGCCTCCACCTACCTGGCCTCTACCTCTAGGACGACCCTTACCCATCTGCCCTCCGCCTTTGGGCGGCCGGACGACTGGTGCGACAGCTGGTGATGTAATCATAGGCTGAGAACCCTGCTGTACTGCCTTGCCCCGAAGTCTGGGGCAAAACCTCTTCATGTGGCCGGGATCCCCGCACTCGTAACAACCCTTCGGAGTGGTAGATTGCTGCCCTGAAGTCTGACCCTGATGGCCTGAATACCCACTGGAGGAACCCTGAATAGCTGGTGGGCGGTAGGAACTCTATGGCATGGTGCTGAAATAAGGTCGCACTGGAGCACCCCGAGGAGGCGGTGGTGCTGGATATGTAGGCCTGCTAGGCTGGTATCTCCCAAACTTACCTCTGCCCCCAGTCGGAGCACCACTGAATCCTCCAGCATAACGAAACTGCTTGTCCCGCGGCATCTGCTATTGGCCCCGCTGACGATAACCCTCAATCCTCCAAGCTATATCCACAACTAGCTAGTAAGAAGTCCCCATCTCAACTTCTCGGGTCATAGTGGCCTGAATACCTGAGTGCAAACCCGCAACAAACCTCCGTACTCTCTCCGCCTCAGTAGGATGTATCATAAGTGCATGGTGAGACAACTCAGAGAATCTCGCCTCATAATCGGTCACTGACATCTAACCTTGTTGGAGCTGCTCAAACTGAAACCGCAACTTTTTCCTCTGAGATGGTGAAATATACCTATCCAAGAAAAATGCGTGTAAACTGATTCCAAGTTAAGGGAGGAGAACCTGCTGGTCTGCCAAGAAGATAAGACTACCACCATTTACGAGCCCTGCCCTCCCGCTGGAAAGTAGTAAAATCCATCCCGTGGGTCTCTAATATTCTCATGTTGTGCAGTCTGTCCCTGCACCGATCAATAAAGTCCTGGGGATCCTCATGTCGCTCACCTCCGAAGACAGGAGGGTGTAACCTAGTCCATCTGTCCAAAAAGAAAAATCAACCTCATGCGATAGCCCTTATTTTTATTTATTTATGCGATAGCCCTTATTTTCACTGCACATCATATATTTTTCTTAAGCTCCAGCCATGCGACGCATGAGCTGGGTGTGAACCTTCATTTTTTTTTTTCGCTTACTTATCTCAATTTGTGTAATTTCAAGCTCATTCCTTCTTGGCTCACCTTACTTGCTCCCTGAACTTAGCAACTATTCTTACATCTACATAACACGCAAAATAAAAAATTATAAAATTAATTTCATACAACTAAAATAAGCTTAAACAAGATAAAGAAAAAGAATAAAAATCGTGGATGCCTCCTATGTAACATCTTATTTTTAATTAAGGGAGTTTTTAACGATGTAGATTATTTTTTAATCTATATTTATATTTATATTATATATTATATTAAAAGGATGGTAGTATGCATTGTAGTTAAGCCAAGTGACAAGTTAAAAAGAAGTCACTTGATATTTCTTTTTTTGGTTAAACTGACAAAAAAATTATTTAACCAAGTCTTAGTACGTACAACCGCTAGCTCATTTGGACTCTAGAGCTAGACCCAAAATAAAAATAACAAAAACAAAAACATTTTCTCAGCTAACAATAACACCCAGCCCTTGCTATCTATATTTGAAATCGATTCAAAACTAGACATGGAAGTTATTTAGTCTTTTTAGATCTTTTTGTTACTTGGCAAGTTTAGGACAACATTAATAATCATAAATTATAAATAGAACATAATTAATGAAAGTCGTTTAATGAATCAATCTTATACATAATCCAAATAGATCTTATATATATATATATATATATATATATATATATATATATATATATATATATATATATATATATATATATATATATATATATTAAGATGTATATATAGTATATAAATTGTTGTTAAGAGTAAAATAAAGTTATGAGGATTTGGCTGGAACACTGCAAATATATAGAAACATAAAATGGTGATGACTATTGACCGAGCAGGAAAGATTTTGTTTGGTGGATTTGGAAGAATTGAATTTTGAGAGATTTACGTGGGACAGACTAAAGTGTAACGCGGCTAATCTATATATATTTATTTATCTGTCACGACCCAATTCTTCCTCCGTAAGATGTCGTGACGGCACCTAGTCTCTATGACTAGGTAAGCCTAACAAAATGCGGAAATAACTAAAAAAAAAAGCAAAACTTAACAACTAACTGCAACAGATAACTAAATAACTGGTAACAATGTCGTTCGGCATATACAATAACCAACACTCTAGTAATACACAGTATTCCCAAAATTCGGAATATCATAAGTCACAAGCTACAAAAGGAAACTAGAATCTCTATACACCAGAGTCTAATAAAAGAAATACGGAAGGTAAATGAAATAGGAGAAAATAGAGGGGGACTCCGAGGTCTGCGGACGCGGCAGATATACCTTAAAATCTCCGAACAGCAGCAAGCACTCTCAGCTAATAGCGGGGCTGATAAGAAGCACCTGGATTTGCACACAAAACATGTGCAGAAGAGTAGCATGAGTACACCACAACGGTACCCAGTAAGTGCTAAGCCTAACCTCGGTAGAGTAGTGACGAGGTCAGGTCAGGGCCCACTGGAATATAATAGTAAGACATATGATATAATAAAAATAAAGTAAAATAAAGAATTTAACAGAAAGAATCCATAGAGCAATAACAACACGGCACAATGAGATAACAACAAGGGCGCTCCCGAGATACCGTCTCGTAGTCCCAAAAGTAAATAATCAACAAGGGATCTCTCGAGATACAGTCTCGTAGTCCCAAAAGTAAATATGCGAGGAGATCTCCCGAGGTACCACCTCGTAGTCTCAAAAGTAAATGTGCAGGGAGAACTTCTGAGGTACCGCCTCGTAGTCTCAAAAGTAAAGGTGCAGGGAGAACTCCCAAGATACCGCCTCTTAGTCTCAAAAGTAAACACACAACTCAAACCGATAAATACAACAGTTAACAGCAAGAATCCTACAATTAAGACTGATAAAAATCCCGGAGAAATGAGAAATCAACTAGGTATGCTGCACAGAGTTCAAATAAGCAGTTAAAGCACGTAGACATGCTATATTAGACTACACAGGATAACTACACATGCTGGTATAACTCAATTAAGATGAAAACAGGTTGCTACTCAGTAAAAGTCGGGTTTTACAACATATAGCCCGTGTACGCACTCGTCACCTCACGTACACGTTGCTCACATATCACAACAGTACCAAATCCTAAGGAAATTTCCTCCACACAAAGTTAGGTAAGCCACTTACCTCGAACCAAGCTCAATCAAACAGTAAGAATGCCCTTTCTTCGATTATCCGACTCTGAATGGCCTAAATCTAGCCAAAAATAATTACATATCATAAATTCAACTATAATAGACTAATCTAATTAATGAAATCAAGACTTTAACAAAATTTTTAAAAATCGTCTTAAAAAGTCGACCTGTGCCCACGTCTCGGAATCGGGTAAAAGTCACAAAATATAAACACCCATTCACTCACGAGTTCACTCGTACCAAAATTACTCAAATCTGATGTCAAAATCTGAATCAAAACCCAAACTTTTGTTGAAGAACTTTTTTCCATTTATTTTTCCAATTTTTTCTCAACCCAAATCTGAAATTAAAGGATGGAATTAATGATAGATTAATAGGATATAACAAAAAATAAGTGAATAATCATTACCCACTCGATGCCTATGAAAATCACTCAAAATATCGTCTAAATCCGAGCTCCCTATCTCAAGTTTTGATAAAAATGGCCAACCCTCATTTTTGGAAACTTTAATACTGCCCAGGCATCCCTTCTTCGTGAACGCGTCCACATCCTCGCGTTCGCGAAGCACAAAATTGCTTCAGTCCAAAATCCTTCATCGTGAACGCGAAGGTTACTCAGCTCGACCCTACGCGAATGCGGAACCAACATCGTGAACGCATAGGCAAAATGGTCTGGAGACTTAGTCGACCAACTTCCTCAACGCGAACGCAAGAAAACATCGCGAACGCGTAGACCAATTACCTCAGAGCTTCGCGAACGCGGGACCTCCATCACGAACGCGAAGTACAAATTCCACCTGCCTTCAGTTCCTCTTTGCGAAAGCAAATCTCCCCCCGCGAACGCGAAGAAGGAAACTAGCAACTGGAAAACCAGAAAAATCTTCAATCTTTCACAAGTCCAAAATGATCCGTTAACCACCCGAAATCGAACCGAGGCCCCCGGGACCTTAACCAAACATACCTACAAGTCTTAAAATACCATAAGAACTTAGTCAAGCCTTCAAATCACATCAAATAACGCTAAAAATACGAATCACCCTCCAATTCAAACTTAATGAACTTTAAAACTTCAAACTTCTACAACCGATGCCGAAACCTATCAAATCACTTCCCATTGACCTCAAATTTTGCACACAAGTCATATGCAATATTACGGACCTACTCTAAGTTCCGGAATTGGAATCCGACCCTGATATCAAAAAGTCCACTTCCGGTCAAACTTTCCAAAAATTCGACTTTCGCCATTTCTAGCCTAAATCAGCTACGACCTCCAATTCACATTCCGGACACGCTCCTAAGTCCAAAATCACCCAACGGAGCTAACAGAACTGACGAAACTCTATTCCGAAGATGTCTTCACACAGTTCCAATTACGGTCAAAATCCTAAGACTTAAGCTTCCGTTTTAGGGACTAAGTGTCCTTAATCACTCTAAAACCACACACAAAACCTCCTGGCAAGTCACATAAGCAGAAAAAAATACGTGAAAAATAGTAAATAGGGGATCGGGGCTAATACACTCAAAATGACCGGCCGGGTCATTACATCCTCTCCCTCTTAAAACAATTATTCGTCCTCGAACGAGCATAGAGACATACCTGAAGTGGTGAAAAGATGAGGATAGCGGTTGCGCATATCATGCTCGGTCTCCCAAGTCGCCTCCTCGATCGGCTGACCCTTCCATTGAACCTTCACGGAAGCAATGTTCTTTGACCTCAGCGTTCGAACCTGCCTGTCCAAAATAGCCACCGGCTCCTCAACATAAGATAAATCCTTGTCCAACTGGACTGAGCTGAAATCCAACACATGAGACGGATTGTCGTGATACTTTCGGAGCATCGAAACATGAAATACTGGATGAACTCCTGCTAGGCTGGGAGGCAAGGCAAGCTCATAAGCAACCTCCCCAATACGTCGCAATACCTAAAATGGGCCGATAAACCTTGGGCTCAGCTTGCCCTTCTTTCCGAACCTCATAACACCCTTCATGGGTAATACCCGGAGCAGGACCCGCTCTCCAACCATGAATGCAACATCACAAACCCGTCCGATCCGCATAACTCTTATGTTTGGACCGGGCTGTGCAAAGTCGATCCTGAATCACCTTAGCTTTCTACAGAGCATCCTGAACTAAGTCTGTGCCCAATAACCTAGCCTTGTCTGGCTCAAACCAACCCACTGGAGACCAACACCACTTACCATACAGAGCCTCATACGGTGCCATCTGGATGCTCGACTGATAACTGTTATTGTAGGAAAACTCCGCAAGTGGTAAGAACTGATCCCACGAACCTCCAAACTCCATCACACACGCACGAAGCATATCCTCTAATATCTGAATAGTGCGCTCGGACTGTTCGTCCGTCTGGGGGTGAAATGTTATGCTTAGGGGTGTCAATGGTTCGGTTCGGTCAGTTATTTTATAAAATTCATATCATACTAATTTTTCGGTTATTCTATTATATATAACCAAAATTAGACTTTTTGAAACCGTCCCAATTATATCGGTTTCTCTTCGGTATCGTACGGTTCGGTTAATTTTCGGTATTATTTTTAAATATCATGTAAAAGTCACTAGTAGAAGGAGAATGCAATAACATACGTATTTTTATAGGACTTAGCAAAACTCTCTAGACATTTTTATATTTTAAAGAGTGATGAATTAAGAAAATATGAAAGATGGCTAGAGTATAGATCCATCAACTATTCTATAACAGCGTAAAAGAAACTAAGCAAATTAATATTAAAAATATAAATCACACGAGTGCAAATATATTAACCAAGCTGGGACTGAGACTGGGACTCAAGAATAAAATCTATAGAAGATTAAATATTCAAAAATATAAATCTAAATGATACGAAAGGAAACATATTTAATACATTATAGTTTGCTACTCATAATCGCTACAATACCTTGTGTCTTGCTAGTGAATATGCTGAAAATAATTTAGTTTTAATAGGAGTAGCATAATAGGTTTGGGAATTACAATTTTGAGTTTAATTACTTGTTGGCTTGTAATTGTTTTCATAATTCCAAGACCCAAGGAAGCATTTAATGCTTTATTATTTTTAAACTTAATATATAAATATATTTTTAACATATAAATTTATTCGGTATGATTCGGTATCTTTTCGATTTATTTTTATAAAATAAAAAATCTACCCTAATTATCAGTACTGTTATAGATTTATATAAAAACCTACAATTTTATTAAAAGAAACCTAAAAATCGGTTTGATATGGTACGGTTCGGTCGGTTTAGTCGGTTTTTAAATATCCATTGACACAACTAGTTATGCTCAACTATACTCGAGTACCCAACTCATGTTGTACGACCCTCCAGAACCGTAATGTAAAATGCGTACCCCGGTCAGAGATGATGGATACCAGTACGCCATGAAGCCTGACGATCTCACAGATATAAACTCGAGCCAGCTGCTCGAAAGAATAGGTAGTCATCACAGGAATGAAATGTGCTGACTTGGTCAGCCTATCTACAATCACCCAAACTGCATCAAACTTCCGCTGAGTCCGTGGAAGCCCCACAATGAAATCCATAGTGATCCGCTCCCATTTTCACTCCAGAATCTCTAACTTCTGAAGCAATCCACTTGGCCTCTGATGCTCATACTTTACCTGCTGGCAATTTAGACACCGAGCTACCTATTACACTATGTCCTTCTTCATTCTCTTCCACCAGTAATGCTGCCTCAAGTCCTGATACATCTTTGCGGCACCCAGATAAATGGAGTATCGTGAACTGTGATCCTCCTAGAGAATCAACTCGCGCAAACCCTCTACATTGGGCACACATAGCCTATCCTGCATCCTCAATGCACCATTATCCCCAATAGTAACCTCCTTAGCATCACTGTGATGGACCGTGACCTTAAGGACAAGCAGATGAGGTTCATCATACTGAAACTCCCTGATATGATCATAAAGAGAAGACCGAGAGACCACACAAGCCAATACTCGACTCGGCTCAGAATTATCCAATCTCACAAACTGACTGGCTAAGGCCTGAATATCCAACATCATGGGCCTCTCTGCTGCTGGTAGATATGCTAAGCTCCCCAAACTCTCCGCCCGGTGACTCAAAGCATCGGCCACCATATTGGCCTTCCCGAAATGGTACAAAATGGTGATATCATAATCTTTAAGCAGCTCTAACCACCTCCGCTGATGCAAGTTAAGATCCTTCTATTTGAACAGATGCTGCAAACTCCGGTGATCGGTGTAGATCTCACAAGGGACACTGCACAAATAGTGCCGCCAAATCTTCAAGGCATGAACAATAGCTGCTAACTCAAGGTCGTGGACACGATAGTTCTTTTCATGCACCTTCAGTTGTCTGGACGCGTAGGCAATCACCCTACCGTCTTGCATCAACACTGCACCGAGACCAATCCGCAACGTATCACAATATACAGTATAAGATCCTGAACCTGTAGGCAATACCAATACTAGGGCTATAGTCAAAGCTGTCTTGAGCTTCTGAAAGCTCTCCTCACACTCCTTTGTCCACCTGAACGGAGCACCCTTCTGGGTCAGCCTGGTCATAGGTGCTGTAATATATGAGAAACCCTCTATAAATCGACGGTAATACCCCGCCAAACCAAGAAAACTCCGGATCTCCGTAGCTGAGGACGGTCTGGGCCAACTCTGCACTGCTTCAACCTTCTTCGGATCCACCTTGATCCCATCACTCGATACTACATGACCCAAAAATGCCAATGAGTCTAGCCAAAACTCACACTTTGAAAAATTTGCATATAACTTCTTTTCTCTCAGGGTATGAAGCACAGTCATCAGGTACTGCTCATGATCCTCCCGAGTCCGGGAGTACACCAGAATGTTGTCAATAAACACAATGATGAATGAGTCAAGACAGGGTCGGAACACACTGTGCATCAAGTGCATAAATGCTACTGGGGCGTTGGTCAGCCTAAATGACATCACAAGAAACTCGTAGTGACCATACCGAGTCCTGAAAGCAGTCTTTGGGATATCTGGCTCCCGAATCTTCAATTGATGATAGTCTAAACGTAAGTCAATCTTGAAAAACACTCTGTCACCCTGTAACTGATCAAATAGGTCATCAATACGAGGCAATGGATACTTGTTCTTCACTGTGACTTTGTTCAACTGGTGGTAATCAATACACATCCGCATATAACCATCCTTCTTCTTCACAAATAAGACAGGAGCACCCCAAGGTGACACATCGGGCCGAATGAAGCCCTTATCAAGCAACTTCTGTAATTGCTCCTTCAACTCCTTCAACTCAGGAGGGGCCATACGATATGCAGGAATAGAGATGGGCTGAGTGCCTGGCAACAAATCAATGCCAAAGTCAATATCTCTGTCGGGCGGCATGCCCGGAAGATCAACTGGAAATACATCTGGAAAATCCCTCACTACTGGGACTGACTCAATTGTAGGGGTATCAATACTGACATCTCTCACATAAGCTAAATACGCATCACACCCCTTCTCAACCATTCGTTGAGCTTTAATAAATGAAATAACTCTGCTGGGAGTATACTGTAAGGTACTTGTCCACTCTAATCGCGGTAATCCTGGCATAGCCAGCGTTACGGTTTTGGCGTGACAATCAAGAATAGCATAATGGGGCGACAACCAGTCCATGCCCAAAATAATATCAAAATTTACCATGCTGAGCAATAATAAATCGGCTCTGGTCTCAAAACCACTAAGAACAACTAAACACGACTGATACACACAGTCAACAACAATAGAATCTCCCACAGGTATAGGCACATATATAGGAGAACTCAAGAAATCACGAGATACGCCCAAATACGGGGCAAAATAAGATGACACATAGGAATAAGTGGAGCCTGGATAAAAAAACCGACTCATCTCTTTGACAGACTGGAACAATACATGTAATGACAGAGTTGGAAGCAACTGCCTCTGTACGAGCAGGAAAAGCATAATATCTGGCCTGGCCTCCCCCTCTAGGGTGACCTCGACCTCCCCAACCTCTACCTCGAGCTGGCTGAGCAGGTAGAGTAGTAGCTGGTGCTGTAATTATAGCCTGAGGACCCGGTGGAACACGCTGTGGCTGAGAAGTCTGTGGAGGTGTTCCCATCCTATGTCTAGGGCAATCTCTCATCATATAGAGAGTGTCGCTACACTCAAAACAAGCTCTCAGAGGGTGTGGCTGTTGTGACTAGCTCGGGCCAAGTCTGCTGGACTGACCGCTAAAAGCACCCCGTGCAGGAGGTGCACTAGATACTGGTGGTGCATAATAAGGATCCTAGGGCCTAGAAGGGGTCGGAATACCACCGGCGGCTGAAAGTGCTGAATGAACGGGGCGACTCACATAACCCCTACCATGACGAACTGCAGCTGGGGCATGAGTACCACTATAAGTGCCAGACTCTCAAGACCTCTTGGCCTTCCTCTCCCATCTCTCCCGAGCAAGCATACCCTCCAATCTCCTGGGAATACTCACAACCTGCTGGTAAAAAATATCCATACCTAACTCCCGGGCCATGCTAAGCCTGATACTGGGGTGGAGTCCCTCGATAAATCGACAAACCCTCTCTCGAACTGTAGCAACCAAGGCTGGTGCATGTCGGGCCAAATCACTGAAGCAAGCTGCATACTCTGACACAGTCATAGCACCCTGGCGCAACTGCTCAAACTCCGCGCGCCATGCATCTCTGAGACTCTGGGGAATGTACTCCCTCAAGAACATGTTCGAGAACTGGATCCATGTAAGTGAAGTTGCCTCAACCGGACTACCCAACTCATAAGCACGCCACCATTGATAGGTTGCTCCTCTAAGCTGGAATGTAGTAAAAGAAACCCCACTCGACTCCGCTACACCCATAGTATGGAGAATACGGTGACACTCCTCCAGAAAACCCTGGGCATCCTCTGACGCCAATCCACTGAAGGTAGGAGGGTGGTACTTCTTGTACCTCTCAAGTCTGAGCTGCTCCGCCTCAGAAACTGTTGCCCTAACCTCGGGCGGAACTGGAGCTACCGGCTGCACTGGTATGATCTCAAGATCTGGTCGACCTAAACTCGCTGCTCTGGAGTACTGGCGACGGGGGTCTGTGCTCCCTCCCCGGCCTGAGATGTGGCAGGAACAAATGGAATCAATCCAGCCTGAGTCAAGGTGCTGAACATGCTCAGAAACTGGGCTAGAGTCTCCTAGAGGGCTGGTGCAGCAACAGGTACCTCAGGTGTCTGCCCTCCAGCTGGATCTACTTGGGGCTCCTCTGTAGCAGCTCGTGCGGGTGCACTGGCTGCACCACGTGGACGTCCTCGGCCTTTACCCCAGCCCCGGCCTCTCGCGGTTCTAGTAGGGGGCGTGGGTGTCTGGTCATCATATCTTCCTGTACGTGTCCTCACCATCTGTGAGAGAATAGAATACAGAAGTTTAGATTTTGAAGTCAACAATTTTCGGATGACAAGGAAATCAAGAAGTGAAATTTTTCTAACAGTTCCATAGACTCCCGAAGATAAGTACATACGTCTCCGTATCGATCCACAAAACTCTAATAAAACGGATTGTGACTCACGACACCTATGAACCTAAAGCTCTGATACCAACTTGTCACGACCCAATTAACTTGTCACGACCCCAAACTCCCTCCGTAGAACGTCATGACGGCACTTAGTCTCTACGACTAGGTAAACCTAACAAAATACGGAAATAACAAGGTTAGGCAAGCCATTTACCTCGAACCACGCTCAATCAATCAGTAAGAATGCCCTTTCCTCGATTATCCGACTCCGAATGGTCCAAATCTAGCAAAAAATAATTACATATCATAAATACAACTATAATAGACTAATCTAATTAATGAAATCAAGACATTAACAAAAATTTCGAAAATCGTCCTAAAAAGTCGACCCGGCCCCATGTCTTGGAATCGGTAAAACTCACAAAATATGAATACCCATGCACCCACGAGTTCACTCGTACCAAAATTAATCAAATCCGATGTCAGAATCTCAATCAAAACCCAAAATTTTGTTGAAGAACTTTTTTCCATTTTTCCCCCAATTGTTTCTCAACCCAAATCCGAAATTAAAGGATGGAATTAATGATAGATTAATGGGATATAATCAAAAATAAGTGAAGAATCATTACCCACTCGATGCCTCTGAAAATCCCTCAAAATTTGGTCCAAATCCGAGCTCCCTATCTCAAGTTTTGATAAAAATGGCCAACCCTCGTTTTTGGAAACTTTAATACTGCCCAGTCATCCCTTCTTCACGAACGCGACCACACCCTCGCGTTCGCGAAGAACAAAATTGCTTCAGTCCAAAATCCTTCAAACTCTTTCCATTTAAGCTTCAAATTAAGGATTGTTCTTTTAATTTAATTTCGAATCTTTAGTAAATCAAACTCGACCACACCCGCGGGTCATAATACATATTGTGAAGCTGCTCGAGACCTTAAGTCATTGAACGGGGCGTTAATTCTTAAAACGACAAGTCGGGTCGTTACAGAATAATTAATGTCATAAAAGTCGATCAATATTTCAAAGTTATTTTAGTTGTTCAACATTTAGCATAAATTATTTGTGCTATTATATCTATAGATAGTGAACTGTAACTTGTGATAGCAAGTTAAAATTTATTTGTAATATATTATCAATTAATGCTTAGATATAATTATTTATTACCTTATAATTAAATTGATTATGTTAATAATTGATGAGTATTGTATATTGTCTTCATCTTAAACTCGGTGAGAAATCATGAACAATTTACTATGTTTCTGTCAAAGCAATAGAAACAGGATCAACATATATAATTAACTGATATGTACTTTTTAAATTGACATGTACTAAGTAATGAGTGTTCAATTCAAAATAAAGTTATGAAAAGTCGTTTTATTATAGATACCCAAAAAGATAGAAAAGTCGCACGCTCAAAGAAAACATTTTAGTAGTACTTTTTATTGATTAAAATGGAACAAAAATATCAACAAACAAAAGACAGACCGTCTTCTTTCATATCATTGACCTTATTTGTTTCTTTAAAATGAACTTGAAAATAACTATCGAAATATATTTCAAAAAAAAAAATTTAAATCTTCAAGGCTTGTATATTCTTGATAAAAATGAAAATAAAATGATAGAATTATAAAACTGAAACAAATTTTAAGTTGAAGGACTTCTATAAGAGAATTTATTTCTTTATTGAGTAATCAATATTCATCCTTTTTAAAAAAACATATACATTTTATCCCTCAAACACAATTTCTCATATACTAGCATTTATGATTTTTTTAAAAAAATATTTACTCAATGAGACAGGGTACACACGCACAAAGGCCCTTAGTGAAATGTTATTCATTTTTTTTACCCTTTAAAATATATTCCATACTAGATAAAATATTTATTTAATTATTTTTCTAATATTTAAAAGTTCAAAATCAACTAAATTTTATTTTTAATTTTTTTTCTTATTTAAACTATATAGAAGGTCCTAATATTTAGGACTTCAAATTCAATTAAAATTTACTTTACTTCAATTCTTTCATTAAATTAATATTATATCCTTGTGAACTTTGAACATGCTTTTGGAGTTTAATGTGTATTTTTAGCCTCTGATATATATATAATTGTTAGTATCCTTTTCTTTTACAAATACTTTCAATAATTGATTACCTAAAAGACATTACCAATGCATATTAATTTTTTTCCTTTTTATTTTTAAAGAGTTTTGATTTAACTTTAGGTATAACTTTAGAAGTCATAATTATTAGTGGTAATGTTAATTTTAAAAATAATTTGATTTACATTCATACTATGTAAAATTGTAACTATAACTGATATTTAAATTTTAAATAAACAAATATACTTGGAACTTTGAAATAACTATAAATATGAAAAATTGTCCTCAGTGAACCTGATTTTGAAATTTCAAAATTGTTAGTGGCAGAGTTTATTCGGAATGAGTTTAAGGTAGTGTTAACTTTTATTTTTTCTTGGATGAATAAGTGTAGAAGGAATTTAGACTTAGACCAATAAGAATCTAGCCAGTTTTTTTGCATAATAAGAGGTGCACTTATCGAATTTATAATTTTGATGACCTTTAAATGAACAAATAAGAATTCTATGTACTTAATGTAACGATCCGACCGGTCATTTTGAGCTCTAGCACGTCGTTCAGCGGTTTGAGGCCTTAAGTAGCTTCACTTCAGGCATTATTACTTTTACATGTGGTCGGAATTAAATTTCGGGAAGTTCGGAGTTGAATTGGAAAGAAAATTCTACTTTCGGGAAGCTTTAAGTTGGAAAACAATTGACTAGGGTTCGACTTTTGAGTAAAGATCTCGGAATCGAGATTTGAAGGTTTCAATAGGTTCGTATGATGATTTCGGACTTGGGCGTATGTTCGGGTTGAGTATCGGGTGGTCCGGAAGCATTTCGATGCCTATTATGGAAGGTTGGCATTTTGGAACTTTAAGAAATTCTTAAGTTTGATTTGAAGTAGACTTTGGTGTTATCGATATCCGTTTGAGGTTCCGAGTCTTGGAATAGGTTTGTATCGTGATTTGTGACTTGCGCGCAAAGTTTGGCGTCATTCCGAAATATTTTGATATGGCTTGGATGCGTTCATCGAAGTTTAAAGGTTTGAAAGTTTAAAGAAGGATTTTGATCGTCGATCCGTAGTTTTGATATTGTTTGGAGTGATTTGAGGCTTCGACTAAGTCCGTGTCATATTTTGGGATGTGTTTGTGTGTTTGGATGAGGTCCCAGGAGCCTCGTGTTTGATTCAGATTGAATCGGAGAGAGAATTTGGCCTTACGAAATTTCTGGTGGCAGCACATGTGGCGTAACCGCACCTGCGATCTTTTGGCCGCAAGTGCGGAGCCGCAGAAACGGCCTAGAGGGTCGCAGAAGCGGTTCTGGGCGAGCTGGGTAGTGGCGTAGGTGCGAGACTATTTTCGCATCTACGATGGCGCAGATGCGGCGTCCTTGAGCGCAGAAGCAGAATTACTGGGTAAGGCTGGGACTGCAGATGCGGTCGAGTTCCGCAGAAGCAGAACCGCACCTGTGCTTGAGGAGCTGCAGAAGTGAGGGCGCAGAAACACTGGAGGAGCCGCAGATGCGGTAGGCGACCTGGCCTGGGTTCTCGCAGGTGCGAGATTGAAGCCGCAGAAGCGGCTGTCACAGAAGCAACCTGGGGACCGCAGGTGCAAAAGGTCGCTAGGCAGTGTTGTTTTAAGAACGAGATTTGGCCCATTTTCTTTCATTTTCCCTTGGTTGGGGCATTTTTTGGAGAGTTTCAAGGGGAGATTTTCATCAAGCAATGTAAGGTAAGTGATTCCCACCTATTACAAGTTAAATACATGGTTTGTATATGGATTTAAACATGGAAATTAGTAGAAATTTAGGATTTTTGGTAGAAAACTTAGAATTTGGTATTTTTGAATTTTGACAACGAAATTGGACATGGAATTAGGAATAAATTATATATTTGAGTTCGTGGTGTTATGGGTAATGTTTATCTTCAAAAAGTTTTCAAATCCGGGCACGTGGGCCTGAGGGTTGACTCTATCAACTTTTCGAGCGCAATTGAAGATTGTTATTAATTGATTAATTATGGGTAATAGAGTATATATTTATGGATTTGTACATTTTTCTGACTAGTTTCGGAGAGACGGGCATCGATAAGGTATTTGAGAAGCGTTGGAGCCGGTTTTGGAACTTCAGAGCGAGGTAAGTCTCCTGTCTAACCTTGTGAGGGAGAAACTACCCATTAGGTGATATTTATTGTTATGTGCAACTAGTTGTGGGTGCTACGTACGGACTCTACATACGCACAAGGTGACGAGAGTCCGTACGTAGCTAAAGCATGTTTATGTCCGGGTAGACTTAGGACTTTATCATGTAATAATTGAATTATTTGAACTTGTTCTGCTGGCTTAATTAATTAAAGTTATAACTGAATATGATTTAAAAATAAATATATGTATACTAGGCCGAGCCTTAACACTTTGAGTTGTGGGCGAGTTATTTGAGAAACATTAAAGAATATATTCATTTTTGTGCTCATGTACTGTATTGTAAACACGTGTCTCGTAATTCGATAACTTTCTTCCTTTTCCTGTGGAGCGGGCCGAACGCCTCGGCAGTATATAGATGCATCTATGATTCGTGCCGCACAACCCTCGGCAGTGTACACATTATTCCGAATCGGGCCCAACGACCTCAGCAGAATCGTGCGTTACATCGCTAGTAGTCCGAATGTTCACGAGATAGACCTTCCACTGATGCCCGGCATTTTATGGTATTCCTTATTTATTTGGTATTGACACTTGTCACTTTCTGAGCTATTAAGGCAGAATACGAGATCGAGAAATTTATACTTTACAAGAAATAATTGGAAAATTATGAAATTACAGATTTACTCCACTATTACTTTGCACTTGATATCTATTATGAATGATTATATTATTTTATTGAACCTCTAGTAAGTGTCGATGTCGACCCCTCGTCAATACTTCTTCGGGGTTAGGATAGATACTTACTGGGTACGCGTTGATTTACGTACTTATGTTGCACTTCTGCACTAAATATACAGGATCTGACAGGTTCATTTGGTGATCATCTTGGCGCGTAGGAGCATCTGTTGAGGAGACTTTATGTGAGTTGCAACCAGGCTACGCACCGTAGTCTACCGAGTCTCCATCATACTATTCTTTTTATACTGTCTTATTTATATTCTGAACAGATGTTGTATTACTGTTGTACTCCTTAGAAAATACTCATGTACTTGTAACACCGGGTTTTGGGGGTTCCTACGGGTTGTTCGTTATTGTAGTTGTGTAAATATTATCATTTACCCTGTAAATTCTATTTCATACGATTTAATTAAGGAAAATTATGATTTCAAAATACTAAAATGAGTAATTAAGTTGATCAATCACTGATGGCTTGCCTGACGGCGATGTTAGGCACCATCACGACTATTAGTAGATTTTGGGTCATGATAGCACATCTGGTGTAACCGCACCTGCGGGGTTTTGGCCGCAGGTGCGGAGCCGCAGAAGCGGCCAAGAGGCTAGCAAAAGTGGTTCTGGGCAATCTGGATAGTGACACAAGTGCGATACCATTTCCGCATCTACGATGGCGCAGATGCGGCATCCTTGAGCGCAGAAGCGGAATTGCTGGGGAAGGCGGGAACCGCAGATGTGGTCGAGTTCCGTAGAAGCGGAACTGCACCTGCGCATGAGGAGCCGCAAAAGCACTGGAGGAGCCACAGATGCGGCAGGCGACCTGGCTTGGGTTCTCGCAGGTGTGAGATTGAAGCCGCAGAAGCGGCTGTCACAGAAGCGACTTGGGGACCGCAGGTGCGAAAGGTCGCTGGGCAGTGTTGTTTTAAGAATGAGATTTGGCCCATTTTCTTTCATTTTCACTTGGTTGGGGCGATTTTTTGGATAGTTTCAAGGGGAGATTTTTATCAAGCAATACAAGGTAAGTGATTCCCACCTATTACACGTTAAATACATGGTTTGTATATGGATTTAAACATGAAAATTAGTAGAAATTTGGGATTTTTGGTAGAAAATCTAGAATTTGGTATTTTTAGATTTTGACCATGAAATTAGACATGGAATTAGGAATAAATTATATATTTGAGTTCGTGGTGTTATGCGTAAGGTTTATCTTCAAATAATTTTGAAATCCGGGCACGTAGGCCCGAGGGTTAACTTTATCGGCTTTTCAAGCGGAGTTGGGGATTGTTATTAATTGATTAATCATGGGTAATAGAGTATATATTTATGGATTTGCACATTTGTCTGACTAGTTTTGGAGAGACGGGCATCGATTTCAGGTGTTTGAGAGGCGTTGGAGCCAGTTTGGAACTTTAGAGCGAGGCAAGTCTCTTGTCTAACCTTGTGATGGGGAAACTACCCCTTAGGAGAGACGTGCGTCTAATCAACCGTCAGAAGCCTTCAGAGGGAGTTATAGTAATTCCCGCCAAAAGAGTGTTTCTACCAATTTTCCGATAACACAAAGTTGTGTCACCGGAAAGTAGGGGGACTATCTATATAGGGTAAAATATGATATGACACGTGGCCACCCAAAAGAGGGACACTTGGAACCCAAGACATGGGGATGGCCAAGTTCGAAGACAACTATTCTGTTTGTCATCAGAAAGAATAACGCTCATAAAGATGTGATGAATACTATTCACCCGGTAGTATTTAATAGAGAATATTCCGTGGCATTAAGAACGGTTGCTCGTTACAAAAAATTTGGCATTTATGTTCACCATTACATCTTCATCAATGACCCTCATAATTGATATTAAAGAGCGGCACGATCCTAGGACCTCCTTCCCTAGAGATAGCTATAAATAGTAAGCTCAGTTATCATTGTAAAAAGAATTTTTCCGACAAACTCATGCAACATTCTATTCAAAGCTTAATACAATCTTATCTTCTTGCTTTTTAATTTCATTGTTGTTGTGTCCGAAAACCCTATTCCTAGAACTGTTATTTCTGTTATTTCGTCTCCATCTCAAGGCTAAGTATTGCATAATTCTTCAATTATTTTATTATTTCAGGATCAAATTAATTCACTTGTCTAGAAACCACATATAAATTCAACTGTAACATTTTATAGGTAAATAGTTTGGTGTCCACCGTGGGGCCTAGATAGTTGTGCGATTAAATTGATCCTTGTCTTTTTTAGTAATGTGATTTGATTATTTTGTCCTAGAAAAACTCATAACAAATAGCAGATAAAGTTGTTAACAACACGCACAATCTTGAGATTCGAGGGGACCATCCTCATTTCGAGGAGTCAATCAGTGACACCCACAATGAGGGGAATGGCGACACACTGGTGCATGACAGGCAGTATCCTCGACATGATCGGGAGACAACTCCCGATGATGCAGAAGAGGAACAAGTCGTTGACGCGGTAAGGGTCTTGTAAGAGCAACATGCGATCATTCTAGACCATCTAACGCAACAGGATAAGGTTATGACGGAGCTGAAGCAAGCGCTATCAGGGGCTTCGAATAATGCGAATAGACGAGATGTGATTCCTCCCGGTGCTTCCGTGAATCAAACAATGCAGAGGGTCGACAATAATACTCCTAGAGGCGAATTTGGCCCTGATCGCACTGGGGGGAGCGGATCCGGCCTAAATAACGAGAAAATGATCCTTTCAAGAATGAACTTTTACAGTTTATAAGGGAAGTGAACGCCCGCACGAACCAAATCCCAGGCGCACCACCAGTGCTGAAAGGTCTGGACTTGAAGAAGTATACTCAATTGCCATACAAGCCAAGTGCGACACCAGAATTAATCCCGAAGCTGTTCAAAATGCCCGATATGCCAAAGTATGACGGAACTTCAGACCCTCAGGAGCACGTTACCACTTACACAATGGCGGTGAAGGGAAATGATTTAGCTCCTCACAAAATTAAATCGGTGAAGGGGAGACTTGACGTGGTATTCCCTATTACCCAAAATTAATTCAACATGTACATGACCTATGTGGGTCCCAACAGTGTCAACACATGGTTTAAACATGATTTAAAGATCAATTTCTCTAATACGTGAAAAATGTACGGATATCAACAGATTATTCAACTACACATTTCTATGGAATTGACCAAGTCACAATTCCTCCGGTGCATGCGCACACGCCTGTCACTTAGAATGTGCGTCACCTCAAAACCAATCACACATCACAAAATTCGGGGTTTCATACCCTCAGGACCAAATTTAGAACTGTTACTTACCTCAAATCGTGTAATTCTTCATTCTGCAATGCCTTTGCCTCGCGAATCGGCCTCCAAACGCCTCGAATCTAGTCACAAATAATTCGATTCAGTCAAAATAAATTATAGGAATTAATTCCATATGAAAATACTAATTTTCCAGCAAAATATGATATTTCACCCAAAAATCGCCCGTGGGGCCCACGTATCGGAACCCGACAAAAGTTACAAAATCCGAAAGCCCATTCAACCACGAGTCTAACCATACCAATTTTACCAAATTCCGAAATTAACACGACCCTCAAATCTTCAAATTAAACCAAGAGGGTTTTCTAAATTTTCCAACTTAATTCACCCATTAAATGTTAAAAATAACCATGGATTCGGGTAATTTGACCGATATTAAATTAAGAACACTTACCCCATTGTTTTCCTTGAAAAGCTCCCAAAACATCGCCTCTTCCCGAGCTCCAATTCGTCAAAAATAGAAAACCATTTTCAGATCTTAAACATTCTGTCCAGGCCTTTCTTCTCTGCGAATGCGATAGGTGCCTCGCGTTCGCGAAGCACAAAATTGTGCTGATCAAACATTGCCCTTTACGAATGCGAGTCATAGCTCGTGAACGTGATGCTTTACCAGGCGAACCTTCGTGAACGCGAAGGCAAAAATCCTCACCAGCTATTTTCCCTTTCGCGAATGCGATGAACAACCTCGCTTGCCTCTAGTTCCTCTTCCCTCTCGCGAGACCCCTCTCGCGAACGCGAAGAAGGAAACCAGGTGCAGGCATCAGGAAAATTCCAACAGCATTCAAAGTCTAAATTCCAACCCGTTAACCATGCGAAACTCGCCCGAGGCCCCCGGGACCTCAACCAAATACACCAACAGGTCCTAAAACATCATACGAACTTAGTCGAAGAGTCAAATCATATCAAACAACGCTAAAACACGAATCATACCCCAATTCAAGCCTAATGAAACTAAGAAATTCCAACTTCTACAACCGATGCCGAAACCTATCAAATCAAGTCTGATTGACCTCAAATTTTGCACAAAAGTCATAAATGACATAACAGACCTATTCCAATCTCCCGAATCGGATTCCGACCCCGATATCAAAAATTCAACTCCTCGATCAAACTTTCAAACTAAATTTCTATTTTAGCCATTTCAAGCCTAATTTAACTACGGGCCTCCAAATCACAATCTCGAGACGCTCCTAAGTCCAAAGTCACCCAACAGAGCTAACAGAACCATCAAAATTCAAATCCGGGGTCGTTTATACTTAAGTCAACACCCGATCAACTTTTCCAACTTAAGTTTTCAATTATGAGACTAAGTATCTCAATTCACTCTGAAATCCTTTCGGTTCCGAACCAACTAACCCGGTAAGTCATAAAACAACTGTCACGACCCCAATGTTTTTCCTGAAAAATCTCTCAAAAATCGCCTCTCCCCAAGCTCCAAAATTGTCAAAAATGGAAAAATGGGACGAAGCCCCCGTTTTATAACTTAAAGTCTCTGTCGAGGCGCTACTCTCGATTTCCTGCCCTCGATTTCCTGACCTCGATTTCCATCCTCGATTTCCAACCTCGATTTACAGCTTCGATTTCCAACCTCGATTTCCAACCTCGATTTACAGCCTCGATTTACAACCTCGATTTACAGCCTCGGTTTACAGCCTTTTTCCAGCCTCGATTTTGACCTCGATTTTTGACCTCAATTTACAGCCTATTTCCAGCCTCAATTTTGACCTAGATTTTTGACAGATGAAGGAAATCAGATCAGCCAAAAACCAGCAAACTCAACTTCAGCAGTCTCCCAACTTCAATTCTTGATCCGTTAACCATCCGAAACTCACTCGAGGCCCTCGGGACCTTAACCAAATACACCAACAAGTCCTAAAACATCATACGAACTTAGTTGAAACCTCAAATCCCATAAAACAATGCTAAAACCGTGAATCATACCCCAATTCAAGGTTAAGGAACTTAAGAATTTTCAACTTCTACATTCATTACCGAAACCTATAAAATCAGTTCCGATTGACCTCAAATTTAGCACACAAGTCATAAATGACATAACAGATCTATAAAAATTTTCAGAACTGGATTCCGACCCCGATATCAAAAAGTCAACTCCTTAGTCAAACTTCCCAAAAATTCAACTTTCGCCATTTCAAGCCAAATTTCACTACGGACTTCCAAACAATTTTCATGACATGCTCCTAAGTCCAAAATCACCATACGGAGCTATTGGAATAATCAAAACTCCATTTCGGGCTCGTTTACACATAAGTCGAAATCCGATCACTATTTGAACTTAATCTTTGAATCTTGGAACTAAGTGTTCCAATTCATTCCAAAACCTTGCCGAACCCAAACTAATCACCCTGGCAAGTCACATAACAAATGTAAATCATAAATTGAGCAGTAAATGGGTAAATAGGGCTACAACTCTCAAAACGATTGGTCAGATCGTTACATTCTCCCCCTCTTAAACAAATATTCATCCTCGAACGAGTTTAGAATTATACCTAGAGTGGTGAAAAGATGAGGATAACAACTGCATATATCATGCTCGGTCTCCCATGTCGCCTCCTCGACCAGATGACCCCTCCAATATACTTTCACTGAAGCAATGCTCTTTGATCTTAGCTTTCTAACATGTCTATCCAAAATGGCCACTAGTTCCTCGACATAAGATAGATCCTTGTCCAACTGGACTGAGCTGAAGTCTAACACATGAGACAGATCGCCGTGATACTTCCGGAGCATGGAAACATGGAACACTGGATGAACTTCAGAGAGACTAGGTGGTAGTGCAAGTTTGTAAGCCACCTTTCCAACTCTCTCAAGAATCTCAAAAGGTTTGATATACCTCAGGCTCAACTTGCCCTTATTTCCGAATCTCATAACACCCTTCAAAGGTGAAACCCAGAGCAAGACCCTTTTACCAACCATGAATGCAACATCACGAACCTTCCGATCCGCATAACTCTTTTGTCTAGATTGGGCAGTACGCAGTCAATCCTAAATCAACCTAACCTTTTTACAAAGCATCATGAACCAGGTCTGTACCCAATAGTCTAGCCTCGACCGGTTCAAACCAACCCACTGGAGACCGGCACCGCCTACCATACAAGGCCTCATACGGAGCCATCTGAATGCTCGACTGATAACTGTTGTAGTAGGCAAACTCTGCAAGTGGCAAGAACTGATCCCATGCACCCCCAAAATCCATCACACATGCACGAAGCATATCCTCCAATATATGAATAGTGTGCTCGGACTGTCCGTCCATTTGAGGGTGAAATGTTATACTCAACTCTACCCGAGTACCCAACTCTCGTTGTACGGCTCTCCAGAACCGTGATGTAAACTGTGTACCCCGGTCAGAGATGATAGATACCGATACGCGAATGTAATCCATTCGAACCCCGGTCAGAGATGATAGATAATGAAGCCTAACAATCTCGCGAATGTAAACCTGAGCCAGCTGCTCCGAAGAGTAAGTAGTAACCACATGAATGAAATGAGCTGACTTGCTCAATCTATCCACAATAACCCAAACTGCATCGAACTTCCTCTTAGTCCATGGGAGCCCAACAACGAAATCCATAGTGATTCGCTCCCATTTCCACTCCAGAATCTCTAACTTCTTAAGCAATCCACCCGATCGTTGATGCTCATATTTCTCCTGCTGACAATTTAGGCACCGAGCTACATATTCCACTATGTCTTTCTTCATCCGCCTCCACCAATAGTGTTGTCTCAAGTCCTGATACATCTTCGCGGCACCTGGATGAATGGAGTACCGCGAATTGTGAGCCTCTTGGAGAATTAACTCACGCAAACCATCTACATTAGGCACACATAGCCTGCCCTGCATCCGTAATACACCGTCATCTCCAATAGTGACCTCCTTGGCGTCACCGTGCTGAACTGTGTCCTTAAGGACAAGAAGATGGAGGTCACCATACTGACGTTCCATGATACGATGATACAGAGAAGACTGAGAAACCACACAAGCCAAAACTCAGCCCGGCTCGGAAATATCCAATCTAACAAACTGGTTGGCCAAGGCCTGAACATCCAAGGCTAAAGGCCTTTCTACTACTGGTAAGTATGCTAAGCTACCCAAACTGTCCGCCTTACGACTCAAGGCATTGGCCACCATATTGGCCTTTCCGGGATGATAGAGAATGGTGATATCATAATCCTTAAGCAACTCCAGCCACCTCCGCTGCCGCAAATTAAGATCCTTCTGTTTAAACAGATATTTTAGACTCCAGTGATCGGTATAAACCTCACAATGGACACCGTACAAATAATGCCGCCAAATCTTTAAGGCATGAACAATAGCTGCTAACTCAAGGTTGTGGACCGGAGAATTCTTCTCATGTACCTTTAATTGTCTGGATGCATAGGCAATCACCCTACCGTATTGCATCAACACTATGTCGAGACCAATGCTTGACGCATCACAATACACAGTATAAGATGATGAACTTGTAGGCAATACCAATACTGGGGCTGTAGTCAAAGCTGTCTTGAGATTTTGAAATCTATCCTCATATTCCTCGGTCCACCTGAATGGAGCACCCTTCTGAGTCAATTTGGTCATAGGTACAGCAATAGAAGAGAAACCCTCTACAAATCGGTGATAGTACCCTGCCAAGCCAAGAAATCTCCGGATCTCAGTAGCTGATGACTGTCTGGGCCAACTCTACACTGCTTCAATTTTCTTTGGATCTACTTGGATCCCCTTGTTCGTTACCACATGACCCAGAAATCCAACTGAACCAAGCCAGAATTCACACTTTGAAAATTTTGCATATAACTTCTTTTCTCTCAAAGTCTGAAGCACAGTCCTCAGGTGTTGTTCATGATCCTCCCAATTTTAGGAATACACCAGAATGTCATCAATAAACACAATGATGAAAGAATCAAGATAGGGCTGAAATACACTATTTATTAAGTGCATAAATGTTGCTGGGGCATTGGTCAGCCCAAAAGACATCACCAGGAACTCGTAATGACCATACCGAGTCCTAAAAGCAGTCTTCGGGATATCTGGTTCCCGAATCCTTAACTGATGATAAGCCTGAATGCAAGTCGATCTTAGAGAACACTCTCGAACCCTGAAGCTGATCAAATAAGTCATCAATACGTGGCAATGGATACCTGTTCTTCACTGTAACCTTGTTCAACTGGCGGTAATCAATACACATCCGCATAGAACCATCCTTCTTCTTCACAAATAAGACAGGAGCACCCCAAGGCTATACATTGGGCCAAATGAAACCCTTATCAAGAAACTCCTTAAGGATAAGAAGATAGGGGTCATCATACCGATGCTCCCTAATACGATCATACAGAGAAGACTGAGAAACCACACAAGCCAAAATGCGGCTCGGCTCGGAAACATCCAATCTAACAAACTGGTTGGCCAAGGCCTGAACATCCAAGGCTAAAGGCCTCTCTACTACTGGTAAGTATGCTATAAATTCTTATGATTTGTATTGACTAAAACTAATTATTTGTGACTAGATTCGAGGCATTCGAAAGCCGATTTGCAAGGCAAAGGCATAGCAGAGTAAAGAATTTCACGGTTTGAAGTAAGTAACAGTTCTAAATTTGGTCCTGAGGGTATGAAACCCAGATTATGTATTATGTGATCAGTGTTGAGATGACGCACATGCTAGGTGACGGGCGTTTGGGCGTGCACCGTAGGAATTGTGACTTGGTCAAATTCCCTAGAACTGTATAGTTGAATAATCTATTGTTGTCTGTACATTCTCCATGTAGTTGAGAAATTGAACCACAAATCATGTTTAGATTATATATTGGCACTGTATGGACCAACAGAGGTCCTGTACATGTTGAACTATCTGCTTAATTGTTGTTTTGTACTTAGTCATAATTTACTTATTTATTTTATCTCAGTCTCTATTGTTCATTATTGATACATCATATCATTGTTGTTTGGGTTGATTTCATGATTATTGAGAGCCCGAGAGACTGGAGAGATTTATGACTGAGTGAGGCCGAGGGCCTGATTGTGAGATATTATATTATAGCACGCGAGTTGTCTGTGCAACACGTATTATACCATAGCACATGAGTTGTCCGTGCATCACGTGAGTTGTCCGTGCGGATTCAGATATTATACCATAGCGCGTGAGTTGTCCGTGCAGCACGTGAGTTGTCCGTGCGGATCCAGATATTATACCATAGCATGTGAGTTGTCCGTGTAGATCCCGATATTGATACTATAGCACGTGAGTTGTCCGTGCATCACGTGAGTTGTCCGTGTGGATTATAGCGCTTGGGCTGTAGGAGCCCCTCTGGAGTCTGTACACACCCCCCAGTGAGCGCAGGTACCTACTGAGTGCGAGTGCTGAGTACTGAGTGAATGAAATGGCTGAGTGACTGTGGTCCTGAGAGGATGCATTTGATTTTATTCTTATTGCACTACAGTTGTCATATTTTTGTGTTGGAAATTTCTGAAAGATATTATCTTTTTTTTCAGTCGAACATCATATGAAATTACTGCGATTCAAATAGTCACAACTCCCAAAATCCGGTAGGAATAAGTCACAAGCTTCTAAGAAGTTATTCTAAGAGTCTCTATACATCAGAGTCTAAAGGAAATAAGGAAGATAACATAATAAGATAGAAGGGGACTCCGGAGTCTGCGGACGCTGGCAAATATACCTCGAAGTCTCCTAGTTAGATAATTCACTGATGCCTGATCTGATAAGATGTACCTGGATCTGCATAAAAAGATATGCAGAAGCTTAGTATGAGTACATCACAGCGGTACCTAGTAAGTGCCAAGCCTATCCTCGGTAGAGTAGTGATGAGGTCAGGTCAGGCCCTACTGGAATAATAAAAGACAAGGAGAAAAGTTTAACAATATAATAACAATAATGACAATTGGGATAAATCAAGTTAGTAGTATGTCACAATTTAACTACATAGAATAAGGGCAATTAATACCTCGCGGAAGGAAAACAAAAATTTACAACTTTAAGGAAAACACCAAAAATAATCAAAGGCAATGCAGCCATAAAGAAATATCAACAAGGGCACTCCCGATGTACCGCCTCGTAGTCCCAAATCATAAATAAATTCACAATATCTCATTTTCTTATATCACCGTGGGAGCCTTCACATTTAATTTTAAAGAAAATATTTTTCCCGAAATAGCATCCCGCGTTTTAGCCACCCTTATCACACCGCATAACTTCTAGTAGTTCCTTTACTAGCCACGCATATCAAGCCACCCTTATCTCACCGCATGCATTTCAACGCTCAGACCTTATACCACCGCATGCGTATCAATATCACAATGTATCATAATTTGCACCTCAAGTGCCCAAATATTTCAACTTGCCAAAATAAATCAACAACAAAAATATTTTCCACAATAAGGAGCTCATGGCTCAATCACAATGAGTACAAAGTTTTGCAAAATATTCAGCAGAATAATATCCATTATTTTCACAATACGGAGCTCATAGCTCAATCACAATCAATACAAAAAAATCTTCACAAAATCTTCAGCAAAAATAATAATATTTTACAAATTTCACATCTTGACTTAACATCAAATTTTTAAATGTAAAATACTATATTTTTTTTAAATATTTAAATTAAGAAATCCAACCTTCAAATAATGCACGGAACAAAAGAAGCAGAGTTTCAACTAAATAGGTAAAACACTTAGCAGGAACAAGTCAGGCAAATTTAAAATACGAAAATATATTAATGATGATGAATATAACAGAATAAAATAATTTAATTAATATGCAACAGTGCTCTACGAAATTTAAAGACATAATCTTCCACATTTAGTCCGTGTACAAACTCGTCACCTCGTGTACACGACTAACAACACATCAACATTTTCATATCAATACCAATCCTAAGGGAAATTTTTCTCATACAAGGTTAGGCAAGTCACTTACCTCAAACCACGCCCAATCAGTAAAGTAGTATGCCTTATCCTCAATTTTCTGACCCCGATCGGCTCGAATCTAATCATAATTAATTCGATTCAATCAATACAAATTATAGGAATAAATTTTACTAGAAAATACAAATTTTCTAACAAAATTCGAATTTTAACCCAAAAATCACCCGTGGAACCCACGTCTCGGAATCTGACGAAACTCATAAAATTCGATAACCCATTCAATTACGAGTCCAACCATACTAGTTTCACTCAAATCCGACTCCTAATCGACATCGAAATCTCAAAAATTTGTTTTATGAGATTTCTACAATTTTTCCCAAATTTCTATCTCAAAACTCTAATTAAATGATGAAAACAATGATATATTCGTGTATATTGACCAAATCCGAGTTAGAATCACTTATCCCAATTCAAGCTTAAGGAACTTAAGAATTTTCAACTTCTACATTCGATACCGAAACCTATCAAATCAATTCCGATTGATCTCAAATTTTGCACACAAGTCATAAATGACATAACGGATCTATGAAAATTTTCAGAATTGGATTCCGACCCAGATATCAAAAAGTCAACTCCCCGGTCAAACTTTCCAAAAATTTAACTTTCGCCATTTCAAGCCAAATTTCATTGCGGACTTCCAAAAAATATTTTCGGATACACTCCTAAGTCCAAAATCACTATACGGAGCTATTGGAATCATCAGAACTCAATTCCGGGGTCGTTTACACATAAGTCGACATTCGGTCACTATTTGAACTTAATCTTTAAACCTTGGAACTAAGTGTTCCAATTCATTTCAAAACCTCACTGGACCCAAACTAATCACCCCTGCAAGTCATATAACAAATGTAAAGTATAAATTGAGCAGTAAATGGGGCAATGGGACTAGAACTCTTCGCTATGCCCTTGCCTCGTGAATTGGTCTCCGAAAGCCTCGTATCTAGCCACAATTAATTCAATTTAGTCATTACAATTTATTGGAATTAATTTCATAAGAAAATACTAATTTTCCAATAAAATCCAAAATTTAACTCAAAAATCGTCCGTGGGGCCCACTTCTCGGAACCCGACAAAAGTTACAAAATTCGAAAGCCCATTCAACCACAAGTCCAACCATACCAATATTACTAAATTCCAGCATCAACTCGACCTACAGATCCTCAAATCTTATTTTCAAATCCCTAGGTTCAAATTCCCGATTTACACCTCAAAAACACGTAATCTAGTCGGATTATTCGATGATAATTTAATATTATGGAGTACAAATGATCACAAGTGACTTACCTCAAGATTTCCCGTGATTTCTCGCTCAAAAATCGCCACAACCCGTGTTGGAAATGTTAGAAATGACAAAGAATCTCGGACTTCTCTGTTTTTAACATTCTGTCCAGGATTTTCACTTCTGCGGAAACTTAGCCGCTTTTGTGGCACCGCTTCTTCGATCAAAATCCCTCTTCTGGGGGTGCGCATCTGTGCGCAAACATCCGCTTCTGCGGACCAGTGGCTCCCAAGCCAAATTCCACTTCTACGATCCTCCACGCGCAGATGCGAGTCCGCACCTGCGAAATTTCTTCCGCATCTGCGCTATGTCTGCTTTTGCGCATCCCAGCTCACACCTACGACCAATGTTCCGCAAGTGCGATTGCACCATAAGGCTTCAGCTTTAGCAGTCTTCCAAATTCGAAAATCGATCTGTTAACCATCTGAAACTCACCCGAGACCCTCAGGACTTCAACCGAATACACCAACAAGTCCTAAAATATCATACGAACTTAGTCGAGCCTTCAAATCACATCAGACAATACTAAAACCAAAAATCATACTCCAATTCAAGCCTAATGAACTTTGAAACTTCCAATTTCTACAAACGACGCCGAAACCTATCAAATCACGTCCGATTGACCTCAAATTTTGCACACAAGTCATAAATGACATAACATGCCTATTCAAATTTCTAGAATCGGCTTCCGACCCCAATATCAAAAAGTCAACCCCCGGTCAAACTTTCCAAAAATTTAACTTTTGCCATTTCAAGCCTAATTCCACTACGGACCTCCAAATAATTTTTCGGACATGCTCCTAAGCCCAAAATCACCATACGGAGCTATTGGAATTATCAAAATTCAAATCCGGGTCCGTTTACACATTAGTCAACATCCGTTCAACTTTTCCAACTTAAGTTTTCAATTATGAGACTCTGTATCTCATTTCACTCCAAATCCTTCCGGACCCAAACCAACTAACCCGGTAAGTCATAAAATAACTATAAAGCATAAATTGAGCAGTAGATGTGGGAACAGGATTATAATACTCAAAACGACCGGTCGGGTCGTTACAGTACTACTAGTCCTTAGGGAGGGTATTATAGTCAGTTAAATATTAATTGAATCGGATAGTTGTTTATTGGTTTAACTGACAGGTTGGGTCAGGTGCCATCACGACTAGGTGGATTTTGGGTTGTGACAAGTTGGTATCAGAGCTCTAGGTTTATAGGTTCTACAAGTCATGAGCAAGTGTCTAGTAGAGTCTTTCGGATTGGTATGATGACGTCCATACTTATCTTTGAGAGGCTACTGGGCATTTAGGATAATTTCCCATATTTCTTTCCTTATCATGTGGAATTGATTCAGCTTGAAACATAACTCTTTGAATTCTTTCTACGCATTCGTTTGTGCATGTAAGCGCTCGGTATCAGCTGTACATCGCCGGCTTATGATTCCATGAACGTGGTTCGAAATGGGCATTCTGTGTTTTGGTGATGGGTCAGTCTGGAGGACTTGAGGCCAGATTTGGACCGTAGTTTAGACTCGGTAGCTTCAGTTGTAACTTGTACATTTAAATTCATATATCCGGTAGTGTCCCTATAAGTGGAGCTTATGGCTCGATGAGCGATTGAATGGCTATACGATAAGTATGATATGACTCCGAGATGTGTTAAGATGGTTTGAATGTGACGAGGAGTGTTTCCTTGAAATGTAAGGAGGGCCATTGGTCTCAAAGTGTGAGCGTGTTGAAGGATATTTTATGTTGTTTAATTGTGGAATGAAGTAGATTTCTTATGTCTTGTTAATGGATATGGACTCAGAAAGATTAAGTGATCGCGTAGTAATTGTGGTTGCGAAAGGGTATAGCACGATGCCAATTTGAGGCAAAGCAGGTGGGTTATCTCATGCGAAGTAATCTACGTATGTGTGTCTCTTATAATGTTGAGTGGAGAGTTTCTTTTCTACCAGCGGGGCAAACGTGTTGAGATTTGAATTTGAATCTAGTTGAGAAAGTTGACTTGACTGTCACGAGAATGAAGGCGAGCTTAGCATATGAATTGAGGTATTTTATGGTTTGTGTTACCTAAGCTTATGAAAATTTTTCGTTGAACTAACTGTAGTATTGTGGCAGTAATAGAGTATGAGTATTGTGAGTTATCGAGTGTTTAATCCATGGCTTTGAGCCAAGTGGGGGAGCCTGCTATTGACCATATAATTTCATGGCTATATGTTAAATTTTAGTTTTGGTCTGAGAAATACTTGTGGATCAGTTATGACTGCAGAGGTAGAGATCGAGGATGACTCGAGTAAGGAAATTCCTGGATACGGGTTATATTGCACTTATGAATATATTAAAATCATGGGATGAGTGAGTTGTTATTTGTGATAGATGTAGTGCGCACGGAGTATAAATTTGATTGGTGGTGTTAAGGAAGGGTTACTTCCTTGGGTGTTGTTGTGCTAATGGGGCATGTGTCTTTTGGCCCGTTTGGGCGGTACAATTTGGATTTGATCAAAGTGGGTGACTCTCAAGAAAGTTCTAATGGGTTAGAGATTTATAAATAACCATTGAGAATTTCTCCGGACTTGTGTAGGGATAAAAAGATCTGAGATTTGCATTTGATGGTGCCGGGACTTGTGGTAATTTTGTATGACTATGGATTCTACATTCCAGTATAAGAAAGGTAAAAAGATAATTTTAAATTCACATAAAGTACTTACAGAGTGTGTGTTTGGGTTGTGGTACTTATGGGGGTGCTTAAGAAGAATACAATGGCTTATGAGCCTCATGGCGATATGGTTTATGTTACGATGTCTTGTAGTGAGCTTTGGGTAAGGATCATAGTGTTCTGACAAGGAGAAAGTGTCAACTTGAGGGTGATTCAGAAGAAACTCAGAGAAAATAAGACAACTGGGTTGTAGACTAGGCCAGTATGGTAATGGTATACTCGGTTCTTTTGGGTAATTATGATATGGTGAGACTCTACAGATGTTTTGGTGGAAAACTTTCGGATTTATCAACCTGTGTGGCTGGGTCGAGTTAGGAAAATTCGGTTCTGATAGCTTGGTTATGTGCAAATGGGTTTCAAAGAGTTCTCGATGGTTTCTATCACAGTTTAAGATAGATATGTCCTACCGGCGTGAGGAACAAGTTATGTATTGTGATTTCCTCCTATATGGAAGCAAATAGAAGATTTCTAACTAACCGAGTATGTATTTTTGCTTGTGACTCAGAGTATTAATGAGGATCTCGTGTTCTCATAGGATGGTCTAATAGAGGCGGTGAGTGGAGTGAGATTGGGATTTGCATGTGCAAGTATACGTTTCAGTTTCAAAAAGGGAGGTAATGAGTTTATGTAGAACAAACAATTTCAAATATTGGAACTACTGGTATTACCTGAGCAGAGTGTACATTAAAAAAGGGCACACTGTGTTTTGGACCTACGGATGTTTCGTTGGTATCACGGTATTCGCCTGATTGATAGACTTCTGATATTCAAATTATTGCTATGTGGCACGGAAGAATTATGAAAGTATTCTTAATGTGATGATTGTGTATGAGAGATGTGTTAGACATTCGGGCGCTCGAGTTGGGATCAGATATAGTGATTCGTGTGTTCTACGAATTTGGAGATCAGGAGTTCTTAGAAGCAGATTGTTACGTGGTTGTGGACTGTGAAGAGGTGTCCAAGTTAGCCAAATGGTAGTATGTGTTAGGATTCAGTCATTGTGGACCTTCGGAGGATTATGTATCCATTTGTGGGTGACCAGAGTGGATTTGGGGTCAATTGGCAGGCCCAATAAAGATGTGTATTCTATACCGGGTCGGATTGGTCGACTCCGTATTGCTATTGTTGTTGGATGTACCATTCGGTTAGAGTGGAGATTATCCGTGCTCTGATATGGTCTATGTGTTCCTCCTCTACGCTACGAGGGGTTGTGATTTGCTGGTTAAAAGCAAACATGGTGCGGTTCGGTTTGGGCCATATAGAGGAAATTGAGCGAAATGGATATTAGGGTGTTGAATGATTGATTGCGCATTTGGTTATGTTCTCTCCGGACTGTGGTATATTGTGTTATCTACTTCTCTGTGGTTATGGTCATGCACCTTGAGTACTTAATGTCAAATTGCGCGTGGTTGTTGGTTTTGAGCATGGTAGCTGTAGGTATTTCATATGAACCAGTGTTGAATGGGATCACGCATTGCCGCTGGGATACGTCGGGTTATGATCCTTTGTTTAGATTCATGTGTTTGGTTCTACTATGTAGGATAGGTTTGTAGCATTGCGGTTGTGGTGATACTTGTTGAAGTTGCGGGATGGTTCTATCGTTTGAGTCATTTGTTTTTCATTTTTGGGTACGTTTGAATTGTTATTTATGGTGCACGGACTGCGTGGGTTGTGGTTTTAGGTTGTGTTGGCGTAACATGTCTGTGGAATAGTTGTGTTTGATAATATAAAGTCATTGGACCTAGAATAGGTACTATCAGGTTTGATTACGGTATATTCGGGAGGATAATACTGTAAGTCGGTTTAGAAGGTAATTATGGTTTTGGTTGGGGCGAGAGAGCTTCATGACTTGTTGATCTGATGAGGGGTCATGAGACTTCGCGTGTTTCTTTTATCATCAGCAGTGTACGAAGGTTTTAGAATGAAGTTTGGCTTGATATGGGATTTAATACTAGTACTTGGTTGGTTTGGAGTGGTTAATGTGATCGGGAATGGTGCTGCGAGCATGCGAGTTGCGTAGTATATTATGTGATTATATCTTGAGTTATGGATATGGCTTGATACAGTTTGTTCGGACTTACATAGTGTGTAGATGTGAGATTCGGGTCTTGAAAAGAAATTTGAATGTTGGAAATTGGATTCCAAGGTTTAAGGGCCAAGGTTGAATTAATGACTTCCAGTGATGTTGTGTTGTCAGGCCTATACAGAATAGGGTGATGCATGATCACCCCCAGGTATGTGCATGGTAGGGTGGAACAATGATTTAAAGTCTTAGGAACAACTCTTGGTATGTTCGAGGACGAACGTATGTTTAAGTGGGGGAGAATGTAACGACCTGACCGGTCGTTTTGAGTATTACAATCTTGTTCCCCCATTTACTGCTCAATTTTTGCTTTACAACTGTTATGTGATTTGCCATGAGAATTGGTTCGGGTCCGGTAAGGTTTTGGAATGAATTGGGACACTTAGTTCCAAGGTTTAAACGTGACAGAAATAGCGACCGGATTTTGACTTATGTGTAAACAACCCCAGAATAGAGTTTTGATGATTCCAGTAGCTATGTATGGTGATTTTGGACTTAGGAGCGTATCCAGATTGTGATTTGCATGTTCGTAGTTAAATTAGGCTTGAAATGACTAAAATAAAAATTTAAGTTTGGAAGTTTGACCGAGGAGTTGACTTTTTAGTATCTAGGTCGGAATCCGATTTTGGAAGTTTGAATAGGTATGTTATGTTATTTATGACTTGTGTGCAAAATATGAGGTCAATCGAACTTGATTTGATAGGTTTCGGCATCGGTTGTAGAAGTTTGAAGTTTCAAAGTTCATTAAGTTTGAATTGGAGTGAGATTCGTGTTTTTAGCGTTGTATAATATAATTTGAAGGCTCGACTAAGTTTGTATGATGTTTTAGGACTTGTTGGTATGTTTCAGTGAGGTGCCGGGGGCCTCAGGTAGATTCCGAGTGGTTAACGAACTAGAGTTGGACTTGTTGGAATTGCAGAAAATCTGGTGTTTCAGTTGATAGTTTCCTTCTTCGCGTTCCGGGGGGAATTTCGCGTTTGCGAAGGGGAGTTGGTGGCAGGTGAGGATTTGTGCTTCGCGTTCGCGAAGTGGGAGTTGTGTTCGCGAAGATTTGGGCAGTGGTGCATCGCGAACGCGGTATATTTATCGCATTCGCGTAGAGGAAATAGAGGCAGCTGGGATTCTAAAGCAATTGTTCTATGCGTTCTCATAGTAGAGGTCGCATTCGCGATGAGAGGGGTCAGTAAAGGTATGCGTTCGCGAGTGGCTGATCGCGTTCGCGTAGAAGGATTTTGGGACAGAAGCATTTGTGCTTCGCGAATGCGTAGGAGATGCCGCGTTCGGGAAGGAGGAATGTGGGCAGAACAAAACTTGTGCTTCGCGAACGCAAGGCAGTGGCCGCGTTCACGAAGAAGAAAGGCCTAAACAAAATGTTTAAAATCTGAAAATGGGATTTTGTCCCATTTTCCATTTTTTGACGGATTGGAGCTCGAGAAGAGGCGATTTTCAGGAGATTTTTAAGGAAAATAACGGGGTAAGTGTTCTTAACTCAATTTTGGTCAAATTACCCGAATCCATGGTTGTTTTTAACATTTAGTTGGTGAATTAAGTTGGAAAATTTAGAAAAACCCTCTTGGTTTAATTTGAAGATTTGAGGGTCGAGTTGATACCGGATTTGAGTAAAATTTGTATGGTTGGACTCGGGGTTGAATGGGCGTTCATGTTTTGTCACTTTTGTCAGGTTCCGAGATGTAGGCCCCACATGCAATTTTTGAGTGAAATTTCGGATTTTATGGAAAAATTAGTATTTTGATATGGAATTAATTCCTATAATTTGTGTTGATTGAATCAAATTAAATGTGACTAGATTCAAGCCGTTCAGAAGTTGATACGCGCGAAATGGAATTTGTGGAGCATTGTTTAGCTTGCTCGACATTGGATTCAGCTTGTTCGAGGTAAGTAACATCTCTAATCTTGGAGCTGAGGGTTTGAACCCTGATTATACGTGTTATGTGAATTGTTTGGAGGTGACGCACATGCTAGGTGACGGACGTGTGGGCGTGCAACGTAGAAATTTAGAATCAGTTGATTCCGTAGAGCTGTATAGTCAATTAACTTGTATGTTTCCATGTATTTTTATGTGTTAGAGAAACTAAGCTGTGACTCATGTTAGAAATCATGCTTAGTCAAATGTTGGTATTATTGGGACCCACTTAGGTCATTTTTACTGTCGAATTATATGTTTAAGTTGTAATTTCGTACTTAGCTATATACATTCATTGCATATCATATATCAATCTTTGTTATTATTTATTGATACATCATATCATCATTTTTGGGCTAGTTCATGACTTTGTGAGCCCGAGAGACTGAAGAGATTGATGATTGAGTGAGGCTGATGGCCAGATTTTGAGATATTCATACTATAGCACGTGAGTTGTCCATGCAACACGTGAGTTATCCGTGCAGATTATAGTGCTTGGGCTGAAGGACCCCCTCCGGAGTCTGTACACACTCCCAGTGAGTGCAGGTACCTACTGAGTGCAATTGCCGAGTGCCGAGTGTTGAGCGATTGGGAAGATAGAGTGACTGTGAGGATTGAGTGACTGTGAGGACTGAGTGACTGTGAGGATTGAGTGATTGAGAGGACTGATTGAATTGATACTATGAGAGTATGCATATGGTTTTATCACTGAGTTGCATCGCATTGACATGCACACATGACATACATGCATAAAGATGCATGTTTGCTCATGATGTACGATATTCCGTCATTCTTGACTTCACATACTCATGGACATGTGGGCATAGAGATGTATTTTCCTCATGCCATTTGAAAATGAAACATCCTATCTGTTGTTAAAAAGGTTTAGGGAAAAATCACAGTTTTACAAAATGTACTCATATTTTGGTGATTTCGAAAAAATATTTGACTTTTACTGTTATAATTGAAAAGAAAATATTTATTTTCTGGAATTGTATACGAGCTGAGCATTTTATTGTTGAGTTATTATTGGTGTTACTTTCATTATGTTGTTATGAATTGTTATTGGCTATTGGTGTTGGACCCTGACCTTTGTTCCAGCTCGTCACTACTTTCAACCTAAGGTTAGGTTTGTTAATTATTGAGTACATGGGGTCGGTTGTACTCATACTACACTTCTACACCGTGTGTTCATATATTGGATGCGTATGTTATTGTGATCGACGGGAGCTGGAATTGAAGCCGCACCTGCGTTCTGGTCATGGTTGCCTCTTGTTCATGGTAGCCTTAGATTTATAAAAATCTATTTATGTACATTTCGAACAGATGATGTATTTATTTCATACGAGTTTTGTAATTTCTAATCTTAGAAGCTCATGATTTGTACTACCAGTCCTTGGGGAGGTTATTAGAGTCAGTTAAATATTAATTGAATTGGATAGTTGTTTATTGGCTTAGTTGAAGGGTTGGGTCAGGTGCCATCACGACTAGGTGGAGTTTGGGTCGTGACAAGTTAGTATTAGAGCTCTAGGTTCATAGGTTCTACAAGTCACGAGCAAGTGTCTAGTAGAGTCTTGCGGATCGGTTTGATAACATCCATACTTATCTAAGAGAGGCTACAAGGCATTTACGATTATTTCCCATCTTTCTTTCCTTATCGTGGTGATTTGATTAAGCTTGAAACATAACTCTTTGAATTCCTTCCACATATTCGTATGCGCATGTGAGCGCTCGATATCAGCTGTGCATCACCGGTTTGTGATTCCATGAACGAGGTTCGAAATGTGTATTATGTGTTTTGGTGATGGGTCAGTCTGGAGGACTTGAGGCCAGGTATGGACTGTAGCTTAGACTCGGTAGCTTTAGTTGTAACTTGTACATTTGGACTCATATGTTCGGTAGTGTCCCTATAAGTGGAGCTTGTAGCTCGATGAGCGATCGAATGGCTATATGATAAGTATGATGTGACTGCGGGATGTGTTAAGATGGTTTGAATATGACGAGGAGTGTTTCCTTGGAATGTAAAGAAGGCCATTGGGTGCTTGATTTTTTTTTGATGTGACGTACGGTCTCGAATTATGAGCGTGTTGAAGGATCTTTCATGTTGTTTAATTGTGGAACGAAGTAGATTTCTCATGTCTTGTTAATGAGTTTGGACTCAGAAAGATTAAGTGATCGCGTAGTAATTGTGGTTGCGAAAGGGTATAGAAAGATGCCAATTTGAGGAAAAGCAGGTGGGTTATCTCCTATGAAGTAATCTACGTATGTGTGTCTCTTATAATGTTGAGTGGAGAGGTTTTTTTCTACCAGCGGGGAAACCGTGTTGAGATTTAAATTTGAATCTGGTTTAGAAAGTTTACTTAACTGTCACGAGAATAAAGGTGAGCTTAGCATATGAATTGAGGTATTTTATGGTTTGTGTTGCCTGAGCTTGTGAAGAATTTTCGTTGAACTGACTGTAGTATTATGGCAGTAATGGAGTATGAGTATTGTAAGTTATCGAATGTTTAATCCATGGCTTTGAGCCAAGTGGGGAAGCCTGCTATCGGCCATTCAATTTCATGGTTAAATGTTAAATTTTAGCTTTGGTCTGAGACATACTTGTGGATCAGTTATGACTGTAGAGGTAGAGATCGAGGATGACTCGAGTAAGAAAATTCCTGGATACGGGTTATATTGCACTTATGAATATATGAAAATCATGGGATGAGTGAGTTGTTATTTGTGAAGGATGTAGTGCGCACGGAGTATAAATTTGATTGGTGGTGTTAAGGCAGGGTTACTTCCTTGGGTGTTGTTGTGCTAATGGGGCATGTGTCTTTCGGCCCGTTTGGGCAGTACAATTTGGATTTGATCAAAGTGGGTGACTCTCAAGAAAGTTCTAATGGGTTCGAGATTTATAAATAGCCATTGAGAATTTCTTCAGACTTGTGTAGGGATAAAAAGATCTGAGATTTGCATTTGATGGTGCCGGGACTTGCAGTAATTCTGTATGACTATGGATTCTACATTCCAGTATAAGAAAGGTAAAAAGATAATTTTAAATTCAGATAAGGTACTTTCAGAGTGTGCGTTTCGGTTATGGTACTTATGGGGGTGCTTAAGAAGAATACAATGGATTATGAGCCTCAGGGCGGTATGGTTTATGTTAGGATGTCTTGTACTGAGCTTTGGGTAAGGATCATAGTGTCCTGACAAGGAAAAAGTGTCAACTTGAGGGTGATTCAGAAGAAACTCAGAGAAAATAAGACAACTGGGTTGTAGACTAGGCCAGTATGGTAATGGTATACTCGGTTCTTTTGGGTAATTATGATATAGTGAGACTCTACAGATGTTTTGGTGGAATACTTTCGGATTTGTCAACCTGTGTGGCTGGGTCGAGTTAGGAAAATTCGGTTCTGATAGCTTGGTTATGTGCAAATGGGTTTCAAAGAGTTCTCGATGGTTTCTATCACAGTTTAAGATAGATATGTCCTACCGGCGTGAGGAACAAGTTATGTATTGTGATTTCCTCCTATATGGAAGCAAATAGAAGATTTCTAACTAACCGAGTATGTATTTTTGCTTGTGACTCAGAGTATTAATGAGGATCTCGTGTTCTCATAGGATGGTCTAATAGAGGCGGTGAGTGGAGTGAGATTGGGATTTGCATGTGCAAGTATACGTTTCAGTTTCAAAAAGGGAGGTAATGAGTTTATGGAGAACAAACAATTTCAAATATTGGAACTACTGTTATTACCTAAGCAGAGTGTACATTAAAAAAGGGCACACTGTGTTTTGGACCTACGGATGTTTCGTTGGTATCACGGTATTCGCCTGATTGATAGACTTCTGATATTCAAATTATTGTTATGTGGCACGGAAGAATTATGAAAGTATTCTTAATGTGATGATTGTGTATGAGAGATGTGTTAGACATTCGGGCGCTCGAGTTGGGATCAGATATGGTGATTCGTGTGTTCTACGAATTTGGAGATCAGGAGTTCTCAGAAGCAGATTGTTACGTGGTTGTGGACTGTGAAGAGGTGGCCAAGTTAGCCAGATGATAGTATGTGTTAGAATTAAGTATTGTGGACCTTCAGATGATTATGTATCCATTTGTGGGTGACCAGAGTGGATTGGGGGTCCATTGGCGAAGATGTGTATTCTACACCGGGTCGGATTGGTCGACTCCGTACTATTATTGTTCTGGGATGTACCATTCGGTTAGAGTGGAGCTTATTCGTGCTCTGATATGGTTTATGTGTTACTCCTCTACGCTATGAGGGGTTGTGATTTCTTGGTTAAAAGCAAACATTGTGCGGTTCGGTTTGGGCCATATAGAGGAAATTGAGCGAAATGGATATTAGGGTGTTTAATGATTGATTGCGCATTTGGTTATGTTCTCTCCGGACTGTGGTATATTGTGTTATCTACTTCTCTGTGGTTATGGTCATGCACCTTGGGTACTTAATGTTAAATTGCGCGTGGTTGTTGGTTTTGAGCATGGTAGCTGTAGGTATTTCATATGGACCAGTGTTGAATGGGATCACGCATTGCCTCTGGGATACGTCGGGTTATAATCCTTAGTTTTAGATTCGTGTGTTTGGTTCTACTATGTATGATGGGTTTGTAGCCTTGCGGTTATGGTGATACTTGTTGAAGTTGTGGGATGATTCTCTCGTTTGAGTCATTTTGTTTTCATTTTTGGGTATATTTGAATTGTTGTTTATGGTGCACGGACTATGTGGGTTGTGGTTTTAGGTTGTGTTGGCATAGCATGTCTGTGGAATACTAGTGTTTGATAATATAAAGTCATTGGACCTAGAATGGGTACTATCAGGTTTGATTACAGTATATTCGGGAGGATAATATTGTGAGTCGGTTTAAAAAATAATTATGGTTCTGGTTGGGGCGAGAACGCTCCATGACTTGTTGATCCGATGAGGGGTCATGAGACTCCGCGTGTTTCTTTTATCATCAGCAGCGTACGAAGGTTTTGGAATGAGGTTTGGCTTGATATGGGTTTAATATTAGTACTTGGTTGGTTTGGAGTGGTTACTGTGATCGGGAATGGTACTGCGAGCATGTGAGTTTCGTAGTATGTTATGTGATTATATCTTGAGTTATGGCTATGGCTTGATACAGTTTATTTGGACTTATATAGTGTGTAGATGTGAGATTCGGGTATTGAAAAGAAATTCTGAATGATGGAAATTGGATTCCAATGTTTATGGGCTAAGGTTGAATTAATGACTTCTAGTGATTTTGTGTTGTTAAGCCTATACAGAATAGGGTGACGTGGGATCACCCCCAGATATGTGCATGGTAGGGTGGAACAGTGATTTAAAGGCTTAGGAATAACTCTTGGCACGTTCGAGGACGAACATATGTTTAAGTGGGGGAGAATGTAACATTCCGGCCGGTCGTTTTGAGTATTACAACCCCGTTCCCCCATTTACTGCTCAATTTGTGCTTTACAACTGTTATGTGACTTGCCGGGGTAATTGGTTCGGGTCCGGTAAGGTTTTGGAATGAATTGGGACACGTAGTTCCAAGGTTTAAACTTAACTTAAAAAGGTTGACTGGATGTTGATTTATGTGTAAACGACCCCGGAATAGAGTTTTGATGATTCCAATAGCTATGTATGGTGATTTTGGACTTAGGAGCGTGTCCGGACTGTGATTTGAAAGTTCGTAGTTAAATTAGGCTTGAAATGACTAAAATAGAAATTTAAGTTTAGAAGTTTGACCGGGGAGTTGACTTTTTGATATCGGGGTCAGAATCTGATTTTGAAAGTTTGAATAGGTCCGTTGTGTCATTTATGACTAGTGTGCAAAATTTGAGGTCAATCGGACTTGATTTGATAGGTTTCGGCATCGGTTGTAGAAGTTTGAAGTTTCAAAGTTCATTAAGTTTGAATTGGAGTGCGATTCGTATTTTTAGCGTTGTTTGATTTGATTTGAAGGCTCGATTAAGTTCGTATGATAATTTAGGACTTGTTGGTATGTTTGGTTGAGGTCCCGGGGGCCTTATGTGGATTCTGGGTGGTTAACGGACTAGAGTTGGACTTGTTGGAATTGCAGAAAAGCTGGTGTTTCAGTTGCTGGTTTCCTCCTTCGCGCTCGCAAGGGGAGTTTCGCATTCGCGAAGGGGAGTTTCGCGTTCGCGAAGGGGAGTTGGTGGCAGGTGAGGATTTGTGCTCCGCGTTCACAAAGTGGGAGCCGCATTCGCGAAGGTTTGGGCAGTGGTGCATCGTGAACGCGGGATGTTTACCGCGTTCGCATAGAGGAAGTAGAGGCAGCTGGGACACCAAATCAATTGTTCTACGTGTTCGCGATGAGAGGGGTCAGTAAAGGTATGCGTTTGCGAGTGGCTGATCGCATTCGCGTAGAAGGAATTTGGGACAGAAGCATTTGTGCTTCGCGAACGAGTGGGAGATGCCGCGTTCGCAAAGGAGGAATGTGGGCAGAATAAAATTTGTGCTTCGCGGACGCGAGGCAGTGGCCGCATTCGCAAAGAAGAAAGGCATGGACAAAATGTTTAAGATCTGATTTTCCATTTTTAACGGATTGGAGCTCGGGAAGAGGCAATTTTTGGGAGATTTTCAAGAAAATCAACGGGGTAAGTGTTCTTAACTCAATTTTGGTCAAATTACCCGAATCCATGGTTGTGTTTAACATTTAATTGATGAATTGAATTGGAAAATTTAGAAAAATCCTCTTGGTTTAATTTGAATATTTGAGGGTCAAGTTGATGCAAGATTTGAGTAAAATTTGTATGGTTGGACTCGTGGTTGAATGGGCGTTCATATTTTGTAACTTTTGTCGTGTTCCGAGATGTGAGCCCACGGGCGATTTTTGAGTGAAATTTCGGATTTTGTGGAAAAATTAATATTTTGATATGGAATTAATTCCTATAATTTGTGTTGACTGAATCAAATTAATTGTGACTAGATTCGAGCTATTCAGAAGTTGATATGCGCGGAATGGAATTTCTGGAGCATTGTATCGCTTGCTCGACATTGGATTTGGCTTGTTCGAGGTAAGTAACATCTCTAATATTTGAGCTGAGGGTATGAACCCTGATTATACATCTTATGTGAATTGTTTGGAGGTGACGCAGATGCTAGGTGACGGGTGTGTGGGCGTGCACCGTAGAAATTGAGAATCAATTGATTCCGTAGAGCTGTATAGTCAATTAACTTGTATTTTTCCATGTATTATTATGCGTTAGAGAAACTGAGTTGTGATTCATGTTAGAAATTATGCTTAGCAAATGTTGGTATTATTGGGACCCAGTGAGGTCAGTTTTGCTGTCGAATTATATGTTTAAACTGTAATTTCGTACTTAGTCATATACATTTATTGCATATCATATATCAGTCTCTGTGGTTATTTATTGATACATCATATGTACATTTCGAACAGATGATGTATTTATTTCATACCAACTTTGTAATTTCTAATCGTAGAAGCTCATAATTTGTACTAACAGTCCTTGGGGAGGGTATTAGAGTCAGTTAAATACTAATTGAATTGGATAGTTGCTTATTGCCATCACCACTAGGTTCATTTTGGGCCGTGATAGTAAGTTGATTCGATTTGGTTGGGATTGTGATTCTTCGTTTTGATGTTGTTTTATGCATTCCGAGGGTTCGAGTGAGTTTGTTTTATGCTTACAAGCTAGTTGGTATGCTTGCATGAGGCCCCGGGTGCCTCGGGTGCCATTCGAACGATGCGCGGAAGTCGTTTAGACTTGGAAGGATTGGCTGAAGCATCAGGCATCTGTTGCAATCGCACATGCGGAGGGCTAGCCGCAGGTGCGAGCTAGCAGAAGTGAACCAAGGGCCGCAGAAGCGCAAGGGAGTGAATTGTCCTGTGGCCGCAGTAGTGGGGAATGGACCGCATCTGCGAAGGCGCAAATGCGGTATTTTTATCGCAAAAACGGCCTAGGGCTGTGTCCTGTAGACTGCAGAAGCAGAGGAAGTTCCGCAAAAGAGGACACACTTCTGCAAGGAAAGGACTGTAGGTGCGCAATGAGGCTGGCCAGGCCTGGGTGCTCAGATGCGATGTAGCTTCCGTAGAAGTGGGAGACCGTCTGCAGAAGCGAAATTAGTGAAGGCCCGGGGGTGAATTTTAGGAATTCTTCCAATTGGGGGTGGGTAATTTCCCTAATAGTTAAATTTTGAATTTTTGAGTATATATTGACTTATTTATATCATATTTGGCTAGTTCCTAGTTGTTTGGAATCGAGTTGAGGGTTTAAAGCATATTTGTGGACCAGAAGTGAGCTTGAGAAGGAGGTAGAATTTCTGTATTTTCTTGTTAGACCATAGTAAGTGTCGATGTCAACACCCCGTCACTACTTCTTCGAGGTTACCTCTAGATATTTACTGGGTACGTGTTATTTATGTACTCACGCTACACTTCTGCACTAATCGTGCAGGTTCTGAGGCAGGTGTATTTGGTAGTTATCCCAGCGCACACCCCTGATACTTCGAGACTCAGTGGTGAGCTTCTTTCCGAGTCCATCCTGTAGCACCTGGAGTCTCTCTTTTGCTTTTATTTTCTGTCTACTCCATTCAGACAGTAGCTTAGTATTTTTGTATATTCTACTAGTAGCTCATACACTTGTGACACCAGGTCTTGGGATTTCACTAGTAGACACTTGATGATTTTGAGTAATTATTTCACCACACTTGTTTTTATAATTGTTTACATTTTATTTTATTAAATATCTCACCTCTTACTTATTTAATAATTAAGAATCAATTATTTCTAAAATGTTAAAAGAATAGATACATGGCTAGTTAACCGTTGGCTTGCCTAGCGGTGACGTTAGGCGCCATCATGGCCTATAGGAAAATTGGGTCGTGACAACATGGTATCAGAGCACTAGGTTCACGTAGGTCTCAAAAGTTATGAGTAGTCCTAATCGAGTCTTGCGGATCGGTGAGGAGATGTTCGTATTTATCTTTGAAAGGCTATAGGGTGTTAGGAAACTACTCTTTCTTCATCTCCTATCATGCAGTTGATGTTGTGCTAAGTATCTTTCTGTAGTCTCTCACAGATTGTGAGAACGCGCGCGACAGATGTACCCGATCATGGAGGGGCTGCTCCCCCTGTTGCTAGAGGCCGAGGGAGGGCTCCAGCTTGTGGTAGAGGATGAGGGCGTCCTAGAGTTTTCCCAACTATGCCACCAGTGGATCCTGTAGAGGATCCTATTATTGAGGAGCAGGGTGAGGCGCCTGCAGTGGAGCTAGCCCCAGCAGATTCATGTCCGTGCTAGGATTCCAGGAGGTCATGGGTCGTATGCTGCGGTTCATGGATTCTATGACTCAGGCTGGTTTATTTCTAGCAAACCCAGCCACATCTCAGGTGGGAGGGGGAGCACAGACCCCTACCGCTCAGGCTCCAGGACATGCAACTGCCGTGTATCAGACCCCGGGTGCACTACCCGTGGGCGGAGCTCAGCCAGTTGTAGCAGCTATACCTGAGCCTAGACCAGCTGCAACCGGCGATCTATAAAAGCTATTGGACAGATTGACCAGGCTACATCCTCCTATCTTTGGAGGTGAGCGACATGAGGACCCCCAGGAATTTATTGATCAGTGCAGGCACAGACTGCACAACATGAGGTTATTGGAGTCCTAGAAGGTGGACTTTACCACATTTCAACTGGAGAGGAGGGCCCGTAGATGGTGGCAATCCTACCTTCTTGGCAGACCAGCAGGTTCTCCTCCCACGACTAGGGACTATTTCACACGCTTTTTGTTGGACAAATATATTCCACCCTCTCAAAGGGAAGAGTTGCGATTTCAGTTCGAGCAGCTCCAGTAAGGCCAGATGTCAGTGACCGACTATGAGGCAAGATTCTCTGAGTTGTCTCTCGATGCACTTATGATGCTTCTGACCGATGCAGAGAGAGTGAGAAGGTTCGTTGCAGGTTTGAACTTTAGTATCCAGGCCACTATGGCCCGAGAGGTTGAGATGGGGACTTCTTACGAGATAGTTGTGGAGATAGATCAGAGGATCGAGGGTATTCGTCAACTGAGCCGAGAGCAGGCGACGAGGGATAAGCAGTTTCGATATTTTGGAGAGTTCAGTGGTGCCCCGACTGGGGGTAGGGGTCAGTTCGTGAGGGGTCAGTCTAGCAGGCCCACCTATCCAGCAATGCTGCCGTCTCAGGGTGCTCCAGTGCGACCTTATTTCAGCGCCATGCCGGAGAGTTCCTATCGCCCACCAGCTATTCAGGGTTCCTTCAGTGGGTATTCAGGCCATCAGGGTCAGACTTCAGGTCAGCAGTCCACCATTCCGAGGGGTTGTTATGAGTGCGGGGATCCTGGCCACATAAAGAGGTTTTGTCCCAGACTTCGAGGCAAGGTAGTACAGTAGGGTCATCAGCCTATGATTACAGCACCAGCTACCGCACCAGCCGTCCAGCTGCCCAGAGGTGGAGGGCAGGTGGGTAGGGCCAGTCCTAAAGGTGGAGGTAAGGAAGGTAGAGGCCAGTCAGGTGGCACTCCAGCTAGATTCTATGGTTCCAACCAGACCAGATGCAGTGGCCTCAGATGCCGTGATCACATGTATTATTTCTGTCTACGATAGGGATGCTTTGGTACTATTTGATCCAGGGTGTACGTATTCATATGTTTCATCTCTGTTTTCTCATTTCTTGGGTGTTACTCGTGAGTCCTTGGGTACTCCTGTTTATGTGTCCACTCCAGTGGGCAATTCTGTTGTTGTGGATCAGATCTACCGGTCTTGCATTGTTACTTTCTGTGGTTATGAGACTAGAGTGGATCTTCTGTTGCTTGATATGACCGACTTTGAGGTCATCCTGGTCATGGATTGGTTGTCCCCATATCACGCCATCCTTGATTGCCATGCCAAGACTGTTACGTTGGCGATGCCAGAGCTTCCTAGATTAGAGTGGAAAGGTTCGCATGTCAGCGCATCTAGCCGGGTTATCTCTTTTCTGAAGGCTCGACACATAGTCGAGAAGGGTTGTTTGGCTTATCTAGCTTATGTTAGGGATACTAGTGCAATAACTCCGGCGATTGATTTAGTACCCGTGGTCCAGGAGTTCTATGATGTCTTTCCTTCTTATCTTCCAAGCATGCCACTCGATCGTGATATCGATTTCTATATTGATTTGGCTACAGGTACCCAGCCTATCTCTATTCCACCGTACCGTATGACTCCGAAAGAGTTGAAGGAGTTGAAGGAACATCTTAAGGAGTTGCTAGCAAAGGGGTTCATCAGACCGAGTGTGTCGCCTTGGGGATTTGTGAAGAAAAAGATGGGACTATGCGGATGTGCATTGATTACTGTCAGTTAAACAAAGTTAGCATTAAGAACAAGTACCCGTTGCCGCTTATTGATGATTTGTTTGACCAGTTGGAGGGTGCTAGGGTGTTCTCTAAGATCGACTTGAGATCGGGGTACTATCAATTGAGGATTCGGGATTCAGATGTGTTGATCCCCAATTTTGCCCTCATATATTTTTTTTACATAATATACATACTTTCAAAATATTATTTTTTGCATTATTATTTAATTCACAAGATTTACACGAGCATTTCTCATAATTTTCCATAATTTTAGAATTATTTTTTAAAATTCATTTTCCTTGCATTAAAATTCAGTAATTACTCTTTTAAATTATTTGTGATGACTTAATCACTTAAAGTTATTATTCGCATCCATAATACATTTTTTGAAATATTTTCACTCCATTTTTATATAATTACAATTATTTTTAGGCTATCCGCATAAATTTGCAATAATAGCATATATTTTGCTTTCTTATTGCAATTGACATTTTATTTAGGGTTAAAATAATATTTTATAATTTTATAGTCTCCTATTATTGTTTGAAGCATTAATTTGCATAAGTAGTATTTTTATATATTTATTTAGCTATTTTATTAAATTATTTTCCTTTTAATTTCTATTTTTAAAAGCTGGCCCAATTTTGAGTCAAATTTTCGGACCAAACCAGCCCAATATACTAACCCAATAACCCCAGTCCAAACCGGTCGCGACCCGCCTAGCCAACCCGACCGAACCCCTCTTTAAAATCCTGGCCGTTGATCTTGAGATCAACGGCCCAGATTTAATCCTCCCCCTTTTTAAATCACCCCAACCCCAAACCCTAATCCTATTCCCTCTAAATCCGCCGCCCAAAAACTCTACCCCTCTCTGAAGAATCCTAATCGCTGCCTCTCTAAACACCTCTCCTAATCCCTCTTCTAATGGGATTCTCCTTTCATTTACTTACCATATTTGTGTGTTTCCGCTACTAGTTGATTCTCTATGGTATCACCTAGTACTTGCCTAAACATGGCAAGTACTACTTCTCCTATTCTGTCCGATTGATTCCTATCACTTGAATCTGGACCATATTTCGTCTACACGCGTTCTATTACACTGTGTGAGTCCGATTTTGTTTGTATTTGGCTGATTTACATTTTCCCTAAAAATTAGGGTTTACCAGATTTTCTCTCTTAAATTGATTTCAAATTGATTTGCATGTTTCTTTTTCTTGTTTATTGTTTAAATTATTCTCTTTCCTTATATGTTTGCTCGATTTTTGACTACTATATAATCCCCCTCATTTTCCCTTCTGGGACAGACTTTGAGAAAATTGATTTCTTCACTAAAATTTTGAGGTTTCTGCTACTCTCTTGCTTGGTATTCTGTATTGGCCGGCTGAAACCCAAGGCCAATAGCATCTTGTTACTTAACCCGTTCTTGGTGCTAGCACTGCCCTGAGTTCATCGAAACTCTTGTGAACTTTGACGCATTACGGATTCTGGGTTTTCTGTGAAAACCTATTCTTTACTGTTCTTCGCTTAACTGGTGAGTCACTATACTTTGCAATTTCATTCCTAGGCATCTATGGTTTGTATACATTTTCATTCCTTAAATTGGTCAGTTCAGAATATTAATGTATAAATCTTAAGATGTATATATAATAAATCGAATATAGCTTATATATTATAAGATGTATATATAGTATAGTATACTATATATATTATAACGCATTGCTTTGAATATCTCTTTACAATATTTTTATCTTTAAATTTGAATTAAAAAATTTAGGTGACAATTCTATAATATAATTTACTAGGAATTGCCTTAGATATTTTTATTACCATTTTTTTTCTCTAACTTGTATAAAAATAATTTAAAAAATAAAAAGTTTCCGTTGGGCCCACTTGGGCCCACTTAGGACCGTTTGGGCCCGCTTAGGCCCGAGACCGACCCACTTAACACGGGACCGCTAGTTCGTGGTCCCAGTCCCGGACCGGTTCCAACGAGAAGCCCACGTAATTGTTTTCCAATAAATATTTTTTTTGTTGCTTTTTTTTATACAATCCTTTCTAAAAAAGTTTTTACTTTCTTCATCTTGAGGAAGACAGACATTATAAAGTATGTTACGTTGTTTATATTAGGGATATATAAGTACTACAAAATGAGATGAAATTTTAACATTATTAAATTTATGAATATTTCAAAAATATAAGTAGAAATAATGTTGAGATTAAGATTAGTCTCGAACCAACTTAAAGGATGATACTATAAAGAAAATATAAAATTTAAATGAAAGTCGAAACTTATGAGCTACAAGGCGTTCCATTATGTAATTTTCAAGTAGATAGACTAATTTAGTTAAACTTCACTTAGCAAAATAAGAAAAAAAATGCACATAGCTGCAAAACATAGATTGAAAGGAGCATAATATAAAAACAAACATGTAGCAAAAACTTATTAAAACTATGTCTTGAATATAATTGCTGGCTTCCAAAGATTCAAAAGTTTATAATAATTTTGATCGCCACAATCTAAAATAAAGAAGTAGGCCTCTGGAAGATCCTAATTTAAAAGTGAAAAAATATAATTGCATATCTAAAGCGTATTTGAATGATTTTTTGTTTTAGTTTTACGGGGCTCACACCATGTGAGATATATACCTACCAATCCTATATCTGAAAAGTTATACTTTCAAAATTCATCAAAAATATTTATTGATTAAGAAAGAGGAAGAGAAGTAGAAGAAGGTTATGCAAACATGTCACCTTGTTAAATAAAACTCATTACCTAGTAGCTTGTTATCAAATCCATTTATGGTACTCTATAGTTAAAACTGTGACAAGTGTAATCCACGCACCACTCGTTCCAGCCATAAACTTATTAAATAGATGAATCATCTAGTCATAACATCACCAAAAATAATATTTATAAATTCTAACAAAGCTTGATAAAAACTCCTAAAACAATAAATTGGTAAAAACAACAACAAACTTCAACAACAAATAGTACATAAACGTCAACTTACATTAAAACTTAGCGAAAAGAATTACCCTGTGGTGCCTCAGGTGTCCAAGCCTCTAGTCAATCCAAGATATAAGATCCAACAAAAATGGGAGGTGATTGTATAATGTAAGTCAAGTCCTCAAGCGAGATATTCCCTGTTATTTGGTATGCAAAAAAAGTCAAAATATTCCACACCTCATGAAAATCTAACTAAATTCTTCTTTCCATGTCCTCCATTGATCAATTCTCTTTCGCAATCAATTATATACCATATCTGAATGATTAGCCTAAAAAGACCGTATGTTATATCTCAGACAAATAATATATAAAGTGCGAATTGTCACGACCCAATTTCACCTACAGGTCGTGATGGCGCCCAACACTATAGCTAGGCAAGCCAATTGATAAATCAAACGTACATTAGTTAAACTTTTAATCCAAGAAAATAAAAAAATACCAAGTTCTACCAATGTGTGTGCCAAGATCCGGTGTCACAAGTGCATGAGCATCTAATAGATTATACAAAACTCCGAATACTGTCTGAAATGAAATAGACAGAATGTAAATATAAGAAGAGATACTGATAGCTGTAGAACGGCTCAGAAAGGCAGCTCACCACTATGTCTCGGGATGACGTGGATATGTGATGATAGGTCCTCAACTAGTACCTGTCTCAGATCCTGCACAAAAAGTGCAGCATGTGTAGTATGAGTACGTAAACAACGTGTACCCAGTAAGTATCAAGCCTAATCTCGAAGCTGTAGAGACGAGATGACCAACTTTGACACTCACTATGGGTCAATAATAATAATAATTGAAATAAGACTAGAATATTTAAATCAGCATTATTCCCAGAATATAATAATAATTTATTTAACCAGCAGAAATAATTAAATTCCTTTAAAATGCAATAATTCCAGCAGAAATAATTAAATTCCTTCAAAATGCAATAATTCTCCGTATATATATATTAAATCCTTCAATTTCAATAAAATTCCAATATATCAAATAGCTTTACAAGCTGCAATTCAATTTCAATGAATTTTCAAATTAGCAAATAGCTTTACAAGCTGCAATAAACCGTCAAAGTATCATGTAATTATTATTATTATTAATCACGATTTCTGCTGAGGTCGTTCGGCCCGATCCAGAATATTATGTACACTGTCGAGGGACGTGCGGCACGATCCATAGATGCATCTATCATGCCGAGGCGTTCGGTCCGCTCCACAAGAAAGGAGGACATTTTCTTATGTACCTCCGGAATGAGAGTATATTTGTTATAAGATAAATTCAGGAGGAAGAACAATTTCTCTTAACAATTAAATAAATTTAAACAGAATAAAAAAATCAAGTATATGAGATTTTCATCCTCTAATATTTTTATACAATTCAAAATATATATGTATATATATGTCAAATAATATTAATTAAACAAAGAATACAATTTAAAAAATTAATTCATGCTTTGAGTCTTAAACTACCCGGATTTTAGCGTTAATAGTAACTACGTACGGACTCTCATCACCTCGTGTGTACGTAGTCCCCACAATTAGCAACAATTATTTAATTTTAATCACCTATGAGGTAATTTCCCCCTCACAAGATTAGACAAGAGACTTACCTCGTCTTGCTCCAAGTTAATCCACTAGACGGCCTTTTTCACGATTATCCAACTCTGTCTGGCTCGAATCTAGCCGAAATAATTCGTTACAATCACTAAAAATTATACGAATCAATTCTATAAGAAAATACATTTTTAATAAAAATCCCGAAATTAATTAAAAATCTGTCCGTGGGGCCCAAGTCTCGAAATTCGGCGAAAGTTATGAAATCCAACAACCCATTAAATTACGAGTCCAACCATATCAGTTTCACTCAAATCCGACTCCGAATCGATACCGAAATCTCAAAAATTCGTTTGTATAAGATTTCTAAAAAGTTCCCAAATTTCCATCTCAAAACACTAATTAAATGATGAAAATAATGATATATTTATATTTATAGACCAAATCCAAGTTAGAATCACTTACCCCAAGTCTTTTCCTTGAAAATCTATCAAAAATCGCCTCTGCTCAAGCTCCAATTTGTTAAAAATGGCGAATGGGATGAATGCCCTCTTATATAATTCTGTCCAGGCAGCCCTCGATTCTCGGCCTCGATTCTCAGCCTCGATCCTCGGCCTCGATCCTCAACCTCGATCCTCAGCCTCGATCCGCCTTGATTGTCTGCCTCGATCCTCAGCCTCGATCCTCAGCCTCGATTTTTGGGAGATCAATTTTTTTGGGCCTCGATTTTGGGCCAGAATTTCCAACAGAAAGAAAAAATTACAGCAGCTGTTTTAAGTCCAACTTTTGATCCGTTAACCATCCGAAAGTCACCCGAAGCCTTCGGGACCTCAACCAAATATATCAAAAAGTCCTAAAATATCATACAAACTTATTTGAAAACTCGAATCACATAAAATGACGCTAAAACCACGAATTATGCTCCCATTCAAGCTTCATGAAACTTAAAATTTTTAACTTCTACACTTGATGTCGAAACCTATCAAATCAACTCCGATTGACCTCAAATTTTACACATAAGTCATAAATGACATAACGGAGCTATAAAAAATTTCAGAACTGGATTCCGACCCCGATATCAAAAAGTCAACTCCCCGGTCAAACTTCCAAACTTTAAATTCCTATTTTAGCCATTTCAAGCCTAATTTCACTACGGACATCCAAATAATATTCCGATCACGCTCCTAAGTCCAAAATCAACATACAAAGCTGTTGGAATTATCAAAATTCTATTCTGGGGTCGTTTGCACATAATTTGACATTCAGTCACTATTTGAACTTAAACTTTTAATTTTTTATCAAAATTCCATATCTCGGGCTAGGGACCTCGGAATTTGATTCCGGGCATACGCCCGAGTCCCAAATCATGATATGGACCTACCAGAACTGTCAAAATACTGATCCGAGTCCGTTTACTCAAAATATTGACCAAAATCAACTCAATTGAGTTTTAAAGCTCTAATTCATATTTTAATCTATTTTTCACATAAAAACTTTTCAAAAATCTTTACAGATTGCGCACGCAAGTCGAGGAATGATAAATAGTACTTTTAGAGGTTTTACAATACATAATTAATTATTAAATTTAAAGATGACATTTTGGGTCATCACATTCTCCACCTCTAAAATAAACGTTCGTCCTCGAACGGGTTTAGAATTATACCTGAAGTGCTGAATAAGTGTGGATATCTGTTCCGCATGTTTTCCTCGGCCTCCCAAGTCACTTCCTCGACTGGTTGGCCCCTCCACTGGACTTTTACTGCAGAAATCCTCTTGGACCTCAATTGACGAACCTGTTTATCAACAATGGCAATTGGCTCCTCTTCATAACCCAAGCTATTATCTAGCTGAACTGTACTGAAGTCTAACAAATGTGATAGGTTGGCATGATACTTCCGGAGCATAGATACGTGGAAAATCGGATGAACTCCCGATAGACTAGAAGGCAATGCAAGCTCATAAGCAACCTCCCCAACTCGTTTCAACAACTCAAATGGGCCTATAAACCTTGGGCTCAAACTTGCCCTTCTTCCCGAATCTCATAATTTCCTTCATCGGCGAAACCTTCAAGAGAACTTTTTCACCTACCATAAATGATATATCACTTTCTGATCTGCGTAACTCTTTTGTCTGGACTGTGCTGTACGAAGTCGCTCCTGAATCAACTTTACCTTTTCCAAGGCATCCCTTACCAAATCAGTACCATATAACTTAGCCTCACCTGGCTCAAACTATCCGATAGGTGAACGACATCGCCGACCATATAAAGCCTCAAATGGAGCCATCTCGATGCTGGATTGGTAACTGTTATTATAAGCAAACTCGGCAAAAGGCAGGAAACGATCCCACTGACCTCCAAAGTCGATCACACATGCCCTGAGCATATCCTCCAAAATCTGAATTGTCCGCTCTGACTGCCCGTCGGTCTGCGGATGAAAGGCTGTGCTGAGCTCTACACGGGTCCCCAACTCACTCTGTACTGCTCTCCAGAAATGTGAAGTAAACTGAGGGCCTATATCTCATATGATGGAAATTGGCACATCGTGCAACCGAACTATCTCCTGAATATAAATCTGGGCCAACCTCTCTGAAGTATACGTAGTCACAACAGGAATAAAATGTGTCGACTTGGTCAACCTGTCAACAATCACCCAAACTGCATCAAACTTCCTCAAGGTCCGCGGCAACCCAACTACAAAATCCATAGTAATTCGTTCCCATTTCTACTCTGGTATAGTCATCTGCTGAAATAGGCCACCTGGCCTCTGGTGCTCATATTTAACTTGCTGGCAATTTAGACACCTAGATACATACTCAACTATGTCCTTTTTCATTCGTCGCCACCAATAATGTTGCCTCAAGTCACAATACATCTTAGTAGCACCTGGATGAATAGAATACCAAGAAGTGTGTGCCTCCACCAGGATCTTTTTCCTCAGCCCATCCACATTAGGAACACATAGACGATCCTGGAGTCGCAGAACACCATCCGCTCTAATAGTAACTTCCTTGGCACCACCTCGTAGTACCGTTTCACGAAGAACCATCAAGTATAGATCATCATACTAGCGAGCCTTGATCTGCTCAAATAGTGAAGATTGGGCCACCACATATGCAAGAACTCGGCTTGGCTCTGAAATATCCAGCCTCACAAGTTTGTTAGCCAAGGACTGAATATCCGAGGCTAATGGCCTTTCCTCTGCTGAAATGAAAGCCAAACTACCCATACTCTCTGCTTTCCTGCTCAAGGCATCTGCAACCACATTTGCTTTGCCCGGATGATACAAGATAGTAATATCATAATCTTTTAGTAACTCTAACCATCTGCGCTGCCTCAAATTTAGATCCCTCTGCTTGAACAAATGCTGCAAACTGCGATGATCAGTGTAAACTTCACAAGACACCCCATAAAGATAATGCCTCCAAATCTTTAGAGCGTGAACAATCGCAGCTAACTCCAAATCATGTACTGGATAATTCTTCTCGTAGGGCTTCAGCTGACGTGAAGCATATGCAATAACTCACCTTTCCTGCATCAATACACAACCCAAGCCAACGCGTGACGCGTCACAATACACTGTATATATTCCCGAACCAGATGGTAACACTAACACGGGTGTTGTAGTCAGTGTTGTCTTGAGCTTTAGAAAGCTTGACTCATGTTGCGACCAAACACACTCACGCAAGTATACGCGGTCGTCAAGTAATAAAGTGACTAAAAGTCGGATATCGAACCCACGAGGACTTATGATTAACTATTAACTAAATTAGACTATCCCAATTATCTAAACAAGAATTAAATCTAAAAATATTTTATTCTAAACTAATTAAATAAGAAAATATAAATAATGAACTTTGAATAGAGAAAGAGCAGATTTTTATGATATCAATGTAATGAAAACGATCTAGGGTTATGGGCTATCTAACAATCCTATTGTATTCTTCAATTGAATTGACCGACTAATTTATCTAGCTTATTGGTTGACAGGGTTAATATTGCTCATAAGAATCTGTCGAGTTCTTACTCGCCTATTCCAGCTAACTTAATGCCTATATGTCTATGGAGTGAGAATCAACAAGAACGCATTTATAATTCCTGTAAATCAACCAAGCAAGGCAATTAGGTATATGTCTATCCTAACCACGAATCCGTTCCCCGATGCCCGAGTTCAAGAACTTGCCCTACTCAATCCTATATGCAATATAGAATTCCCACTTTCGAGTTCAATTCTAGATTCGTAGATAATATTCAATTGGTGATCAATCAATTAAATAATTAAGTGCAAGATTGAATAAATAAACTAATATGATAAATCAAGAAGTCAAAATCAATATCCGAATAACAATAGTCATGAAAGAACCACAACCCTAGAACGTGAAGTTTAGCTCCACATAGACATGGTAGCCAAACAACAAATCATATAAAGAAACATAAAAATTACTAAGTTTGGTGGGAGAAAGATGAAACTTGATGAATTCCGGCCTCCACAGCTTTTTCCTGGCTTTTTCCCTCTTCCCAATATATTAGATAACCTAAAGGAGGCGTTTTTGGCTTATATATTGCGTACAAAAGTCGTGGGCCAAAGCTCTCCTATTCCTAGTCCAAATCGGCTTCAGGGATTGATGCTAAGGTGGATGCGACGCATCCAGCTTGTCCTCTATTTCAATTTTTGCCTGCGAAGGTGGATGCGACGCATCCAGCTTCACTTCTACTTCCCAGTTTCGCACGCGATGGCGGACGCGATGGCCCAACTTCACTGCTAAGGTTGCATGCAGGATGATGTTTTCCTAGGTTGGATGCGACGCATCCAACCCTTCTTCCTCTAGCTAAACCACCTTTTCTTCATATTTTGCACTCCGAACACCTTAAATCGTCACACATAACTTAATTAGTCATCAAACCAATAATTACACCATGTTGGGTGTTTTAAAGATTAAATAACATCAAAAAGTAGTTAAAGCATGGGCAAAGTAATATCAACACATATCGAAATATGCCAAACATCAACTCACAATCATCGGACCATCGAAACTGAACACCCTTTTGGGTTAATTTGGTCAAAGGTGCTGCAATAGATGAAAAACCTTCCACGAATCGACGATAATAACCTGCTAAACCCAGAAAACTCCTGATCTCAGTCGTCGAAGTGGGACGATGCCAATTCTGAACTGCCTCAATCTTTTTGGGATCAACTTTAATACCTTCGCCCGATACAATATGTCCCAAAAATGCTACAGACTCTAGCCAAAACTCACATTTAGAGAACTTAGCATATAGCCTTTGTTCCCGCAATGTCTGAAGCATCACTCTCATATGCTGCTCATGTTCCTCCTTACTGCGCGAATAGATTAATATGTCATCAATGAAGACAATGACAAACGAATCAATATATGGCATGAATACCCTGTTCATCAGATCCATAAATGCTGCCGGGGCATTAGTTAAACCGAAGGACATCACCAGAAACTCATAATGACCATATCTAGTCCGAAAAGCAGTCTTCGGAACATCCGAATCCCGAATCTTCAACTGATGGTACCCCGACCTCAAGTCGATCTTAGAGAATACCCTAGCACCCTGCAACTGGTCAAATAGATCATCAATACACGGCAACGAGTACTTGTTATTAATGGTGACTTTGTTCAATTGGCGATAATCAATACACATCCGCATTGTTCCATCCTTCTTTTTCACAAATAATACTGGTGCACCCCAAGGCGATACACTCGGTCTGACGAACCCTTTGGGTAGTAACTCTTCAAGTTGTTCTTTCAACTCTTTCAATTCTTTCGGAGCCATGTGATACGGTGGGATAGATATAGGTTGGGTATCTGAAGCCAAGTCAATATAGAAATCAATATCACGATCAGGTGGCATACCTGGAAGATCTGATGGAAATACATCGGAGAACTCCCGAACTACAGGCACTAAATCAATAGCCGGAGTCTCTGCAGTAGTATCCCGAACATAGGTTAGATAAGCCAAACAACCCTTCTCAACCATGTGTTGAGCCTTTATAAAAGAAATAACTCGATTAAATGAACTAACAGGCGAACCCTTCCACTCCAGCTTAGGCAATCCTGGAATAGCCAAGGTAACAGTCTTGGCATGACAATCTAGAATAGTATGATATGGAGATAACCAGTCCATGCCTAGAATAATTTCAAAATCGGTCATCTCAAGCAATAAGAGATCTGATCTAGTTTCATAACCACAGAATGTAATAATACAGGACCGGTAGATCCGGTTCACAATAACAGAATCGCCCACAGGAGTGGACACATAAATAGGAGTACTCAAGGACTCGCGAGAAACACCCAGGAATGGAGCAAATAGAGATGACACATATGAATATGTAGATCCTGGATCAAATAATACTGAGGCATCTTTGCCACAAACAGAAATAATACCTGTAATCACAACATCTGAGGCCTCTGCATCTGGTCTAGCCGAAAAAGCATAGATCCGAGCTGGAGCGCTAACTGGCTGGCCTCTGCATGGCTGACCTCCACCTCTAGGATGGCCCCTACCCACCTGTCCTCCGCCTCTAGGTGGTCGGACTACTGGTGGAGCAACTGGTCCGGTAAGCATATGCTGCTAACCCTGTTGTACTGGTCTACCCCGAAGCCTGGGGCAAAACCTCCGCATGTGATTGGGATCCCCGTACTCATAACAACTCTTCGGTGCGATGGGCTGCTGACTAGAGGTCTAGCCCTGGGGACCTGAATACCCACGGGAAGAACCCTGAATAGCTGGTGGGCGATAAGAACTCTCTGGTATAGCACTGAAATAAGGTCGTACTGGAGCACCCCGAAGAGGCGGGGGTGCTGGATATGGGGGCTTGCTGGACTGCCCTCTCACGAACTGACCTCTGCCCCCAGACGGAGCACCTCTGAACTCTCCAGAATACCTAAACCGCTTATCTCTAGTAACCTTCTCTCGGCTATGCTAACGTACACCCTCAATCCTCCCGACTATCTCCATGACTAGCTCATAAGAAGTACCCATCTCAACCTCTCGAGCCATAGTGGCCTGAATGCCAGTATGTAAACCTGCAACAAACCTCCGCACTCTTTCCGCCTTAGTAGGGAGTATCATAAGTACATGGCGAGATAACTCAGAATACCTCGCCTCATAATCGGTCACTGACATCTGACCCTGCTGGAGCTGCTCAAACTGAAACCTCAACTCTTCCCTCTGGGAGGGTGGAATATACCTGTCCAGGAAGATACGGGTGAACCTGTCCCAAGTTATGGGAGGAGAATCTGCTGGTCTGCCAAGAACATAAGACTGCCACCATCTACGGGCTCTGCCCTCTAGCTGAAAAGTAGTAAAGTCTACCCCATGAGACTCCAATATCCTCATGTTGTGCAGTCTGTCCCTGCAACGATGAATGAAGTCCTGTGGATCCTCATGTCACTCACCCCCAAAGACAGGAGGATGTAGTCTAGTCCATCGGTCCAATAATTTCTGAGGATCGGAGGCTATAGCTGGCCTGGGCTCAGGTGTAGCTACTGCCACTAGCTGGGCTCCACCCATGGGTAGTGCACCCTAGGTCTGATATACATCAGCTGCCTGTCCCTGAGCCTATGCGGTTGGGGTCTGTACTCCCATGCCCACCTAAGATGTGGCTGGGTCTGCCGGAAATAAACTGGCCTGAGTTATATTGTCCATGAACCACAGCATACGACCCATGATGTCCTAAAATCCTGGTGCAGATGTGAAATCCATCGGAGCTGGCTCTGCCACAGGCACCTCACCTTGCTCCTCAATAATGGGATTCTCTGCTGGACCCACTGGCGGCATAACTGGAACAGTTCTGGGACGTCCTCGCCCTCTACCATGGCCTGGAGCCCTCCCTCGGCCTCTGCCTCGGCCTGAGTAGCTCTTCCCTGGTCTGGAATCTCATTAGAGCGTGTTCTCACCATCTGTGAGAGAATAAGAGAAGGATATTTAGTACTACATCAATTGCACGATGGAATATAAAGAAAGGTAGTTTCCTAACACCATATAGCCTCTCAAAGATAAGTACAAACGTCTCCGTACCGATCCGCAAGACTCTATTAGGTCTGCTCATAACTTGTGAGACCTACGCGAACTAAGTGTTTTGATACCATGTTGTCACGACCCAATTTCACCTATAGGTCGTGATGGCGCCCAACACTACAGCTAGGCAAGCCAATTGATAAATCAAACGTACATTGGTTAAACTTTTAATCCAAGAAAATAACAAAATACCAAATTCGACAAATGTGTGTACCAAGACCCGGTGTCACAAGTGCATAAGCATCTAATAGATTATACAAAACTCCGAATACTGTCTGAAATGAAATAGACAAAATGTAAATATAAGAAGAGATACTGCTAACTGCAGAACGGCTCAGAAAGACAGCTCACCACTATGCCTCGGGATGACGTGGATATGTGATGATAGGTCCTCAACTAGTACCTGTCTCAGATCCTGCACAAAAAGTGCAGCAAGTGTAGTATGAGTACGTAAACAACGTGTACCCAGTAAGTATCAAGCCTAATCTCGAAGTGGTAGAGACGAGATGGCCAACTTTGACACTCACTAAGGGTTAATAATAATAATTGAAATAAGACTAGAATATTTAAATCAGCATGATTCCCAGAATATAACAATAATTTATTTAACCAGCAGAAATAATTAAATTCCTTCAAAATGCAATATAAATCCTTAAATTTCAATAAAATTCCTATATATCAAGTAGCTTTACAAGCTGCAATTCAATTTCAATGAATTTCCAATTTATTAAATAGCTTTACAAGCTGCAATAAACCGTCAAAGTATCGTGTAATTATTATTATTATTAAGCATGATTTCTGCCGAGGTCGTTTAATTATTATTATTATTAAGCACGATTTCTGCCGAGGTCGTTCGGCCCGATCCAGAATATTATGTATACTGCCGAGGGACGTGCGGCACGATCCATAGATGCATCTATCCTGCCGAGGCGTTCGGCCCGCTCCACAAGAAAGGAGGACATTTTCTTATGTACCTCCGGAATGAGAGTATATTTGTTATAAGATAAATTCAGGAGGAAGAACAATTTCTCTTAACAATTAAATAAATTTAAACAGAACAAAAAAATCAAGTATATGAGATTTCCATCTTCTAATATTTTTATCTTACAATTCACAATATATATGTATATATATGTCAAATAATATTAATTAAACAAAGAATATAATTTACACAATTAATTCATGCTTTGAGTCCTAAACTACCCGGACTTTAGCATTAATAGTAACTACACACGGACTCTCATCACCTCGTGCGTACGTAGTCCCCACAATTAGCAACAATTATTTAATTTTAATCACCTATGAGGTAATTTCCCCCTCACAAGATTAGACAAGAGACTTACCTCGTCTTGCTCCAATTTAATCCACTAGAAGGCCTTTTTCACGATTATCCAACTCTATCTGGCTCGAATCTAGCCAAAATAATTCGAATCAATCACTAAAAATTATACGAATCAATTCTATAAGAAAATACTACATTTTTAATAAAAAAAACCCAAAATTAATTAAAAATTCGTCCATGGGGCTCAAGTCTCGGAATCTGGTGAAAGTTAGGAAATTCGACAACCCATTAAATTACGAGTCCAACCATACCAGTTTCACTTCAAACCGACTCCGAATCGATACCGAAATCTCAAAAATTCGTTTGTATAAGATTTCTAAAAATTTCCCAAATTTCCATCTCAAAACACTAATTAAATGATGAGAACAATGATATATTTATGTTTATAGACCAAATCTAAGTTAGAATCACTTACCCCAATGTCTTTTTCTTGAAAAATCTATCAAAAATCGCCTCTGCTCATGCTCCAATTTGTTAAAAATGGCGAATGGGACGAATGCCCTCTTATATAATTCTGCCCAGGCAGCCCTCGATTCTCGGCCTCGATTCTCGGCCTCGATCCTCAGCCTCGATTTTTGGGAGATCGATTTTTTTGGGCCTCTATTTTGGGCCAGAATTTCCAACAGAAAGGAAAAATTGCAGCACCTGTTTTAAGTCCAACTTTTGATCCGTTAACCATCCGAAACTCATCCGAGGCCCTCGGGACCTCAACCAAATATACCAAAAAGTCCTAAAATATCATACAAACTTATTTGAAAACTCGAACCACATAAAACGACGCTAAAACCACGAATTATGCTCTCATTCAAGCTTCATGAAACTTAAAATTTCTAACTTCTACACTTGATGTCGAAACCTATCAAATCAACTCCGATTGACCTCAAATTTTACACACAAGTCATAAATGATATAACGGAGCTATAAAAATTTTCAGAACTAGATTTCGACCCCGATATCAAAAAGTCAACTCCCCGGTCAAACTTCCAAACTTTAAATTCCTATTTTACCCATTTCAAGCTTAATTTCACTACGGACTTCCAAATAATATTTTGATCACGCTCCTAAGTCCAAAATCAATATACGGAACTGTTGGAATTATCAAAATTCTATTCCGGGGTCGTTTGCACATAATTAGACATCCGGTCACTATTTAAACTTAAACTTTTTATTTTTCATCAAAATTCCATATCTCGGACTAGGGACCTCGGAATTTGATTCCAGGCATACGCCCGAGTCTCAAATCACGATACGGACCTATCGGAACTGTCAAAATACTGATCTGAGTCCGTTTGCTTAAAATGTTGATCAAAGTCAACTCAATTGAGTTTTAAAGCTCTAATTCACATTTTAATCTATTTTTCACATAAAAACTTTCCAGAAATCTTTACGGATTGCGCACGCAAGTTGATGAATGATAAATAGTACTTTTCGAGGTCTTAGAACACATAATTAATTATTAAATTTAAAGATGACATTTTGGGTCATCACACGAATAATCGACAAAATTTTTAGAACTTACCTAAACCTAAGACATTTAGGAGAAAAAATTAATTCAATCAAAATAAATCGTAAGATTCCAAGTTTCATCCGGAGCGGATACAACATAGCTAAGAAACACTTAAGAAAAAGTCTATGGAATGCACGACATAGTTTATCACCATATACACAGCATCAAATATGCATATATACATGATATATTAGCAAATAATACTTATCATATGAAATTAATAATTGAACAACTAAAGTATTAAATAAATCTCTATAGAAGTTACTCTAAAGGAAAATAAAAGAAAATTTAGAAGAATTTATGCACTAAATGTTCTTTGCTTGGCTAAAGTTCATACCTGCAATTTTTATTGCAAAGATCTTATCAAAAAGTTATATAAAGAACGTAACACATTCTTACTCAAATTCTATGACCAAGCAATTCATTCCTATTCAAATTTGGATTCTTATAAACGGAAGAATATTCATAAAAATCAAATTCTAGTTGATATCAAAAATATTACCAAATTTACCCAATATCAAGTCAGTTGTTTGAATGATTTATTAATTTAGAAACGGCAAAAAAGTCGATCAATATTTCGGAGATAATTTTGTCGTTCAACATTTAGCACAAAATATTCGTTCTTTTATTTATATATATATATATATATATATATATATATATATATATATATATATATATATATATATATATATAGATGATATGATGATTATATGAGGTCTTAGGATTAGCTATCTACGTGCACCATCCAAACGGGCCTAAATTGACAAAAAGGGAAACCAAATTCCTTGTACATCAAATCTAAATAAAAATTGAGAATTTCCTTTTTTTTTTTTTTTTTTTTGAAAGGAGGAAGAAAATAGGAGGGACACAGTTAGCGCTTCCTCTTAAAATCCGGGTCAATTTGGGATTGGGAATCCAATTACTGTTTGGTTTAGGCCTAGTTTAAGGACTGATTTCTTAAATAAGCCCACAAAAACTTCCAAGCTACGCAGAAATCAGAACCTCTTTAACTTTCTGGTCTTCGCTCCCCTCCTCCCGACCACCGTATTCTTTTTCAGGAGTGAGTAATTCTTTTACGATTAATCCCAGAATCAATACAGATGGAAAACAATTTTGGAAGATTTTGCTTCGTTGATGTTAAACAACGAGGAACTTGATCGTCTTGCACAAATAGCCAATGAAGCGGCCGATGTTGCTCGACAGATTATTCGAAAATATTATTCTACTGGGGTAAGATTTAAATTCACGGAAAAGAACGGCGATGGTCCAGTAACATGTGTTGACATAGAAGCAGAAGAAGCGATGGTTACTGTAATCACTAATGCATTCCCTTCCCACTCCATTTATGGTGAGGAGACCGGTTGGCACAATCGCGACAATTCTCTTATTCCTAATCAGTTTATCTGGGTTTTGGATCCCATTGATGGAACTTCAAGCTTTGTGGGGAAAGACTCGTCCGCTTTTGGAATACTAGTTGCTGTAGTCTATAATGGAAGACCAATAATCGGTTGCATTGATCATCCAATTTTGAAACTCAGATGGATGGGCATTAGGGGGAGAAGAACCACTGTTAATAGCGAACAAGTGTCCACAATGGATTGTCATGACATGGCAAAAGCTCGTGTCCATCTCAAGGGACCAAACTACAATGACGCTGCTAAGCAAGTATATGATTGCATCTCCTCCAGGGTGGCTAAGAAGTTCTTTGATCGCAACTGTATTGCTTATGGTGAATTGGCCTCTGGATTCTATGATGTTGTCGTCGATTGTGCTCTTGATCCCTTTGACTTTCTTGCTCTTATACCTATCATTAATGGTGCTGGAGGAGTTATTACGGATTGGCAAGGTCGTGAACTTCTTTGGAGTCCCTTATCTATGATTCCTGAAGGCGGTTTTAAGATTGTGGCAGCTGCTGGAAAGCACATTCATCAACAAATTGTTCGAGCACTGTAGCGTCCATTTAATGGATTTTGCTTCCATTCACAACTTAGCTTTTCTACTAGCTAGTACTGTTGTTATATTTTAATTTTTTATAATTAGATTTTATTTTCGCGATTCTATAGATGATATTTTCGTTTTTCCTCAGTACTTCCCCAAAGAGATTGCATCAATTTTGTTAGTAGTGGCCTTAGGGAGGATGCAAACCTGCATTAATTAGGTGATTTAGTATAGCTGCTAAGGTGGCTTTAATTAGAGGTATATCTCATAAATGCTAGTATTTGAGGTATAGAATAAAATATATGTGTTCTCAAAAAAGGATTAATATTTATTCTATATAGCTAACATAATAAGGAAAGAAAAGTTGTCCTATAGAAGTCCTTCGGCTTAAAATTTATTTTAGTTTCATAATTTTATCACTTCCTTTCCATTTTAGCAAGAATACGCAAGCTTGAGAGATTTAAGAGTTTTTCTTAAATACGTCTTGGATAGTTGCTTCAAGTCCATCCTAAAGACACAAATAGGGTAAATGAATCGAGAGAAGTCAGTTTTTTTTTATATATCTTTGTTCTATTTTAATCAATAAAAGTACTACTAAAAGAGTTTTAATTGAGCGAGCGACATTGCTATATTTTTTGAAATATATTTTAGTAAAAAGTGTTCTCCTAACTTTCTTCTGAATTGAAAACTCAGTACTTAGTACATGTCAATTTATTATATCTTTTGACCTATTTTTATTGCTATGATAAAAACATAGTAAATGGTTCATGATTTTTCACCGAATTTAAGATAAAGACAATGAACAACTAACACTCATCAAGCTGAAGTTTCAGAAACTTTTTGTATCTTTCATATTTAATTCAAATTGGGGATAACAGTTGTTTCTTTGTTTTTAAACTTCTGAGAACTGTTTCAATTTTCGTTGGTAGAAGGTAATTGTAGTGAGACGGAGGCATAAATTTAAATATGTTAAATTATTTACACGGTCAAGTTATTTATAAGGTAATAACCAATTACATCTAAACATTAATCAATAATATATTACAAATAATTTATAACACAAGTTACAAATAATTTATAACACAGATGCTCCGGTACGGAGGTGTGAGCAGCTGGTTGTGGAGGGCATGAGAAGAGGTAGAAGGCGACCTAACAAGTATTGGGGAGAGGTGATCAGGCATGATATGGCGAGGCTCCAGATTTCCGAGGACATGACACTTGATAGGAAGATGCGGAGGTCGAGTATTAGGGTTGTAGGTTAGGAGATAATTGAGTATTGCCTTACTTCGTACCATTGTGAGACTAGCCATGTAGGGTTTTTGTCTAAGATAGCTAGTGGCAATGTTGTGTCTTACAATTTTACTTTTAAGTGCAGGTCCTATTTACTAGCTATCGCTTTTGCTTTGCATCTTTTTTCTAGATTTCATGGTGTTCTTATTTTTCTTATGATTGTTGTGGTGATACTAATATTATCTCCCTTTGCTTTGCATCTTTCTTCTGGATTTCATGGTGTTGCTATTTTTCCTATGATTATTGTTGTGATACTAATATTGTCTCCTTTTTGTCCTTTTGTCTTTTTATTTTTTTGAGCCGAGGGTCGTTCGGAAATAATCTCTCTACTCCTTCTGGGTAGGGGTAAGATCTGCGTACACACTACCCTCCCCAAACCCATTAATGGAATTTTAATAGGTTGTTGTTGTTGTTGTAGTAAGTTACAACTCACTATAGGAAAAACAAATACTTATATTGTTAGTCTACACTACGTAGACATATCACAATTACCAATACATTAAGAAAAAGGCTATAAAAAGGTATTGCGTATTTTCAGAGGCGGATCCAAAATTTATATTTTATGGGTTCAACTTTTAAGGTTTTTACCATTGAATCCATTATATTTTTAAAATTATGGGTTCATATCTACTAGTTTTACAATTTAAAAATTTTTTGACATAAAACTATTTACTCCGTGTCAAAAGTTATGGGTTCAGTTGAACCCGTCGGTGAAACACTACATCCGCCTTTGTGTATTTTTTTTTTTTTTTTGAAAATAATATAAGAGTGTTTGAGCTAATATAAAAGGAAAAATATGTAACTCAATATATGTACTTTTGTAACTCTAAATACAACTATATATTTTTGCATGATTAGGAATAGGAGACGCAAATTTAACTACATAGGATGGAAAAAACCAACTAATAGATAATTAGCTACCATTTGGAGATAGATTTGATTGAAACTTAAAAAAAGAGTTTTTGAAGTTGTGTTGGAAAATAAATATTGAAAATTGAAGTTGCGTTTGGACATGCATTTTATTTTAAGAAAGTTGAAATTTTGTGGTGGAAGAAAATTTTTCACCAAAAAACTGTCCTAAACCAGTTTTTAACTTGAAAATTTCCCCCCCAAAATATCATCATTTTTCATAAACAAACAATGTTTCAATTTCTTTTTGAAAAAATTGAAGCCAAAATCTATAGACAAATTGTGGTAAATTTCATATATTTATCGTTTATAGTTGTGTTATGTCTTAACGAATAAATCTATTAATAATCTAATTAATTTAGTCTAAAATGATTAAATTAGCTATAACAAAGTAAGAAAGGAAATGGACGAAAACCTGGGACAAGCAATATATCACTACGTTTCATGTTCAGAAATCACCTAGAAGGAAATAAAGCTTTTTTATATTTATATCCTAATATTTAGGACTTTTTTACCTAGTTTAAATAAGGAATATTTTGATAAGTAAAATTTTAATTGATTTTTAATACTAAGAAAATAACTATTGATACCTAAAAAAAAAAAAGAACATACGATTAAGCCTAGTCTCTACATATTAGCTTAGCTTTTTAAAAAATTCATAATCCCCATTCCCCATGTCCTTTTTATCTTTTTTAACGTTTCTCAACTCCCATTTCACTTTTTCTCACCCTCTCTTCAATTTAAAATCTCTCACGTGGGCCCACAATTTTTCAAAAGTGAATGTTCACCTTTTCTCTAATAGAGGAGTCACAACCATTTGTGGTTTTTTTTGGACAAATGTGACGAAAATTTGTATTTAAAAAAAAGAATAATATTTTTATATATAGCGTTCTTTTAAAGAGCGCTATACTTTTAACGGAGTTTTGGCCGTTAAAGTATAGCGCTCTTTAAAAGAGCGCTATATATATAACGCTCTTTTAAATCGCATTATATACATAGCGCGGTATATAATCGCGCTATACCTGTTTTGTGGGCCCATTAATAAGTCTCCTGCGTTTAACTGACATAACAATAATTCAAATGGGTATAGCGCTCTTTAAAAGAGCGCTACACCTAAAAATATTCAGCCCACCGAGCTAGGCATTGCCTTATTTAAAGGCGTTAGGATTTTACAAAAATCCATTCAAAAATATTCCTAACTTTCGTTCAAATTTTTCTTCTTGTTAAATTCTCAAGCATTTTTTTCATAATGTCTGAAGAGCGAAAAATAAGGGTTTCATTATATTGGGGGGGAGGGGGCATTATATTGGGGGGGTGAGGTTGTGGTGGCGAATAACTCTGTGAGTTATAGTTTATCTCCACAGTGTCATGTTAAGTTGCCACTTACAATGGAATACGATAGATTGGTATCGTTGTTATGTAATAAAATGAGTGTGAGAAAACGTTCGGTGAACCTTAAAGTAACCGGAAGATATCTGTATTCTGTCACTCCGCAAGGGGTTGCTTGTTACGCTGAGTTTAACATCGACGATGATGAAACTTTGAGGGATTTTTTGAGGACTTCGGATGAATACCGGGAATTTTTTGTGATAAAAATATTGAAAATGTACGTCAAGGTCGAAGACGTTTGCAATAATGAGGTTGCTCCTAGTAGGGATAACCCTCAGTCATCGGATGGTTATTCTGGAGCAGTTTTTGCCGGACAGGTTCTGGATGAAAGAGTTTGCCCTGATTTAAACTTATCACCACGAGAAAATGAGGAGTGAGGAAATAATTTCTCTCCTTTTTTACATAATCTACAAGACGAGCGGTAAACTTCAATTTTCCTTAGTGTTACGATGTATATTTTTGTTGTATTGAATTTGTATTAACACTCATATATTCCACAAGGGGTACAGGCCAGATATGGCTTTTACAAGTTATGAACCCATGTCCAGTTGGAATATGCGTAGTTCTGATGTGTTGGATCATGGTGGTCCATCCGGGAGTCATCACCAACAGGATAATGTCCATCAAGGAATGTCAATACGTTACGACTTGTAAGTGAAGTGATACAGCTATATGGAAAGTATTTATTAATTTCAATAGCTTATTATTTTGTTGTTTGTGTAGTGAAAACGAGCAAGTTAAACCACCTGTCCTCACTCAATTACCCAAAAATGACATATTAAATCGGGATCTGGCAGATGCACAGAGTGAGGAAGAGAACAATGATTATGACAACAATGCCGATGATTTCGGAGACGACACACCCTTCCCTCGTGAGGATGGTGATGAGGAGGAAGAGAATGAAGGACCTGATTTGACGAGGGAGTATGCTCCACCCCCCGTTAGACCAAGAGTGTACGAGTCCCAAGTGTTGTTTCATTCAAGGAAGATTCCCTACCTTGATAACTTGCCAAGTATGCCGGATGTGGATGCTCTCACAAAGGATTTTGATAAAATTCGGACAACAATGTGGGATGATTCTAGACCGACGGTGCTGGCAAAGGGCATACTTTTTCCTGATAAAGTGCGCCTAAGCAGGGCGGCAAAAATGTACAGCATAAAAGAGTGTCGTGAGATGACGGTATGGGAGTCAAGTCCGGATGTATACAAGGTTATTTGTCATAGATGGTTTACGGGTTGTCATTGGATGCTGTGTGCGAGCAAGAAGAACACAGGTCTGTGGAAAGTGGGTAAATATATTCCCACCCACAGATGTGAAATGGACACATTCAATGGGAATCACTACAACTTGGATATTGACTTGATTTCTCTTGTCCTTATTCCACACTTTGAAGCGTCCATAAGGTATAAAATCAAAGAGTGCATTACATCAGTCCACCAGGAATATGGTCATACCATTACCAAAAGCAAGGTATTTCTCGGGCGCAAACGTGCGTTTGAAATTGTTTATGGTAACTGGGATAAGTCATTTGCAGCTCTACCCAAGTACATGGCCACACTGCAACAATTTAACCCCGGGACAGTTGTTGAATGGAAGCTTGAGCGTAGTCCGGGAAAATCAGAATATATATTCAATTACGTGTTTGTGAGCACTTAATTTTTTACCGTGTTTGAATATTTTCTGCTCCCGTCTTTCCGCGCGTGTCCCCACCATACCGGTCCCCCATGTCTTGTCCCCCCCTTATTTTTGTCCCCCATGTCTTGTCCCCCCATTATTGTTTGTCCCCCATGCCTTGTCCCCCACGTCTAAACCCCCCATTATTCTTGTCCCCATGCTTTGTCCCCCCATTACTTTTTGTCCCCCCATGCTTGTCCCCCTCCCACATGCATAAAATCAGTCCAAATCCACCCAAAAAACGGGCGAAAATACACTGCTTTTCTCACTCAAATTCGGATCCGAAAATAGTCCATAAACCAGCTCTGTTTCCACATCAAAACCCCAGCAAAAATCAGTTCAAAACGGAAAAAAAAAAAAAAAAGCCAAAAATCACTCCAAAAAATAGCTCCGAAAATACCTGAAAAACAGCCCTTTTCCAGCAAAAATTCGCTGCAAAAATAGCCAAAAAGGGTGACGAAAATCAGTAAGAAAAAAGCTATTTTTCCAGCCAAAGAATCCAGCACTAAACCACCCCGAAACAGCCACTATTCCTATGTCAAAAACAGAGGCTACCGGCGAGTTCGGGCTCCTTGTTTGAAGTCGTTGTTCGAGTCACTTGAGGTTCGAAAGCTCCAGTCCGAGGTTTTGTTGCTGTCCGTTTTCTGTGGGCGAGTTTGACAATCGGAGTCCCACTTTGCTGTATACATTTGGAGTTTTATATCAATACACATATTTGAAAAGCTTCACATAAGGTCTCCTCCCCCCCTTTAATTAATTTTTTTTTTTTTTATTTTTGCTCCTGTTGGTTTAAGTAAAAGTTCTGTCGCTTAATTGATATCTTGTATTAGCATGCCTTTGTTTGTCGTCTTAATTCGCTAATTCATATTCTAGATATTTACTTCATTATTTGCAGTTTCTGTCCATGTCACTTGCATTTGCAGTAATTCTGTTTTGAGCATGTGTCATGGAGTTAAATATTATTTTATCATTAGTTTATTTTTGTGAAAGCTTTGGAGAAGAAAGCTGTAAGAAATTTCACTAAGTCAAATGGGTCAATATGACGTGCTACGTGTGGTTTTGGGCCTAATAATTAAGCCAAGTTGTAGTCAATGAAGCGACCGTGCTAAAACCACGGGACTCGGGGAATGCCTTACACCTTCTCCCCGGTCAACGGAATTCCTTACCCGGATTTTGTTTTGCAGACCAATAATAAAAGAGTCAAATCTTTCCTTTGACTAGGGATTCAAACAAAAGGTGACTTGAAACACCCAAAAAAATCAATTTCAAGTGGCGACTCTGTAAATAAAATAATCCCTATTCAAGTTTGTCACTTTAATTGGAAAAACTCTTTAACCCACCATCCACAATCAATAATACTCATTTCATCATTTTGGGGGTAAAAAGGAGGTGTGACAGCTCTGGCGACTCTGCTGGGGACCCTTTTCAAGAATTCGAGCTTGTACATTGACTTTATTTGGCTTTATTAATTTTTGTATATATTGTGATTTATTTGAGTCTAATGTGTTACTTGTCGAGTTTTTACCGCTTTGATATTGTTGAACTGTACATATAAATTGTATTTTTCTCTCGCATCCCTCTGAGTCTTCTGATAATTAGTTATGTTGTGTTTGCCTACCAGCATCACAAAATTTCTGTCTTGAGATAAAGCCAGTTAGCCTACCAGCTTCTGGTGAAGGATTTAGTCACATATGTTTAGGCGGGAGAGCCGTTAGCTAGCCAGTGCTGTTCTACTACTGGTAATGCTTGACGCTCCCCGGCTCGGGTTGTCCGCCTGAGTAAGCCAGGTCTAGATACCATCTCCTTTAGGATTTACAAACTTAGAAGAACAAGCCACAAGCAATGAATATCCCTAGTAGGCTACGCTTTATTTGCATCATGTGCATTTGACTTAGCAGCGCTCGACTCATGTGCCGAGTTCTGTTTTAGGACATGTACCTTGTTGAGACAATTATGTCATGTTATGTGCTACTTGTTGCATTATTTAGGAGGCTTGCATGTCGACCGACTTTAGCATAAATCAGTTGAACGAGCAGAGAAAAAATGATGTGGTCTAGTGCATATCGTTTTTAAAGAAGAATTTTCATTAAAAAAAAAAAAAGAAGAAAAAACATAGTCGATTTTAACCGAACTACGCGGGTCTGATTCTCACCGGATATGAGATACGTAGGCAAACCTCATCGGTTCCGGCCCCCAATTTTCAAAAATCCAAAAAAGATATTTTCCTTTAATTGCTTCTTTAGAAATTTCTTTTTTTTTTAGACCAAAAACCCAAAAATATTTTCTTCCTTTTTTTAAAAAAAAAAGTCTCACCCAAAATCCAAAAAATATTTTTTTTCTTTTGAAATTTAAAAAAAAATTCTTTTTCTTGTTTAGAATTTTTTCTTCCACCAATTCCCAAAAAAAAAAAAAAAAAAATCGAAAACAAAAATTAAAAATACTTTCTTTGCTAGGAGAGTTTGTCGGATTAATTGTATATGAAAAAAAGAGTTAGTTTATCTATTTTATTTCTCATCTACCGAACTACGCGGGTTTGATTCTCACCGGATATGAGATACGTAGGCAAACCTCATCGGTTCCGGCCCCAATTTTCAAAAAGAAAAAGAAAAATTCAAAAATAGCTTCCCTTTCCTTGATTCTCTCTCTAGAATTCTTTCCTTAGAAAATCCAAAAAGAAATTAAATCCAAAATATTTTTCTTCTTTTTCGAAGCCTTTCAATCGACAAAAAAAAGAAGAACAAAAGCAATCTTCAAATCAAAATCCAAAATATTTTCTTTCTTCTTTAGAATTCCTTCTTTTTAAAAAAAAAACAATTCAAAATTTCATTAAAAAAAAAAACTCAAAAAATATATTTAAAGGTCTTTATATATAAAAAAAAGAAAAGAAAATAAAAAAATGAGTCTGTCTATTCCCAATCATCCTGAACTACGTAATGATCTGATTCATGCGGCGACATGATACGTAGGCAACTCACAAAAGGTTCGATCAAAATATTTTTTCAATGATTCTAAGATGATGGATCAAAATGAGGCGTGAGTAATAAAAAAATAAATTTAAAAAAAAAAAAAAAGCGTCAATAAGAAGCTACCTCATAAGCCGGAATGAAACATGAAGCCTCCAAAAGCATGTTAGAAATATTGACAATGATAGGAGCATGGCACATTATGTGATTCATATCTATAAAATGCTTAACCCTAACACGTTTGCGGTCTCTTATCTAGTAAGCTTAGGGTGGTTGGTTTGTGGTGAAACTGGCAACACACCATTACTTCACTAGATCTAAGGGAGCGGTAGTAATGGCCAACGATGATGAGATCGAGTTGATCAGTGACGATCCACAAGGTCAATCAGTTGAACAAGAGTCAGAGGAAATAAGAAAATTGAGACAACAATTGTCTGATGTGTATCAAGCTTGGGTGTCTGGTCAGCCTCCACCCCGTGGTCCCTCAGAGGGAACTTCCACCGTACCCCTGGTCACTCAACCACCGCCTCATGCAACGAGCGACCACATCCTACCACCAGGGTATGTGCCAAACTACAGCCTCCACGTTGCTCCCGGTACCTCTAATGTGCGACCTCCAGTCGCACCGGTCAGGAACACTCCTCTAGTCGTGTCTGGCGCACCGGCATACACAATCCCGCCTCCACATCCTGTGACGAGGCCAATCAACGAGCCACCATCTCACGCTTATGATGGCCAATACTACTCTCCAAACATGGCTTTCGGGGTTTCGGCTCCATATAATCAGACTCCTCAGTACGAGTCACCAGTGGAAAATGAAAAGCCTGCCAAGACGGTTGAGTCGGATGAGATGGCCAGGAAAATGAAAAGTCTTGAACAGAACATAAAGAACATGCAAGGACTAGGGGGTCACAAAAGTGTTTCGTTCAGTGATTTATGCATGTTCCCTCACATCCATTTGCCACCAGGGTTCAAGACCCCAAAATTCGAGAAATATGATGGGCACGGCGACCCTATTGCCCATTTGAAAAGGTACTGCAACCAACTGAGGGGTGCAGGTGGAAAAGAAGAATTGCTGATGGCTTATTTTGGAGAAAGTCTTGTGGGAGTAGCCTCTGAATGGTTCATTGACCAAGATATCTCTCACTGGCATGTCTGGGATGACATGGCCCAAGCCTTCGTCAAACAATTTCAATACAACATAGATATTGCACCGGATCGCAATTCCCTGTCCAATATGAAGAAAAAGCCGACTGAAAGCTTTAGGGAGTACGCAATCAAGTGGAGGGAGCAAGCAGCTAGAGTTAAGCCACCCATGGATAACCACGAGTTGATTACTGTTTTTCTGGAGGCCCAAGAGCCTGATTACTTTCAGAACATGATGTCCGCAATGGGTAGACCTTTTGCAGAAGCGATCAAAATAGGAGAAATGGTCGAAAATGGCCTCAAGACTGGCAGAATTGTAAGTCAAGCTGCTCTCAAAGCCACCACCCAGGCTATCCAAAATGGGTCGGGAAGTTTGGCAAATAGAAAGAAAAGAGATGAAGGGTCCATGATGACTTCGGGATCCAGGGAAGTTCAAAGAGGGGCATCGCACCCTTATGTGCAAGCTCAGCAGGGGCACTCCATCTACCCTCAACATTACTATCCCCCGCCAATTCCTCAGTACTCTTTGGGACCGCCACAATACACAGTGTTTAATGCTCAATCATATGCTCGTCCTCCTAATCAACAGGTACGGGCACCAGCTCCAAGATTACCCCGACCTCAGCAGCAAAATTTTCGGGCACCCTACAACGCTCGTCCTAGGCAGGATTATGGTCGAGAGCAGAGGCCAGTGGAAAAATTTACTCCATTGGCGGAATCATACTCTAGTCTGTTCCAAAAGTTGAAGCAGATAGGAGTGATTGGACCCATCGCTCCCCACCATATGCATCCCGATTCACATGGATTTCAAGCAAACGCTAGATGTGAATATCATTCAGGTGCTCCGGGGCATAGCACTGATGATTGTTGGACCTTGAAAAGAGCCGTAGAAAGACTCATTGTTGAAAAATTGATTGTAGTCACGAATGGTGAGGACCCTCCTAATGTGACCAATAACCCGTTACCAGTACACAATGATGTTCATTTTGTGGGAATGATTGGCCGAGATCATGAATACAAGCCGGTTGGTCGAGCAGAAATGACAGTGGTAACAATTCAAGAGGGAACCAAACTGGAAGTAAATCCAAGCCTAGATGCACCGTTGATTGTGAAAGGTGCTCAGGGCTCAGAAGGGGCAATTTTATATGTTCCAAAAATCTCGAGGTTGGAGGTTCGCTCCAATGCTCAAAGCCCAAAGTTATACGTCCTTGGAGGTCACCCCATCACAAAGGAGAATCAGGGCGGTACGACGAGTATAATAGAGCCAATCATAATCAAGCCTGCCACACAACCCCGTATAACAAATACGAAAACCATCCCTTGGAACTACAACAAAACTGTAGTAACCTACAAAGGTAAGGAAATCATAGAAGAAGTGGGGGAAATTGGAGGTTTGACTCGATCAGGAAGGTGTTACTCTCCAGAAGAGTTGAGGAAGGCTAAGCAAATCAGAGAAGGCCAAATGCCAATAAAGAAACCGGTCACTGAAGAAGAGGCGGAGGAGTTTTTGAAAAAGATGAAAGTTCACGATTACTCAATCATTGACCAGCTGAGAAAGACTCCTGCCCAAATCTCTCTGTTATCTCTGCTTATACACTCAGGAGAGCATGCCCGTGTACTAATCAAAATCCTGAACGAGGCACATGTCTCAGAAAATACCACTGTGAATCAATTAGAGAAGATGGCCAATAGATTTTTTGAGGTGAACAGAATTTCCTTTACTGATGATGAACTTCCTGAGGAGGGAGCCGGTCACAATAGGGCTTTGCACTTGACTGTCAAATGCGAGGGGCATTATGTGAAGCGAGTCATGGTTGATGGAGGCTCGAGTGTAGATGTATGCCCCCTTTCTACCTTGAAAAGAATGAAGATCAATACAGACAGGATCCGACCCAGCAATGTTCTCATCCGGGCTTTTGATGGCTCAGCGAGGGATACCATTGGGGAGATCGACCTGACCATGACGATTGGGCCTGTTGATTTTGAAATTGTCTTCCAAGTATTGGACATGAAAACTTCTTATAACTTGCTTCTTGGAAGGCCATGGATCCATACAGCCCGAGCTGTGCCATCCACTTTGCATCAGATGCTCAAATTCGAGCACAACATGCAAGAAATTATTGTTCACGGAGAAGACGAGTCATCCATTTATAAAGACCCGTTAATCCCATGTATTGAGGCCAAGGAAGGATGTGAGTCCATTGTCTATCAGGCTTTCGAAGTGGTTGTTGTGGACCATGTTGAGGAAGGAAAACCCATTCTACATCCGCGTCTCTCTGCCACATCTGTAATGGTGGCTGCACTTATGATGAGACAAGGTTATGAGCCAGGAAAAGGTTTGGGGGCATCATTGCAAGGAATTTCAGAACCCATTTCTCCGTTCAGTAACAGGGGTACTTTTGGTTTAGGCTTCAGGCCAACACAAGCAGACAAAGACAAAGCCAAGCACTGCAAGAAGCAAGGGTGGGTCTTGCAGCAACCTATCCCTCACATTTTCCACACTTTTGTCAAGCCACGATTCAAATATGGTGAAAATTCCGAGGCGCATGCAAACATTGATGAAATTTGCCAAGACCTCAGGCAGATGTTTTTTGAAGTGAACATGATCCATGCGGGAGAAGGCACTAGTCGTGCCGATATGCAACTAATTGGCCCAGAAACCATGCTCATTAACTGGGAAGCAACTCCTCTCCCCATAAGGAAGGAGTTTTGGTAGTTGACTTTTGCAGCTTCTTTCTTTTGTACTTTGGGTTACTTCCAGGGTTGTAATCCGAATATCTTAGTATGATTGTTTTATTTTGATGTTAACCCTCCTATCCTTTCGAATTCAATGAAATGCAGTTCAGTTTCGTGTTAAATTTTGTATATTTTCCTTTTCCTAATTCCTGCCATTTTTATTTCCATTTCAGTGTTGTTAATGCCGGCTTTAATAACATGACATGCATGCGGAATTCACGCCCAGATCTCAAAAGGCTGTCTAAATTCGAAATAATGCATCAAGAGGTCGAATATGATGAAGATAAGGTCTTTGATGAAATAAAAAGAGAGTTGGAACAATTTGAAAACAAGCCTAGGCCCAACCTCAATGAAACTGAGCCAATCAATATCGGAGGTCATGAAGAAGTTAGAGAAACAAAGATAAGCATTCACACTGAACAAAAAACCAAAGATGCCTTGATTCAACTTTTATTTGAGTATAGAGATGTGTTTGCCTGGTCTTATGATGATATGCCTGGTTTAAGCGTCGATTTAGTGGTTCATAAACTTCCCACGTATCCTGATTTTCCACCAGTCCAACAGAAGCAGCGAAAATTTAAAACGGACATGAGTGATAAAATCAAAGAGGAAATAATGAAGCAGTTGAGCGCCAATGTTGTCAGAGCTGTACGATACACCACCTGGGTGGCAAATGTTGTGCCCGTGCCAAAGAAAGATGGAAAAACTAGAGTCTGTGTTGACTACAGAGACCTGAACAAAGCAAGCCCGAAGGATAATTTTCCTTTGCCGAACATCCATATTCTTGTAGATAATTGCGCAAAGCATGAGATACAGTCGTTCGTGGATTGCTATGCTGGGTACCACCAGATTCTAATGGATGAGGGTGATGCAGAAAAGACCGCTTTCACCACTCCATGGGGTACCTATTGTTACAGGGTCATGCCATTCGGTTTAAAGAATGCAGGGGCAACTTACATGAGGGCCATGACCACCATTTTTCACGACATGATGCACAAAGAGATTGAAGTATATGTCGATGATGTCATCATAAAATCAAAGACACAGGCTGACCACGTGAATGATTTGGAAAAGTTCTTCAAACGGCTTCGAAGGTATGACCTTAAGCTCAATCCAGCCAAATGTGCGTTTGGGGTTCCATCTGGGAAACTCCTCGGTTTTATAGTCAGTCGGAGAGGCATCGAATTGGATCCATCTAAGATAAAGTCCATTCGAGATCTGCCACCCCCGAAGAACAAAAAGGAGGTCATGAGTTTGCTCGGAAGGTTGAACTACATCAGTAGGTTCATCGCTCAGCTCACAACCACGTGCGAGCCCATCTTTAAGTTGCTGAAAAAGAATGCTGCAATCAAGTGGACAGACGATTGCCAAAATGCTTTTGACAGGATCAAAGATTATCTATCAAAACCCCCTGTACTGGTCCCACCTGAACCTGGTAGACCTTTGTTTTTATATCTATCGGTGATGGATAATTCTTTTGGATGCGTTCTGGGGCAACATGATGCGACATGCAAAAAGGAACAAGCAATATATTATTTGAGCAAGAAGTTCACAAATTATGAGGTTAAGTATACCCTTTTAGAAAGGACATGTTGTGCTTTGACTTGGGTCGCTCAGAAGTTGAGACATTATCTCTTGGCCTATACTACTTACCTCATATCCAGAATGGATCCTCTGAAGTATATTTTCCAAAAGCCAATGCCCACCGGCAGGCTCGCAAAATGGCAAATCCTACTTACAGAGTTCGACATCGTCTATGTCACTCGCACTGCAATGAAAGCACAGGCTTTGGCCGATCATTTGGCAGAGAATCCAGTTGATGATGAGTACAAGACACTTACCACATACTTCCCAGACGAAGAGGTCAACTCAATAGAGGAAGTAGTTCCAGACGATAACCCTCTATGGAAAATGTATTTTGATGGAGCTGTCAATATCAAAGGAGTTGGGATCGGGGCAATCCTCATCTCACCTATTGGACAGTATTACCCTGCAACAGCCCGACTTCGGTTCTTCTGTACCAATAATACGGCAGAATACGAAGCATGTATCATGGGTTTGAAAATGGCCCTCGATCTGGATGTGCACGAACTATTGGTTATGGGAGATTCTGACTTGCTTATCCGGCAAGCCCAAGGTGAATGGGAGACTCGAGACATCAAGCTTATTCCATATGGACAATGTGTACAAGATTTGAGCAAAAGATTCAAATCCATCGAGTTCAGGTACATTCCCAGGTTTCACAACGAGCTAGCAGATGCTTTGGCTACTTTAGCCTCGATGCTCCCTTATCCGGGAAACACCCATATCGATCCACTAGAAATCCAAATTCGGAATCAACACGGTTACTGCAATACAATTGAGACAGAACCAGATGGTGAACCATGGTATCATGACATAAAACGATTCCTGAAAATGAGAGAATACCCAGAGCACGCTAAGGGAGATCAAAAAAGAACTATAAGGAGGCTCGCCAACGGTTTCTTCCTGAGTGGGGAAATTTTGTACAAAAGGACCCCAGATTTGAACTTGTTGAGATGTGTAGATACAACAGAAGCTAAGCGGATCATGAGTGAAGTACATTCGGGGGTATGCGGACCTCACATGAATGGATATGTTTTGGCGAAGAAGATTCTGCGGGCAGGGTATTATTGGCTTACAATGGAGCGAGATTGCTTCAGTTTTGTTCGCAAGTGTCACCAATGCCAGATTCATGGTGACCTGATCCACTCGCCACCTTCAGAGTTGCATCCCATGTCCTCTCCTTGGCCTTTCGTTGCTTGGGGAATGGATGTTATTGGGCCAATTGAGCCAAAGGCTTCAAATGGGCATAGATTCATTTTGGTTGCAATTGATTACTTCACCAAGTGGGTGGAAGCCGTCACTTTCAAAGCAGTCACCAAGAAAACAGTGTTAGACTTTGTTCATTCCAACATCATCTGCCGCTTTGGTATCCCAAATACCATTATCACTGACAATGCAGCCAATCTCAATAGTCATTTGATGAAGGAAGTATGCGAGCAATTTAAAATTATGCATCGCCATTCTACCCCTTACCGGCCAAAAGCCAATGGAGCCGTTGAAGCAGCGAACAAGAACATCAAGAAGATTCTTAGGAAAATGGTCCAAGGCTCGAGACAATGGCATGAAAAGTTGCCTTTTGCTCTCCTGGGATACCGCACGACTGCTCGCACATCGGTCGGTGCAACTCCTTATCTGTTGGTATATGGGACAGAAGCTGTAATACCGGCTGAAGTCGAAATTCCCTCTCTTCGGATCATTGTGGAGTTGGAGATTGAAGATGCAGAATGGGTAAAGACCCGTTTAGAACAACTAATGTTGATTGATGAGAAACGGCTAGCAGCAGTGTGCTTTGGCCAGTTATACCAGCAAAGAATGGCACGCGCTTACAACAAAAAAGTGCGTCCAAGGTACTTTGAGGTAGGCCAACTCGTCCTGAAACGCGTTCTTCCACACCAAGTAGAAGCTAAAGGAAAGTTCGCCCCAAACTGGAAAGGACCGTACATCATCAAGAAAGTGTTACCAAAAGGGGCCTTGCACTTGGTAGATGAAGAAGGACGGCTACCAGATATGACTATTAATGCAGATGCAGTCAAAAGATATTATGTATGATATATACCCACTGTGGAACTTTCGTGCATGATTTTCTTAGATCGAGATGACGAAGGCTACCATTGCTCGCTATTCCAAGAAAGTGTCACCCTTTTGTTACCCCTTTCAAGTTGTATTTTTCTTCTTCCTTTGTTTTCCACTTTTTGGAACATGTGTACTTAAAAAAAAAAAGAAGAGCAAATTTTCTGAGTTATTGAACTACGTCCGACCTGATTCCGAAAGGATACGTAGGCAGCCTTACCCCGGGTTCGGTCCCATTGCAACAAAAATCCATATTCCTAATATTCCAAAACTGGGGCAGAAGTTTGTTTTATCTTACAGTTTTTCCTGTAGAAACAGTTCCAAAGGTCGTAATTCAGTTCAAGGTTCCTTTCGCCTTTTCCTGTCAAGAACTTCTGATCGATCTTTGAGAATACTTGAAGTCCCCATGCCAGGGGCATCAGCCAACCTTCCGTGGGTCGTATTTTAGTAAAAAAAAAAAAAAAAAAAGAAGAAGAAATGAGAGAGTCTTATCGGTGAAAACCCGTATGGGCACTATAAGGCGCCAGTGATTAGAGAAATGAGAGAGGTCAGTTAGTGAAAACCCGCAAAGGGCTCTACTAACCGAATGAGGGTCTTCCATGCGCAGACATGAGTACAACTAAGACAGTTTCAAGATGAACATTTGCGACGTATTTTGAGAATTAGACAGCTCAGACAGATCAGGCGTCCAATCCAAAATGCATGTCATGATTCATTGAAGTCGGCACATATCTCCAGATAAGTCTCCTTATTTCTCTCCCCGAAAGGGACACCTTTTATTTAGACACAATTCCTTTTTCATTTTCCAATTGCTTTTCTATTCTTTTCCACAATTTTTCTTAGATTCTCTTTCGGTCTAATCTTGCATCAAGAGCAAAGCAAAGATGGCTGCGAAACTGGCTATAACTTTCCCGTAATACCAAGCATAAATTTGGAGCATATACGGCATTGACGAAGGCAGGAATCCATATGTGATCTCTTTTTGATAAGGCAGACAAAGTGTCTCAAAGAAACTGAAAAGGTCTCTTGAGCAAGACTTGCTTCATGGAAAAGTTGATAAGCACTACAGAAAAATATTGGTTTTAGGTGAAAGACCACTAAGTTTGATTTTAAAGGAAACAGCCAGGGGCACCGTCAGAAAGACAATGTCTCCAGAAAGCGATACAGAGTATTCGGGAACCTCGGTATCACACTGACAAAATCAGTTCTTCGACAGCAGAGGGGTGAATTCGAACTACTAAGGGCATCAAGGCCACAAACCGACCACCACTCTAAAAACTCACAAATTTTTCTTTGTTTGAAGCAGGATCAAAGCGGTGCAAAATGGCGATTTTCAACGGGCGAATGTCACCAAAGGTAGGTTTCGTTAAAATCTCCACTTTCCTTTATTTGCAGCATGCATCACTACTGTTCATACCTCCCATTTTTGTAGCTTAACCCAGGTAGAACCATTTCGCCTAGGGGGATCCAGCTCATAGTTCCGGGTAGAAGTACTCTTCGCTCAGGTTGCTTTTCGTAGCTTAACCCAGGTAGAGCATTTTCACCTAGGGGGATCCAGCTCATAGTTCCGGGTAGAAGTACTCTTCGCTCAAGATGTTTTTCGTAGCTTAACCCAGGTAGAACCTTTTCGCCTAGGGGGATACAGCTCATAGTTCCGAGTAGAAATAATTTTCGCTCAGGATTTATTTTTCCGTAGCTTAACTCGGGTAGAACCATTTCGCCTAGGGGGATTCAGCTATTAGTTCCGGGTAGAAGTACTCTTCGCTCAGGTTGCTTTTCGTAGCTTAACCCAGGTAGAGCATTTTCACCTAGGGGGATCCAGCTCATAGTTCCGGGTAGAAGTACTCTTCGCTCAGGATGTTTTTCGTAGCTTAACCCAGGTAGAACCTTTTCGCCTAGGGGGATACAGCTCATAGTTCCGAGTAGAAATAATTTTTGCTCAGGATTTATTTTTCCGTAGCTTAACTCGGGTAGAACCATTTCGCCTAGGGGGATTCAGCTATTAGTTCCGGGTAGAAGTACTCTTCGCTCAGGTTGCTTTTCGTAGCTTAACCCAGGTAGAGCATTTTCACCTAGGGGGATCCAGCTCATAGTTCCGGGTAGAAGTACTCTTCGCTCAGGATGTTTTTCGTAGCTTAACCCAGGTAGAACCTTTTCGCCTAGGGGATCCAGCTCATAGTTCCGGGTAGAAGTACTCTTTGCTCAGGTTGTTTTACGTAGCATAACCGAGGCAGAACCATTTGGCTAGGGCGATCCAGTTCATAGTTTCAGGTAGAAGTACTTTTGGTCAAGTTGTTTTACGTAGCTTGACCTAGGTAGAACCTTTTTCACCTAGGGGGATCCATCTCATAGTTTCGAGTAGAAGTACTCTTCGCCCAGGTTTGCTTTTCATAGTTTAACCCGGGTAAAAACTTGTCACCTAGGGGGATACAACTCATAGGTCCGGGTAGAAGTACTCTTCGCTCAGGATGTTTTACATAGTTTAACCCAGGTAGAACCTTTTTGCCTAGGGGGATCCAGCACATAGTTCCGGGTAGAAGTACTCTTCGCTCAGGCTGTTTTTTGTAGCTTAACCCAGGTAGAACATTTTCGCTTAGGGGGATCCAGCTCATATTTCCGGATAGAAGTACTCTTCGCCTAAGCTTGCTTTTCATAGTTTAACCCAGGTAGAACTTTTTCGCCTAGGGGGATCCAGCTCATAGTTCCGAGTAGAAGTACTATTCGCTCAGGTTGCTTTTCGTAGCTTAACCTAGGTAGTTTGCCTAAGGGGATCCAGCTTATATTTCCAGGTAGAAGTACTATTTGTCCAGTTTTGTTTTTCATAGTTTAACCCAGGTAGAACTTTTTCACCAAGGGGATTCAACATTCTTTTTCTCAGTAATACATGGCACCAACCACCTGGTTACATTTCCTTTTCAGTAATACAGGGCACCAACCCCTGATTACATTTTCTTTTTAGTAATACAGGGCGCCAACCCCTGGTTACATTTGCTTTTCAGTAATACAGGGCGCCAACCCCTGGTTACATTTCCTTCTCAGTACTACAGGGCACCAACCCCTGGTTATATTTCCTTTTCAGTAATACAGGGCGCCATCCCCTGATTACATTTCCTTACCAGTATAGGGTACACCAATCCCTTGTTGTGTTCTCCAACATATGGTATACCACTCCCTAGTTGATTTGATTTTAAAAGCAGGATACACCACTCCCTGGTATCATTGCCAATATAGGGTATCCCATTCTCTGACCACAGTTTCCTAACATAAGGTACACAAATCCCTTAGTTGAGACATTCTTTTGGGACAATAAAAAAAAAATTATCATGACCTTTTCAGGGTACACCATTCCTGTTCTTTTATTTCTTTCAATAAAGAAGTAGTTTAGAATTTTTGTTACAATAACTCACGAAATTTTCCTAGTGAAAACTGGGGCAGAAAAATTTCGTTTGTTTGTTTGTTGTGATGTCTGAGCAGGTTTTACCGCGAGGCACAGTGTTCGAGATGAACAAAAGAAAAAGTCTCAATCCAGAATAAAGAAAAGAAAAGGAAAAGAAGTGAATCAAAATGCAGAAGAAGATAGAAAGGATATGGACTACTCAAGACATGACTAAAGTTACGAGCTTCACATTTCCCGTCTTGCTCAGAAGAAGCCGTAGAAGAATGAACTAGCACCTACAGTTAGCAAGCATCAAGGTTCGGATCAGAGTCCGTATTGAACAACCAGTCAAGACTCAAGATCAAGCTCCAAAAGACTTATAGATAGGAATCTTGTAACTCATAGTTGATAGGCTTGTTTAGTTTCTTTCAATTTTGATGTAATAGCAAGACCACGGACCAGAGCCTCGACGGAACCTCACTCGACTCTCCAACTCATCATTCCATCATTATCCTTGAACTACACGCGACCTGATTCTCTTATAACCCAGGATATGTAGGCAGTCCAAACCAAAATCTAGTCACACGGCTCACTTTATCTTTGCCTGAAAACCTTTAATGTTTCCAAGCAAAGAGGGGCATGCTGTGAGCACTTAATTTTTTACCGTGTTTGAATATTTTCCGCTCCCGTCTTTCCGCGCGTGTCCCCACCATACCGGTCCCCCATGTCTTGTCCCCCCCTTATTTTTGTCCCCCATGTCTTGTCCCCCCATTATTGTTTGTCCCCCATGCCTTGTCCCCCACGTCTAAACCCCCCATTATTCTTGTCCCCATGCTTTGTCCCCCCATTACTTTTTGTCCCCCCATGCTTGTCCCCCTCCCACATGCATAAAATCAGTCCAAATCCACCCAAAAACGGGCGAAAATACACTGCTTTTCTCACTCAAATTCGGATCCGAAAATAGTCCATAAACCAGCTCTGTTTCCACATCAAAACCCCAGCAAAAATCAGTTCAAAACGGAAAAAAAAAAAATAGCCAAAAATCACTCCAAAAAATAGCTCCGAAAATACCTGAAAAACAGCCCTTTTCCAGCAAAAATTCGCTGCAAAAATAGCCAAAAAGGGTGACGAAAATCAGTAAGAAAAAAGCTATTTTTCCAGCCAAAGAATCCAGCACTAAACCACCCCGAAACAGCCACTATTCCTATGTCAAAAACAGAGGCTACCGGCGAGTTCGGGCTCCTTGTTTGAAGTCGTTGTTCGAGTCACTTGAGGTTCGAAAGCTCCAGTCCGAGGTTTTGTTGCTGTCCGTTTTCTGTGGGCGAGTTTGACAATCGGAGTCCCACTTTGCTGTATACATTTGGAGTTTTATATCAATACACATATTTGAAAAGCTTCACATAAGGTCTCCTCCCCCCCTTTAATTAATTTTTTTTTTTATTTTTGCTCCTGTTGGTTTAAGTAAAAGTTCTGTCGCTTAATTGATATCTTGTATTAGCATGCCTTTGTTTGTCGTCTTAATTCGCTAATTCATATTCTAGATATTTACTTCATTATTTGCAGTTTCTGTCCATGTCACTTGCATTTGCAGTAATTCTGTTTTGAGCATGTGTCATGGAGTTAAATATTATTTTATCATTAGTTTATTTTTGTGAAAGCTTTGGAGAAGAAAGCTGTAAGAAATTTCACTAAGTCAAATGGGTCAATATGACGTGCTACGTGTGGTTTTGGGCCTAATAATTAAGCCAAGTTGTAGTCAATGAAGCGACCGTGCTAAAACCACGGGACTCGGGGAATGCCTTACACCTTCTCCCCGGTCAACGGAATTCCTTACCCGGATTTTGTTTTGCAGACCAATAATAAAAGAGTCAAATCTTTCCTTTGACTAGGGATTCAAACAAAAGGTGACTTGAAACACCCAAAAATATCAATTTCAAGTGGCGACTCTGTAAATAAAATAATCCCTATTCAAGTTTGTCACTTTAATTGGAAAAACTCTTTAACCCACCATCCACAATCAATAATACTCATTTCATCATTTTGGGGGTAAAAAGGAGGTGTGACAGTGTTCTAGTCATTTAAACCAGCAATTGATGGTTTTCCGCATTGGAGGCCGGTAATATCCATAGACGGCACTCATGTCTATGGAAAGTATGATATCAAGCTGTTGATAGCCATTGCAGTAGATGCTAATGGACAAATATTTCCTCTAGCTTTTGCTATTTGTGCCAATGAAAGCCAAGAGGCGTGGACGTTGTTTTTGAACTATTTGAAAGAGCACGTTGTCAAACAACGTTCCGGTATTTGTCTAATATCTGATCGGCATGGTGGTATCTTAAGTTCTGTAGAGAACTTGCCTGCATGGCAAGAACCTTATGCCTACCACCGTTACTGTGTGAGGCACTTTAAGGCCAATTTCCAGAAGGCACATCCCAACAAGGATCTGCATGATTTGATGTGGATGGCAGCAACAGACCACTAAGAGCATAAATTCTGAAGGCACATGGAATCTATCAGGCAGGAAGACGAGAGAGCCTATCATTGGTTGATACGATATGAGCTTCACAAGTGGACTTTGTATGCGGATCGTGAAAGAAGATGGGGAATTCTGAATACAAACGTGTCAGAGTCTTTCAACGGGTTATTGAAGTCGGCAAGAGGATTGCCTGTCACTGCCATGGTGCGGATGTCGTTCAAGCAGATGGCGGAGAGGTTTGTTAAAAGGGCTGCAGCTGCAACGTCATTGATGGAAAGGGGTGTTGAATTTATGCCACTGCCGATGAAGAGATTTGAGAAATGCAGGTGACGAGCACATTGGCATTCATTTTTACAGTATGATCATAACAGAAATGTTTTTGTAGTTCGCACCGCTATCCATCAAAACCGGGGGAATAATGTACATACCATAAATGAATCTAGGCGGCACATCCATGTCGTCTACTATAAATTAAACAACATTAATTGTATGTTTGATCTGTAAATTAAATAATTATTTTTTATCATATTTAATTGGACAGAGTATATACCTATGGGTTTCAGGCTCGATATTTGAGGCCCAGTAGGACCAAGCTATCCTGAGTTCTTGTGTGTGTTAATTTTATTATTTTCGGAATTTTGTATGTTTCTTTTGTAAATTAAATAATTAATTTTTATCATATTTAATTGGACAGAATATATATCTATAGGTTCCAGGCTCGATATTTGATACCTAGTAGGACCAAGCTATCCTGAGTTCTTGTGTGTGTCAATTTTATTATTTTCGTAATTTTGTATGTTTGTTTTGTAAATTAAATAATTAATTTTTATCATATTTAATTGGAAAAAATATATATCTATGGGTTCCAGGCTCGATATTTGATGCCCAGTAGGACCAAGCTATCCTGAGTTCTTGTGTGTATCAATTTTAATATTTTCATAATTTTGTATGTTTGTTTTGTAAATTAAATAATTAATTTTTATCATATTTAATTGGACAGAGTATATACCTATGGGTTCCAAGCTCGATATTTGAGGCCCAGTAGGATCAAGTTTTCCTGAGTTCTTGTGTGTATCAATTTTAATATTTTCTTAATTTTGTACGTTTATTTTGTAAATTAAATAATTAATTTTTATCATATTTAATTGGACAGAGTATATACCTATGAGTTTCAGGCTTGATATTTGAGGCCCAGTAGCACCAAGCTATCCTGAATTCTTGTGTGTGTCAATTTTAATATTTTTATAATTTTGTATGTTTGTTTTGTAAATTAAATAATTAATTTTTATCATATTTAATTGGACAGAGTATATACTTATGGGTTCCAGGCTCGATATTTGAGGCCCAGTAGCACCAAGCTATCCTGAATTCTTGTGTGTGTCAATTTTAATATTTTCATAATTTTGTGTGTTTGTTTTGTAAATTAAATAATTAATTTTTATCATATTTAATTGGACATAGTATATACCTATGGGTTCCAGGCTCGATATTTGAGGCCTAGTAGCACCAAGCTATCCTGAGTTCTTGTGTGTGTCAATTTTAATATTTTCATAATTTTGTATGTTTGTTTTATAAATTAAATAATTAATTTTTATCATATTTAATTGGACAGAGTATTTACCTATGGGTTCGAGGCTCGATATTTGAGGCCCAATAGCACCAAGCTATCCTGAATTCTTGTGTGTGTCAATTTTAATATTTTCATAATTTTGTATGTTTGTTTTGTATCTATTAGTATAAAAGATACTTAAACTATAGGGATTCTATGCTAAATGGCTCTACATTTTACTACACTAAAAGGACACTAGTCTTTAAGCAAATAAATAATCTAAACTAGATAAAAATAATAAATACATTTTAATCACAAAACAAACACAAAACACTAATATCTTAGTCCGGATAAAAATAACATACTAGTTTAATCGCAAAAAAAATATAAAACAACATGGAAACACATTCAAAACAACTAATATGGATTATTATACGAGTTTCAACATAAACTAAATCAGAATACCTCGATTTATATTTTTCGGAAAGTCGATGAATTGAAAATTTGAGCCAGAAACGAGGAAATCACAACAGTAGAAGGCTTGGCTAGGATGTGAGACCTACAATCTTATCTTTTTGTATGACTGGTGGGGTCTACTATAATTTTTTTAGAAGGAAATTTGGGGGGGGGGGGGAGGGGGTCGTCTGGTTCGAATGTGGAGAAGAAGGAGGGGGGCCGTTTATTTATATATGTATAGCGCGGTATATAATGATACTATACATATATAGCACGGTTATATACCGCGCTATGCATAGCTGTCTTATCAGCCTTGTATAACGCGGTTTAAAAGAGCGTTATATATATATATATAGAGCTCTTTTAAAGAGCGCTATACTTTAACGGCCAAAACTCCGTTAACGTATAGCGCTCTTTAAAAGAGCGCTATATATAAGAATGTCACTCTTTTTTTTAAACACATATTTTCATCATACTTGTCCAAAAAACCCACAAATGGGTTCGGGATAAAGTTCTCTTTCTTGTTTTCATCAATCTTTCTTATTTCTTCTATTTTTTCGTCACGCTTTCTCATCTCACCCGTTTCCTTTCCTGCTTTTTTCCTTCCTTTTTTTTCTATTACTTTTATCTCTCTTACAAGATGCATTTTGTTAGTACAAAATGTAAATCTAAAATTTATAGTGATTGAGCTTGAAATCTTGTCTAAAATATGATATTAGTGTTTATCTAAGATTATCTCTTAACTTGGTTGATAAATTATGCTATTTTGTATTTTGATGATTTGCCAAACAGTCTCGAGGAACCAGGTAGGAATCAGTTGTGATCAATTCCTTTAGCCTTAATATGATGTGTTGCTTCATATTTTGATGTTGGTCAAACTTTCTCGAGGAACCAGATAGGGACCTGTTGTGATTAGTTCCTTTCCCTTAATATGGTATGTTACTTCATGTTTTGATGATGGTCAAGTGTTCTCGAGGAACCAAATAGGGACCCGATATGATCAGTTCCCCCTGGTCGTCATACAACCAACTCTACAATTGTAAAAGTTGTTACACAGTACTGACTAGCAGCAGTGTAACATCACAGCTGTAGCCTGCTAAGGCCAAACCAAAAACCCTCTCTCTTCTCACATGTTCACTCATATATATAGAACATGATACAAGGTTTACCCTAGCACTTGCAAATTCAAAAATCATATTCTATTGAAAATGAACCTAGTGTGTAGAAGAACCTAGTGTGTAGAAGAAGGTGTGCATGTAATCCTTGATGAATCCCATGAATCAAGTGACAAAGGTTCACATAACAAAAAAGATGAAAATGGAGAATTTATAAATTTCCTGGTGAAGCTATAGATATTGCAAATAGAAAGACTAATTTGATGAGTCAAGTCAAGCAGAGCATTGAAGAAGATGTAGTAGAATCTTCAGAAGGCACAGAGGAACCTAGTCCCTCTATTACCTCAATTTAAGCTGAACATAGGGTTGTTGTTATTATATTAGGTATTCATGATGCTTGACAAAGAAGTGAAAGTCATATATCTGGTGATGTAAATCATGGATCGAATATGGAGGAACCTGGCCCCTCGAATTCTGAAGTTCAAGTATGAAGTTGGAGCACAAGAGCTCACATCCCCTTCAAAATGTAATCACTCCCTTAGACTCTGGTATTCAAACTAGATCGAAGGCAAGGAACATGTTTGCCTTATTATCCTTCTTGTCTCAAATTTTGCCTAAGAACATCAAGGAAGCATTGAAAGATACTGACTGGATAGCTATTATGCAAGAAGAACCCCATCAGTTTGAGAGAAACAAAATATGGTACCTAGTCCCTAGGCCTTCAGACAGAACAGTGGTTGGAACTAGGTTGATGTTCCGAAACAAGCTTGATGAATTTGGAAATGCAACAAGAAATAGAGCAAACCTCAAAAGGCAATATGATCAGTCAACAGAAGCACATCAAGGAGCTTCTGAAAAGATTTGAGATGGAGAATGCTAAGACCATTTATACACCTATTGCCACCTACTCGATTAGACATGGACGAACCTGGCTCTCCTATCAATGAAATTTTGTATAGAGGAATCATTGGGTCTCTTCTGTACTTTACTTCTAGCAGACCTGATATTGTTTTTGGTGTTGGGTTGTGTGCTAGGTTCCAATCAAGCCCAAATGAATCTCACTTGAAGGCTGGCAAAAGAATTTTGAGGTATCTCAAGGGAACGCAGGACCTGGTCCTCTTTTATCCTTCAGGAGATGATCTTGACTTGGTTGGATATGCTAATGCTGATAATGTTGGATATCTAGTAGATAGAAAGAGTATATCTGGAATGGCACATTATTTTGGGGTCATACTTGATCTCATGGGGTACAAATAAAAAATACTTTGTGGCTCTTTCTACTGCTGAATCTGAGTACGTTGTTGTTGCTTCATATTATGCACAACTACTATGGATCAAGTAACAACTTGAGTATTTTGGTGCATTTATGGATTTTGTGCCCTTATTTTTTGATAATACAGGTGCTCTTAACATGGCAAAGAACCTGGTGCAGAACAAAAGGACAATGCACATTGATGTAAGACATAATTTCTTGAGGGACAATGTTGAAAAGGGTCTAATATGTATAAAGTTCTGCAAGACAGAGGACCAGGTAAGCAGATATTTTCACCAAAGCATTGCGTAGGGAACACTTTGAAAGAAATCGTCTGGAGTTGGGCTTGATCAAGCTCAACTAAAAACCCGTTCCCTCAATGACTGGCTATGTTAAAAAGTAAAGGTACAATGCTAAAAAGTATTTTTTGGTGGCATCTAACTCAATTGTATATTGTTATATTTATACAAACATGGTAGTTTCAGGACAAAACAAGTATAAAGACATTGCACTTCTAGGACTTTTTGCTCAAATTTTCAAAAACCGTCAAGGAACCTAGTTTTTGTGACTCAGGTTAGTAGTCTCTTCAATACTTATATGAGTTTTAAACTGCTTGAGTGCCATGTCATTAAGCTATTCCCGCCTCTGTTCTAACTTTTGAAGTCCAAAACGTTACACCTTATCTGAACCGACCTGTTGCCCCAAACCCATTTCCTTCTCCCACAACCAATCAAAACCACTTCTTTTCATCCAATTTTAAACCAAAACCAATCATGTCTCACACGGAATCATCCTCTCCAAATATTCTAGAAGTGAACCCAACTCTGTTACCTTCCAAAATTCCAACTCTATCTGAATCAAAACCCAAAAAGTCTTTGGTGGATTTTGATGAAACTTTAACTGAAAGGGAACATGGTAGATCTAATATTCTGGAGAGTGGGGCTGAAATTGTTGCCGGATTTGTAAAGACTTGAAGGATAGAAGAAGTGGTGAAGGAACTCATGGGGAATTGCTAAGGATGCTGGAAAATAGGGAACTGAATGAGGGACTTGATCCCTCAAGTTCTTCTCAGGATGTTGATTCTGATGATGACATTTTTTAGCTGTATTTAAACGAACCTTTGATCCAGTAAAAATGATTAGTGAAAAGTAGGTTGATTGATGATGAAGTGGCGTCACCTGGATGCAGTAAATGTGGAGGATAAAGAGAATTAAGTAAAAAAAAAAATTTTGTCACGACCCGAAATTTCCACCTTCGGAAGGCACCTAACAATTCACTTTCTAGGCAAGCCAACGTTAGAATATAATTAACCATTTTAACAAAATTTTAAATTAATTAATACCAAGGAAAAAAATGCGGAAATAATATCTGAAATAATCCATAATAATCGCGATATCTAAATACCATCCCAGAACTGGAGTCATAAGTGCACGAGCTTCTAGAATAATACAAATAAGGGTCTGAATAAAATAAAGTTGTCTGAAAGCAAGCACACGGCTAAAATAAAATAGACGGGGACTTCAGAACTGCGGACGATGTGCAGTTATACCTCAAGTCTCCTCTGGGTAGCTGAAATCCGAGCAAGTGTATGGTACGCCGTTGGGACCAACTCTGAAATCTGCACAAGAAGTGCAGAGTGTAGTATCAGTACAACTGATCCCATGTACTGGAAAGTGCCGAGCCTAACCTCGATGAAATAGTGATGAGGCTAAGGAAGGTCACTTACATTAATCTGTACGCAATAATAATAATAACAACAATAATAGAAATAAAACAGGTATCTCTTTTCAACAATTGAAGCTAACTCGGTAGTCATAACCAATTATTATTTCAATTAGTTTCCGTTGCGGCGTGCAACCCGATCCCACAATATATTCACATTCAATTCTGTTGCGGTGTGCAACCCGATCCTCTGATATATTTATTTCAATTAATTCTGTTGCGGCGTGCAACCCGTTCCTCCAATATATTCATTTCAATCAATTCTGTTGCAGCGTGTAACCCGCCCCAACAATATAATTCCTCAATAAATTTTTGTTGCGTCGTGCAACCCGTTCCAACAATATAAACTTTAAATAAATCTGTTGCGACATGCAACCCGATCCCCCCATATATTTTAACAACTCTTAAATGTAATAAAAATACTCCAATAAATACCACGTTCAATGAGAAACTATTAAGCATCAAGGCATACAATAATTATAATTTATTTATGAAACAAACAATGACAAGTAGCAATTAATTGTGGAAATCAGGGAGAAAATAGGCAGTATAATATTTAATATGCTAAATGTAAAGTAGCAATTAAGATACATAAATCAAATAAGCATGTGACAATTATTACAGGAATTCAAGAATTAATATTTGACAAGGAATATGAGAGAAATAATTATTATAACAATTAATTCGTGTCTTAAAATAATTTAAGATGTTTAAATAATTGAGCAAATAATTAAATTGATAAAGTATAGGCACTCGTCACCTTGCCTATACATCGTTGCACATGAAATTCACATAGCAAATAATTCAGGGGTTCTATTCCCTCAAGTCAAGGTTAACCACGACACTTACCTCGCTTTGCAACCAAGTTCAAGAATCCAATAAACCTTTGCCTCGCGAATTCGTGTCCGAAATCCTCAAATCTAGTCATAAACAATTTAATATACTCAATACAAATCATAGGAATTAATTCCATATGAATTTACTAATTTTTCGGATTAAAATCTGAAATTCATCTAAAAAATATCAGTATGGCCCACATCTCGAATCTCAAAAAAACTTACGAAATCTGAACGCCCGTTCCAAGACGAGTCCAACCATATAAAAATTACCAAATTTCGATGTCAAATGGATCTTCAAATCATAATTTTTTGTTTTTGGAATGTTTTACAAAAATTTCAATTTCTTCCATCTAAATCCGAAATAAATGATGAATATAGATATGGATTTATGAAATATAATCACTTTTGGTTATAGAATACTTACCCAATTCAAAGTTGTGAAACCCCCCTTTGGAATCGCCAAAATCCGAGACTCAAAAAACAAAATTGAGTAAAAATGGCTAAAACCCGATTTTATGTATTCTGCCCCAGCTTTTTCGCATCTGCAGACCAATTTCCGCATCTGCGGACTCGCTTCTGCGAAGAGGAGTCTGCTTCTGCACAAGTCTGCCCCTTCCCCCTTTACCTCTTCTGCGACACATGAGTCGCTTCTGCGGTCGCGCTTATGCGACAGCCCATCCGCTTCTGCGAGGCATGGCTCGCTTCTGCGGCCAAGACTTCGCAGAAGCGAAGGCACCAGAAGCAGCAAACTTTCAGATTTTGCTTAAGTCCAATTCTTGCTCCGATTTCGATTCAAATCACACTCGGGGTACTTGGGACCCCGTCTGAATATACCAACAAGTCCCATAACATAATACGGACTTACTCGGGGTCTCATATCACATCAAACAATGCTAAAATTATAATTCACACCTCGATTCGAACTTTAAAGTTTTCAAACATTTTAATTTACAAATCATGTGCCGCAACATGCTAAATGAATCCGGAATGACTTCAAATTTGGCACACAAGTCATAAATGACATAACATAGCTATTCAAATTTTCAGAATCAGATTCCGGCCCCGATATCAAAAAGTCAACTCCGTGGTCAAACTTGAAAATCTTTAGCCTTTAAATTTCTAGTTTCCGTTAAATGGTCATAACTTGAGTTAGGGACCTCCAAATTAAATTTCGGGCATATGCCCAAGTCCCAAATGACAATATGGACCTACCGGAACTGTCAAAATACTGATCCGGATCCCTTTGCTCAAAATATTGACCAAAGTCAACTTAGTTGAGTTTTAAGGCTCTATTTCATATTTTAATCAATTTTTCATATAAAAACTTTTCGGAAAATTATACGGACTATGCACGCAAGTCGAGGAATAATAAATAATGCTTTTTGAGGTCTTAGAATACAAAATTAATTATTAAATTTAAAGATGACCTTTTGGGTCATCACATTCTCCACCTCTAAAACAAACTTTCGTCCTCGAACGGAATTAGAAAAGTACCTGAGCTGGTGAAAAGGTGTTGATATTTACTCTGCATGTCCGACTCGGACTCCCAGGTAGATGCTTCTACCAGTTGACCTCTCCATCACACTCGAACTGATGGATAACTCTTAGACCTCAACTGTCGCACCTGCCGGGCTAGAATAGCTATTGGCTCATCTTCATAAGTCAAATCTTTGTCCAATTGGACTTAGCTGAAATCTAATATATGGGACGGATCACCACGATATATTCAGAGCATAGACACATGGAACACCGGATGAACTGCTGATAAACTAGGTGGTAGTGCAAGGTTGTAGGCTACTTCACCCATCCTTTCAAGAATTTCAAAGGGTCCAATATACCTAGGGCTCAACTTGCCCTTATTTCCAAACCTCATTACCCCTTTCATAGGTGAAACTCGGAGCAATACTCTTTCTCCAACCATGAATACAATATCACGAACCTTAAGATCGGCATAACTCTTTTTCCTAGACTGAGCTGTGAGAAGTCGATCCTGAATAACTTTGACCTTATCCAAGGCACCCTGTACCAAATCGGTACCCAACAACCGAGCTCTCCGGGTTCAAACCAGCCAACTGGCGAACGATATCGCCTCCCATACAATGCTTTATATGGAGCTATCTGAATGTTTGCCTGGTAGATATTATTATAGGCAAACTTCGCAAGTGGCAAGAACTGATCCCAAGAACCTCCAAAGTCTATAACACAAGCGCGAAGCATATCTTCCAATATCTGAATGGTGCGCTCTGACTGTCCTTCTATCTGTGGATGAAATGTTGTGCTCAACTCAACCCGCGTGCCTAACTCACGCTGTACAGCCCTCCAGAAGTGTGAGGTAAATTGCATACCTTGATCTGAAATAATAGACACAGGCACACCATGAAGGCGGACAATCTCACGAATGTAAATTTCAGCTAACCGCTCTGAAGAATAGGTAACTGCCACTGGAATGAAATGTGCTGACTTGGTCAACCTGTCCACAATGACCCAAACTATATCAAATTTTCTCTGAGTCCGTGGGAGCCCAACAACAAAATCCATAGTGATACGCTCCCACTTCCACTCAGGAATTTCTAACTTCTGAAGCAAACCACCAGGTCTCTGATGCTCGTACTTGACTTGCTGACAATTCAGACACCGAGCTACATATGCAACTATATCCTTCTTTATCCTCCTCCACCAATAATGCTTCCGCAAATCTTGATACATTTTGGCGGCACCTGGATGAATAGAATACCTGGAACTGTGGGCTTCTTCCAGAATTAATTCACGAAACCCATCCACATTAGGCACACAAATACGACCCTACATTCGTAGAACTCCATCTTCCCCCACAACAACCTATTTGGCCTCACCGTGCCGCACAGTGTCCTTGAGGACAAGTAAATGAGGATCATTACACTATCTCTCTCTGATGTGCTCATATAAAGAAGACCGAGTGATTGTGCAAGATAGAACCCAACTAGGTGCTGAAACATCTAACCTCACAAACTGATTAGCCAAAGTCTGGACATCTACAGCTAACGGTCTCGCACCAACCAGAATATAAGCAAGGCTGCCCATACTCTAACTGGCTAGCCTCCACCTCTAACGGTATGACCTCCACCTCTAATGGCCTGACTTCCATCTCTAGCTTCCTGACCCCTACCTCTAGCTGGCTGAGCAGGCGATGAAGCAACCGGTGCCAGTATGATGGCACAAGAATCCTGCCAAGATCTATTACTCGACAACCTAGGGAAATATGACCAATGTTATCACACTCATAACACCCATCCTGATACCGTGGCTGCTGAAGCTGAAGCTGACTCGAACGGGCCAGATAACCGCTGTAGTGACTCTGGAGTGGTGGTGCACTGATAGGAGCTGAATTTGCACTAAATGTTGGCTGCCTAGAGTAAGGCATAATAGGACCGTGACTCCCTGAAGCACCAGGAGATTCCTGAAGTGCTGAATGAAACTGTCTGGGAGGATGACCCCTACCTCCAGACAAGGCACCACTGAAACCATCGAACTGACGAGGCCTCTTATCAAACCTCTGCCCTCTCTCCTGGGCAAGAACCATCTCGATCCTCCTCACGACATTAGTAGCCGCCTAAAAGAAAATCTCACTTACGGTCTCCTTTTCCATCTGAAGCCCGATAGGGTGAGTAAGTCCCTCAATAAACCTCCTCACTCTCTCTCCCCCAGTAGGTAGTAAAAGGAGAGCATGGCGGGCTAAATCCACAAAACGAGACTCATACTAAGTAATAGTCATATTGCCCTACTGTAGACGCTCAAATTGCCTGCGGTAATCCTCTCTCAATGTGATAGGGAGGAATTTCTCTAGAAATAGCCGTGAAAACTACTCCCAGGTCAATGCAGGCAATCCAACTGGTCTAGTCAATATATAATCTCTCCACCACCTCTTGGCGGAACCTGTCATCTAAAATACAGCAAAATCGACCCCATTGGTCTCAACTATACCAATGTTCCGCAGCACCTCATGGCAGCGGTCAAGATAATCTAGTGGGTCCTCAGAAGGTGCACCACTGAAGTGAACTGGAAAGAGCTTAGTAAACTTATCCAGTCTCAATAAGGCCTCAGAAGACATGGCGAGCCTATCACCAGCCTGTGCCGCAACAACTGGCTGAACTACCCTAACCGGCGGGACTGCTGGAGCCTGATTCTAGGGAGCCATCTGCTCCGGAGCGGGAGTAGTGGGAGTTTGTGCTCCTCCCCCAGCCTGTGAGATGGCTGGTGCCACTAGAAATGTACCATTTTGGGCCACACCCTCCATAAGACTTACCAAACGGACTAGAGCATCCTGAAGCACTGGAGTAGCTATGAATCCTTCTGGGACCTGAACTGGTCCAACTAGTATATTCTGAACTGGAACCTCCTCCTGAAGATCCACCTGAGGTTCTACAACAGGTGCTGCTGCTACGTTTTGAGCCGGTCTACCAAGTTTTGCATCACTTGCCAAGTGGCAAATGAACCATGACATCAAAGAACGCAGGAGGAAAGACAAGTTGTAGTTTGCACAAAATGATAGGAATTTCTGCCTCTAGGATATCAAGATCTTCAATCGCCAAGCACTTAGAGTATATATTCTTGAAAAACTTTCCCAAGGCTATAATTGGATAACACACTTCCTTCAGTAGCAAACCACGTATAGCTACCAGAAAAATGTCCTGAAACAATACATGATGATCGTGACATTTCAATCCATGTAACCTTTTCTCCTGTACGTTGACACACCTTGAAATGTTTGAGGAAAAAGTATCAGGAACCTTCAGATCAGCTAAGAAATTGTATACCTTCAACTTCTCTTCTGGGGACAATGCATAACATGTTGTTGGTAACAAAATATTGTTCCCAACCTCAACTGGATGCAACCGTTGTCTGATTCCAAGGTCCATCTAATCATATCTACTTTTTAATGTGTCCTTTGTCTTTCCAACCATATTCATAATAGTTGATACAATATTGTCAGACACATTTCTTTCTATGTGCACCACATCAAGATTATGTCGTAACATAAGACTTTTCCAATAAGGCAATTGGAAAAAGATACTTTTCTTCTTCAAATTGTAAGCATTGTCAAGAACATCACGCTTTCTCTTTTGCCCTTTACCAAGTGTCACATTACCCAAAGCTTGTAATTGTATAAGTGCTTCATCACCTGTTAAAGGGTTAGGTGCAACTCCCATTTCAACTTTCCCATCAAACAATGCCCTAGTTTTGCGCCATGGATTGTCCATGGGAAGGAAGCGATGATGACCCATATAACACAACTTACTACGTAAGGAAGTCGATTGTGTATCTTTATGGCAACAAGGGCATGCAATCTTGCCTTTGGTTGACCATCCTGAAAGATTCCCATATGCAGGAAAGTCATTAATCATCCACATAGTAGCCACACGCATCAAACAAATTGGATTTTGAGTGCGCATCATAAGTCTCCACCCCGTCCCATAATTCCTTCAACTCTTTAATCATTGGTTGTAAGTATACATCTATATCATTGCTTGGACACTTAGGGCCTGGAATAAGAAATGTCATCATGAAATACGGATTTTTCATGCAATCCCATGGTGGAAAATTATACGTAGCTAGTATGACTGGCCAAATACTATGATTAGAACTCATGTTCCCATAAGGTTGGAACCCGTCACTTGCTAAACCTAATCGAACATTTCTTAACTCAGCTGAAAAGATGGGATGTCGCGCATCAAAGAATTTCCATACCATTGAGTCGGACGGATGTCGCAAGACACCATCATCGATATTTTCCTCCTTATACCACCTCATCTTTTTAGGTGTCTCTCTTTCCATGTACAATCTTTGCAGCCTTGGTTTGATTGGAAAATGTCACAAGATTTTATAAGCTACTTTCTTGCCTCTATGTTCTTCGGAATTCCATCTAGACTTACCACACTTAGGACATGATTAGACATTGGCAAAATCACGCCAGTATAAAATACAATCATTACGAGATGCATCTATTTTGGTATACCCAAAGCCTAGGTCACAAAGAACTTTCTTTGCTTCATAGAAAGAATTTGGCACAAATGACCCCTCAGGAAGAACTTCTTTAAAGAAGCTAAACAGTGCATCTATCGATTTGTTACTCCAATGGTTAAGGCATTTCAAGTGAAGTAGATTAACAACAAAAGACAACTTCTAGACTTTTTTATAACTAGGATAAAGTTCTGTCTCAGCATCTTCTAACAATTTGTAGAACTTTGTTGCATGTACATTTGGCTCTTCATTGTCCTCTAAATTATTGTTATTATCCTCCACATTCATATATCCATAAGCATCGTGAATCATTTCGGAAATATTATCCTCTTCAATGCTATCATCTGCTGCTTCATCACTAACTACGACATTAGAAGTTTCAACTCTAACTAACACTTCCCCATGGAAGTCTCACACTTTATAAGAATCCCAGAAACCCTTCCTCAATAAGTCTCCTCTTACACAAATTTTTAGCTTGATGTCACGGCCCAAAATGACACATGTCGTGATGGCGCCTATCTCAGTACTAGGCAAGCCGACAACATCAATAATCCACATTTTTCTTTTAAGTTTGAAAATTTAATAATTTGAATTTAATAAAAGACCTCACAATTATAGATACAAACACACTCCCAAAACTCGGTGTCACTGAATACATGAGCATCTATACATTACAAATCTTAAAAATACGGTCTATAATAGTCTGAGACCAAATACAGAAAACAAAGAGATAGGGAAGGAGAGACAAGGTCTACGAAATATAGCAGCTACCTCTGAATCACCGAAAAATCAACTGAATCAACGCCCTTTGTGTCCGGGTTCACCTGGATCTGCACACGAAGTGCAGGGTGTAATATGAGTACAACCAACTCAGTAAGTAACAATAATAAATAAGAACTGAAAGTAGTGACGAGCTTCACAGATAAGTCCAATTACAGTAATTTTCAACATAAAAGGGTAAGCATGCTCTCAAGTTCAACATTTAAAATTCCATTGTAATTTCATATCAACTTCGACTGAAACAGAGGATAATGTCTTTCAGAAATTTCCAAAATAGTTATATATGACAGCTAAAATGCAGCAATAATGAAATCAATGCATCCTCTCAGAGTAACAGTCACCCAGTCCTCCCATTCACTCCAACCTCACAATCACTCTTTCCTCACAGTCACTCATTCCTTTCAATCACTCAGCACTAGACACTCGGCACTCGCACTCAGTAGGTACCTGCGCTCACTAGGGGTGTGTACAGACTCCATAGGGTCTCCTTCAACCCAAGCGCTATAACAAGTCAATCATGGCATAAATCAATGAGACATGCGGCGGCGTGCAGCCCGATCCCATAAATATCCTCACAATTAGGCCCTCGGCCTCACTCAGTCATCAACCTTTCCAGTCTCTCGGGCTCTCAGAAATCATGATAAACAGCCCAACAACAATGATATGATGCATCAATAATAAACAGGAGAAACTGAGATGTAATATGCAAGTAAAATAATCTTGTCTGAGTATGAAACAATAATTTAACAGATAATTCAACATGTACACGACCTCTGTAGGTCCCCAACAATGTCAACACATAGTTTAAACATGATTTATAGATCAATTTCTCTAATACGTGAAAAAATGTACGGATATCAGTAGATTATTCAACTACACAGTTCCATGGAATTGACCAAGTCACAATTCCTACGATGCATGCCTACACGCCCGTCACCTAGCATGTGCGTCACCTCATAACCAATCACATATCACAACAATCCGGGGTTTCATACTCTCAGGACCAAATTTAGAACTGTTACTTACCTCAAACCGTGTAATTTTTTTATTCTGCAATGCCTTTGCCTCGTGAATCGGCCTCCAAACGCCTCGACTCTAGCCATAAATAATTCGATTCAGTCAATACAAATTATAGGAATTAATTTCATATGAAAATATAAATTTTCCATCAAAATCCAAAATTTCACCCAAATATTGCCCGTGGGGACCACATCTCAGAACTCGGCAAAAGTTATAAAATTCGAAAGCCCATTCAATCACGAATCAAACCATACAAATTTTACCAAATTCCGACATCAACTCGACCCTCAAATCATCAAAAACACATAATTTATTAGGAATAATCGACGATAGGTCAATATTATTGACTAAAAATGGTCACAAGTGACTTACCTCAAGAATTCCCCTGAAAACCTCCCTCAAAAATCTCCCAACCCGAGCTTGAAATGCCCAAAAATGGCAAAAGCTTGGAACCCCTCTGTTTTTGTACTATCCAGGGGTTTTCGCTTCTGCGGAATTTTTAACCACATATGCGGTCTCGCAGATGCGAGAATTCCTTCGCTTATGCAGCTTCATCACTTCTGCGGAGTCGCACATACGACGTTTTCTTCGCTTCTGCGAAGCCATCTCCCCTTCCCCTTTTCCGCTTCTGCGTGCATAGCTTAGCACCTGCGACCTCGCAGGTGCGGAAATTTTTTTGCACCTGCGACCACTGCCCCACTTCACGCCTGGCCACTTCTGTGATGGGCTGGTGCGCACATGCGGCTTCGCATATGCGATCAGACCTCCGCAGGTGCGAGAAAACTAGAAGAAAATTTCCAGCAGTGGTTTTAAGTCCGAATTTATCCGTTAGCCATCTGAAACTCACCCGAGGCGGGAACCTCAACCAAACTTACCATCAAGTCCCAAAATATTATACGAACTTAGTCGAGCCTTCAAATCACATTAAACAATGCTAAAACCATGAATCACACCCCAATTCAAGCCTAACGAAACTAAGAAATTCGAATTTCTACATTTGACGCCGAAACCTATAAAATCAAGTCCGATTGACCTCAAATTTTGTACAAAAGCATAAATTACATAACGGAAGTATTCAAATTTTTAGAATAAGATTCCGACCCCGATATCAAAAAGTCAACTCCCCGGTCAAACTTCGAAACTTAAATTTTTATTTTAGCCATTTCAAGCCTAATTTAGGTACGGGCTTCCAAATATTTTTTTCGGACACGCTCTTAATACCAAAATCACCATACGAAGCTATTGGAATCATCAAAACTCTATTCTGGGGTCGTTACACATAAGTCGACATCCGATCACTATTTTAACCTAGGCTTTAAACCTTGGAACTAAGTGTTCCAATTCATTCCAAAACCTCACCGGACCCGAACCAATCACCATGGAAAGTCACATAGTAACTGTAAAGCATAAATTGAGCAGTAAATGGGGAAACGAGATTGTAATACTCAAAAAGACCGGACGGGTCGTTACACTTGAACACAGTATTCATACACCCTTTACAAGGAGACCGAATCATTGTGTTCATTATTGGTTGACAGAATTACCAATTAAGAAAGTTATCTACTCTATCTCTATACCTTTGGTCGGCTCTATTTCTAATATTAGTGGTGGTAGTGGACTCGAAGGAAATAATTGGGGAACTTAAAATGGAGAGTGGGCCTGAAAATTCTCAAAAGGGAAAGGAAGTTGCAAGTGAGGCACACATTAAGCTTGAAAGTGAGTTAAATTCATTGAAGTCTAGTCTGTGTGCTGAGCTTGAGAAAAACAAACAACTTTAGGAAGAACTAGGTAGAGTGAAGAGTGATCTTGAAAAATCACTCAAGTGGACCTGGTCCTCTGATGCTATCACTGCCATGTACACCAATAATAGGGGAAACATGCAGGGGATTGGGTTCCAAAGGGAAAAGATTCCCTACAACCCTCATAGCAAGTACGTTACTGTACTTGATAATTGGCTTTGCACTCACTGCGGTAACACTGGGTACTTAAAAGAAAACTGTATGGCCAGATTTCAGTCACAACAGAAAAATAAAGTTTTTGCTAAAAAAGTAACTACTGGTAGAGAACCTGGTCCCTCATATAAAAAACTGATAATGCCTACTTAGACCAGAAGATCTCTCATTCACCCATATCCTCATTACAAGGGACCTAAACTCGTTTGGGTTTCTAAGTCTAACTCCTGATTTTCTTGTTCAGGGAATAGTGAAAGGAAGCAGCCTACAATGGTACATGGATAGCGGCTACTCAAAGCATATGACTGGAAGTACAAATAATTTTCTTTCACTTAAGGCCCTGCAATGAGGGAGTGTATCCTTTGGAAATGGCAAGAAAGGATACATTCTGGGAGTTGGAAGGATTAGAAAGTCTCTCTCACACTCAATCGAAAATGTGTACTACGTGAACGGGTTGAAGTATAGCTTGCTAAGTGTTTCCCAGATCTGTGACAAGGGAAACAAGGTGGAATATGTGTCAAAATTATGTAGGGTCACAAACCTAGTGACTGGTGAGGTGGTGCTAGTGGCAAGAAGATACAAAAATATCTATGTTGCAGATTTTGAGTCCCTGCAGAATGGTGATCTCAGTTTTCTAAGTGTTGTTGATGATGATGCTGAATTATGGCATAGGAGGCTGGGTCATGCAAGCTTCACGTTGCTGAACAAATTGGTCACGAAGGACCTGGTTCGTGGTCTACCCAAGTCAAGCTTTAAGGATCACAAAGTGTGTGATACATGTGTAAAAGGCAAGCAAGTCAGATCCTCATTCAAGCCCAAAAAGGAAGTTAGTACCTCAAGGCCACTTGATCTTCTTCACATAGATGTGGACCTATGAGGGTGCCAAGCAGAGGAGAAAGAAAGTACATCTTTGTGATAGTTGATGACCATTCCAAATTCACCTGGACCTTGTTTCTCAGAACCAAGGATAAAACTTTTGAAGTGTTCGTTGCTTTTGTCAAAAAGATCCAAGTGAAGATAGGTAATAAGATAGCCTGCATCAGGTTTGATCATGTGGCAGAGTTTGACAATGCCAAATTTGATGAGTTCTGTACTGAAAATAGTATCACTCACAATTTCTCAGCTCCAAAAACACCTCAACAAAATGGTGTTGTGGAAAGGAAGAATATAACTCTTGAAGATATGGCAAGGACAATGTTGATTGACAATGGGATTGCAAAGAATTTCTGGGCAGAAGCTGTCAACACTGCTTGCTACTTGGCGAATAAGTGCATGATCAGGTCCCTTCTAAACAAGACTCCATATGAACTACTGAATGGAAGGAAGCCCAAGCTGACACATCTAAGGACTTTTGGGTGTAAATGCTTTGTTCTCAACAATGGAAAGGAAGCCCTTGGAAAATTCGATGCCAAAAATGATGAAGGAATCTTTCTGGGATACTCATCTCAAAGCAAAGCTTAGAAAGTATACAACAAAAGGACTCAATGTGTTGAGGAAAGTATACATGTGATTTTTGATGAATCTCACCTATCTTGTGAGAAAGATAGACATGCTAATCAAGATGGAGAACCTTTATCTGTTCCAGGAGAAGTTATTGACATGGCAAATGGAAAAGCAGACATAATGAGTCATGTAAAGGAATCCAGTGAAGATGATGCGAGTACACCTCCATCTATTGGAGAGGAACCTGGTCCCCTGATCACACCAACTGAAGCTGAAAATGGAGTTATTAATGCAGTCCAATGTACTCCACTTGTTGAAGTAAGAAGCACCCAAGACCCTCCGTCAGACATACCTGAGTCTTTTGCCAATGAGAGTCATGCACCAAATTAAAAGCACAAAAGCTCACATCCTCTTGACAACATAATCACCCCTCTTGACTCAGGAATTCAAACCAGATTAAAAGCAAGAAACTCACTTGCCTTTTCAGCCTTTCTTTCCCAAATAGAGCCCGAAAATATCAAAGAAGCGTTGAAAGATGCAGACTGGATCACAGCCATGCAAGAGGAGCTGCATCAATTTGAAAGAAACAAGGTATGGCACCTAGTTCCTCGACCTGCAAATCGAACTATCATAGGGACCAGGTGGGTATTCAGGAACAAACTTGATGAGTTTGGAAATACAATAAGAAACAAGGCAATGCTTGTAGTTCAAGGCTACAATCAGGAAGAAGGGATTGATTATGATGAAACATTTGATCCAGTTGCTCGAGTGGAAGCTATTAGAATTTTTATTGCCTTTGCATCTCATATGGATTTCACATTATTCCAAATGGATGTCAAAAGTGCATTTCTAAATGGCTACCTGAAAGAAGAAGTTTATGTCAAGCAACCTCCTGGATTTCAGTGTCACGAGCATCCTGAGCATGTATTCAAGCTGAACAAGGCATTGTATGGGCTAAAGCAGGCTCCCCGGGCTTGGTATGAAAGGTTATCAAAGTTTCTTCTAGAAAATGGCTTTACAAGAGGGAAAATTGATAGCACTCTTTTTCTGAAGAAACGAGGGAGGAACCTGCTCATTTTTCAGGTATATGTTGATGATATCATTTTTGGAGCCATAACTGACTCTCTTTGTGAAGAGTTTGCAAAAGTCTTTGGGAGTGAGTTTGAGATAAGTATGATGGGAGAATTAAATTTCTTCATGGGACTTCAAGTGAAGCAATCTCAAAAGGGAACAATGATAAGTCAACAGAAGTACATCAAGGAGCTGCTAAAAAGGTTTGACATGGAAACATCAAAAGTTATTGGTACTCCCATTGCCACAGCTACTCGTCTAGACATGGATGAACCTGGTTTTCCTGTAAATCAGACCATGTATAGAGGGATCATAGGGTCACTCTTGTATCTAACTGCAAGCAGACCAGATATTGTGTTCAGCGTGGGTCTTCGTGCAAGGTTTCAATCCAATCCAAAGGAATCTTATCTGAAGGCTGCCAAGAGAATATTGAGATATCTCAAAGGAATGCAGGACCTGTTTCTCTACTATCCCTCAGGTGACAACTTTGATCTTATTGGGTATGCTGACGCTGATTATACAAGATATCTGGTGGACAGGAAAATCACGTCCAGAATGGAACATTTCCTAGGTTATTTCCTAATCTCATGGGGTACAAGGAAGCAAAACTCGGTGGCACTCTCAACTGCAGAAGCGGAATATGTAGCAGCTACCTCTTGTTGTGCTCAATTGCTGTAGATCATATAGCAGTTGGAAGACTTTGGAGTATTCACTGATTGTGTGCCCCTCTTGTGTGACAATACAAGTGCACTCAACATGGCCAAAAATCCAGTCCAACATAAGAAGACCAAGTATATTGATGTACGTCATCACTTCCTCAGAGATAATGTTGAAAAAAGGCTCATCTGTATGAAGTTTTGCAGCACTGAAGATCAGATTGCAGACATCTTCACCAAAGCTCTGAGCAGAGAACATTTTGAAAGAAATCGCCTGGCACTGGGGTTGATAAAACCTAACTGAGAACCTGGTTCCCAATGATTGGCTATGAAAGAAATGCAAAGGTAAAATTAGCTAAAAGTGTTTTCTGGCAAAGTCTAACTCATTTTTATACCGTTACAGGTAGACACGCATGATGATTACAGAGCAGCTGATGCAGTGCATGCTGGTAAAAGGGGTTAAGCTCACACTTGCAAGACCTGTCAGGGAACCTGGTTCTCCTGACACAGATTAGTAGCTTCTTTGTTCTCATACACAATTTTGAACGGATAAAAACAATGCCACCTCATCAGTGTGTCAGTTGCTTTCCTTTGCATCTTTTGAAACAAAATGTCTCACCTGTTGATGAGCGACCCGCCTCCCAAAACACTGCCTCCATTTCATAATCCTCACATCAAACTTCAAAATTTTCACATCTCCTTCTGTCTTCTCAAACCACTAATCTCTCCAGTAAAGTCCACCATGACTGAGAATCAAGAAAACCCCAGTATTCTCAGTGACACCTCCATCGAGTCCACACCAGTTGAAACTCCAATAGTAGACTCCTCACTCAACACACCCACCAGTCCAAACCCTAGGGTCGAGTCTCCCCCACACTGAGTCTCCTCACCTACCCACTCAAGTTCTGGTTCTCATCAGAGTCGCAAAACCTCGACTCTGAAAACTTTTGTGGCTACCAGCTCTCCTCCAATCTCGCCGAAAAAGCAAGGTGAATAGGGTAACATGGTCGGAGAGGGAAATTAGGAAATCTCCAATCTCGCTATGGAAGAGAACTCAAGTAAAGACCAAGCGGCTGGTCCTGAAAATGCTGATACAACCACGACAGGTATGAGTCTACAGATAACACTCCTCCTTCTCCTGATATTTCCATGGAACCACAAGAAAAAGAGGCAATAGAAAACATGCTCTCCATAGCTGCTGAAGGGGAATTTGTTGAGGAAGGTATAAAGGGGTCTGAGCCACATAGGGGAGAGCCTTAGGCCACAGTAGATGGGAGAGAGCTTGTGCCAGTTGAGAGTCCAACCAAGAGTGCTGATGTTGTTTCCAATGAAAGTTTGTGGAACAATCTGGTGAAAAGACAATGAAAGAGAGTGGTGGAAAATCTGATGATGAGCTGGTGGAAGATTCTGGTGAACATGTGCCTGAAAAGTCTGTAGAGAAGGGAAAGTCTACTCGCAAGTCAGTGAAGAGAAAAATGGATGTTGACGAGGAACCTGGTTCCTCCAAGAAAGCAAAGGTTGAAAAATCCCAAAGTTCTAGGAAAGGAAAGTTGAGAAATCAGAAGGTACTGTGGGGCCTCACTTTTGCCTCGGACATTGTGGAGCTTGCCGGGATGCGGAAATTAGTGGAAATTTGTGATTTTCAACAATGGACTCATTTGTTTACAAATGATATTCCAAAAGTGTATGAGGAGGAAGTGCGGAGCTTCTATGCCGACTTCTTCAAAGTTGAAAATGATCACATCTGTGTGTTGGTAAATGGGGTTGAGATAGTGATGGACTTTGCCTTGTTAGGGTCAATTTTGGGTGTTCTTGCTGAAGGGTTGTCATCTGTTCAAGGCACCTGCTCTTCCAATTTCAGAAATGCCATAGTTAAGGACAAGGCAATCCAGCAGGGGGAACAGGTGCATAAGAAGGCACTCCTTCCAGTATATCAGTTTCTCTTTGAGATGGTTAACAAAGTGTTGCTTCCCCGCGCCGAGAAGAGATCTATTATGTCCAAAGCTGACCCGGTCCTTATGGAAGCCTTGGATGGCTTCACCACCATCAATCTGCCTGGGATAATGATTGAGTATATGCAAAAAGTGGCAGACTTTAAGGATGGCAACCATAGGCTACCTTATGGGTGTCTTCTCACAAAGTTCTTCGAGTTCTTCAAGGTACTTATGGGACAGGCCGAAGTGGGCACTAAAAAGCAAACTTTCTCCAAGACCACTCTTGAAGAGTATGGGTGTATTGACAAGGTCGGAAGAGTTGGAAGCATCTCTACTATCTCTCAACTGATACATGCTCAGAATAGTGCTACAGAGGAGATCAGGAAGTTAAAGGCAAGGAATGCAATTCTTGAGAATCAGCTCAGTCAGCTACAAGAGGTACCTGGTTCCAGTAGTTCTCACAACTTAGAGGTTGCCTGCCTGACTAAGTAGAATGTTGAGCTCAGGAAACAAGTGAAGGAAATGAAAGAAAGATTGCTCAATGAGCACATGTACGCGAATGCTCGCATGGATCTTGTCCTTAAATCCCTTGTCCCTTCCTCTAGTCCTCTTCCTCCAGTGTCCCCTAAGCAGTGTCCCCTTTAGTGTCCATTTTTCCAGGGTCCGTCTCTTATGAATGTTTCTGATGATGTCTTTGTTGTTGGTACTTGTTTTTGTTTTGTTTTTGAATTGTGGATGGTAACATTGAATCTTCTTCCGCTGTAAAATCCAAACTGGTTTATGCAATCTTTTCCCCTTTTGTCGTGTATACAATTGTTCTATTGTCTCTGTTTTCTATTATGTTGTGTGCACACAAGTGGCATGAGTTAACTACGCTGGACTTCTTTCTGCTTTTACTTGGTTTTCTTCTTTTTATGATGCCAAAAGGGGGAAGAATTTATGCATAATTGAATAATTGAATAATGATGTGCACTGATATGGGGGAATACAACCTTCTTGGTTCACTGTCTGGTTCTTTGCGATTCTTTATAGGATCTTCAATTATAAGTTTGTCATCATAAAAAATGGGGAAATTGATAGGTTATAAGTGCCCCTGTTTTATGTTTTGATGATCTAACAAACTTAATGTCAAAAACCATATAAGGAACCTGATCCACATCTGTTCCACATTCTCAAGCGCATGGAAATAACCAGACTTAAGCTGGAGATGTTCGTCAGAATTTCAGAAGTTAAAGAATCAACAAGGGGAACAGATGGACTTCAGTTCCCCTGGTGATTGTACCAAGTCAACTCTCCAATAGCTGGAAAGTGACTGACTGCACACGCAACAGTACAACACAGTGCAGCAGTCACCTTCATTAGGAATGACCTTGTGCCCAAGTTGCTTATATCATTCAAGTGATGTTATCAATGTTATATTAACATTAAACCAATGACAAAACATGACTTGAACACATAGAGAATTTACTCAAGCACTCTAATTATGATTGATCTTCTAGTTAATGATTCTCAAGTGCATCAAGAATGAAGAACAACATTGCTATGGACTAGTTCCCCATATCAAGTGATTATATGTCTTTAGTTGAGTTGTAACTTTGTTAATGTTATTACTTGTAATTCCTACTTAGCTTACTTAGAAGCATTGTGTAGGAAACTCTTGTAAATCATAAACCCCCGCGCTTGTGTCTTGGCTAGAGTTAGTCAAGTTGTAAAGTCTTTATAATAGAGGTATTACAAAGTGGCTTGTAATAGGTGTATTACAAATTAGTGGGGGATTACGGAGTTAATTCCTAGATTACAATAGGTTGTAATCTAAACGTTTTGCTCAGTAGTGAAGTTGAAATCCTACAAGGGTAGGTCGTGGTTTTTGATCCCGTTGAGCTGGGAATTTTCCACGTAAAAACTCTCCGTGTTATTTACTTTCGGCTGTGTTTGCATAATCTGTGGAAATCGATAGAGAACCTGGTTCTCTATAGTGTTTGGTGGATCCTAGAATTCTATCAACCAAAGAGAAAATATTCTTCGGTGTTAGCACACTACGTCGAAATCGCATAACACTATGGTGAAACGGCTAGGCCGGTCAAACAATGATCAAATAGCCATTTTATGTATATACATGGTAAACATGTTGATGTCAGTATCTATAGGGGCTCCTCATTTAAACTAAAAAATTGTTTTAGTTATGAAAATGGCCAAAAGGCACAGTTTGAGCGTTAAAAATGCTTTGGAATGCTTTATGATTTTCATACATGATTTATGAATCGTTTATGATGTTTTTAAAGCTTATAATATTCACAAATAGTTTCTATCTAATGTTTTATGATATTTTGCTATTATTGTAGTATCCGTCCATTTGTTTACTTTGGTGATACCACTTCTATCATCCGTGGAGCTACTTTAGTTTATATACTTGTTCGTATTAGAGCCAACGATAGGGGATATTAGAGCCAACAACATATCCCACGCCTTATGCTCATGTATACTCATGATACTCTTTTTGGGAGGTCTAGATGTATTATGAATGGAAATAACATCTTGGAGGACGTATTGGGAAATTTAGCAAGTTATGTGTGGGACCCGGGTTAGAGAATGTTTTAGAGAATGTTTAAATAGCATTAGTTTAGTAAAATAAAGCTGATGATTATATTGTGTAGTTCTTTTCCCTTTTCTCTGAGTCTGTCTTCTCACCCCCTCTCTATCTCTGTATCTCTGGCTTCTCATCCCCTTCTGGTTATGCTTTCATTCCCCTTTAATTCCGTTAGTATTGTTTGCTTCCAGTGTAATTCCATTCAGTAAGTATAATATACAAGTTTGTGTTTGTGTTGAGAGATTGGGTTCACTACATTGGTGCTTTAATCGTTCGTACTCCAGTTCAAATGGCGATTTTAGATCGATTCAGCGGGGTGACCCAGAGGATTGGATTTTTTGGGCTGAACGCTACTTCATCTTTTGTGGCTTCTCTAAGAAGGACTGGTTATTTCTTGCTTACCTCTACCTTGATAGCGATGCATGGGCTTGGTTCGATTGGCTATATCAAAACAATAAATTTTGGGATTGGAAGCATTTCACAGAGAAGTTAATCATGCATTTTCGGAAGCGAGACATTGTAGATCCCGTTTGGCATCCAGCTGTTACTGCACCGGCTCGTGGGGACAATGTTGGTTATCCTATATCGATTCCGATAGAAGTACATGTATCTTTCTTTGCTGCTCCGAGCCATAATTCCAACTTGTATAATTTTGCATCTGAAAAATCAGACACACAACAAGTGTTCGACGAAACACTTACAACAGCAAGTCCCGACATTCATTTTCCTTCCACAGTGAGTTCAATCCCTCATCTACAAGCCCTTGAACTCCATGCTTCTGATGCTCGACTGTCTCATGAAGACAAGTCCGCCATTGACGAAGACAAGGTGTTTGACGAAAGTCTCCAGTCGACCACGACTGCTGTAACACATGATGATATTTCAGAAATCTATATTTCCCCTATGATTGATGAAGAACCAGATTTTGAATCCTCGAATAAGCATACAGACTTTGTAGACGCAACAGAGGCTCTCGATTGTGAAGCTAAATTAATACAGGAAGGTGCAAATGCCTTTTCTGCTATTCCCTTAGCAGTGGCTCATGGACAGAGTGCTTCTATTTTGTTCGAGCTGGAACACTTAATCGAGACGGACAACAACATAATTCCCGTACCCAATGGTGTTACTCATCCAGAGATGCTAGGTCCAAAACTCAACAATGGTCAAGTGTTCGACAAAATTTTTTGATGGAATGAAACAAGCTCACTGATTAGCCTTCAACTTGCTGGCACCAGGACATCATTTAAGTACGTATTGGATCCTGGTGGTAAATGGTTTCAACTTCCAATCAATTGTTACTAGTTAAGGATTACGTGACTCGATTCCCATTCGACCCCAGAGCGGATCTACTCATTGTGAACCTTGGTGGACCTGCTACTATTCTTGGCATAAATTTTAAGACCTTGAGTCTAACCGGTCATACCGAGTACATGCAAGCACTACTACTGTTGGGATTTGCTGGCAAGTTTTGCTCATTTGCATTTTCTAACTCAACGACTAAAGTATGGGATCCCGGACAGAAATGGTATTTACATTCTTACATTTTGCAATTTAATTTAATACTGGCAGTTACATCTCCAGCTTTTCATCCTTATTATAATGCTGAAAAAGATCCTTCATCCGACTTGACGGAGTTGGAACCAGGAGCGACGATATTACCCAGGAGACAAAACCTTCTTGTTTTGTTATTTGCATTGCATGCTGAAATTATGTTGCGATAGTATGACAAAGATACTTTAGCGAAGTGCGTCTTAATGTTATAACAGAAAATGGCACCGAAGATTTAGTAGATGAGGTGCTGAAGTTGTTCGATCAAAAATTTTAAAAGGCTAACACAAGGTTTGCAAAAACTGGTACATGGAATATGAGCTATGAACCTATACTGACAATTAACAAACACACAATAGTTGAGCTCAATGACTTCCACGTAGTTGTATCAGACTGTCCTCACAAGGTTGTTAACCTTTTCTTGGGTGAACACAAGACAAAAGCAGGGAATCTATTTGATGTTGTTGTTATTGCTGCCTTTTTTGTTCTCTTGCAACTTACATTTGGCACGAATATGCCACAACTTACTAGAGTTCTTAGCTCAACTAAGATAAGTGATGGTACCGATAATAGTATTTTATGGCTTTACCGTGATTTTTGAATATGTATCTACAATTGGGTCGACACAGGGCAAATACTCTAGGTTGGTAGTTTTTGTTCTGAATTATTTATAAACAACAGTCGGAATGGTATATGTGCTAAATATGACTGGTGGTACAAGGCATCAAACGATCAATTTTACTTGAATAACAACGGAAAGAATGTGGATGCACTTGGTGGAAGTAGCTATTTTGTTGGTAGCGATGATGAAATAATCAACACTGTAAAAACCTGCGAGTGTGAAGATAAAGCAGGTTTAGAGCAAAAGATTGGAGAAATGGATTCAAGGCTTGACAAACTTAAGACGGAGTTGAGAAAAGTTGTTACCCTTGAAATTGTTCTTTACTCAGTGGTATCTGAGCATGAAAGTTCTGTCTACCAACTGTATGCGCCTGCCAGGCACCTTTCTAGACTCTACCTTCATGCTTGTAAATATTGGTGTCTAGACAAAAGAGCTACAGTTGCTAAAAATATTATTTCTGGCCTTGTTTTAGTTTCCATTATCCTAAGAGACCATGCTTTCCCGGAGGTTTTGAAGAGATTATATCCTGTTGTCAATGTATGGGTGATGGAACAGTGTGTTGCCAGACTAGATGGGTCTAAGTTCAATATGATTTTTCATGAGTCAGTCTGTGAGATCCCAACTGCTGCTCTATATCTAATAGTTGACTCAAAGGTGTTGCATATTCCAACATTGTGCTTTGCAACATTACTCTCATTGGATCTGTTTGATAGTCGTTTTTCAGAACCATTTCTCGTTGATTTAACACCCGATCCATGTTCAATTCTTGGCATAATCACCACTATGATATCAATGTTGCTCTACTCGAACCTTGAGAACAAGGTTCTTATTGATGATGGGGGTATTTTTATGAATAGAAATAACATCTTGGAGGACGTATTGGAAAATTTAGCAAGTTATGTATGGGACCCGAGTTAGAGAACGTTTTAGAGAATGTTTAAATAGCATTAGGTTAGTAAAATAAAGCTGATGATTATATTATGAATTTCCTTTCCCCTTTCTCTGTGTTTGTCTTCTCACCTCCTCTCTATCTCTGTATCTCTGGCTTCTCATCCCCTTCTGGTTATGCTTCCATTCCCCTTTAATTTCGTTAGTATTTCTTGCTTCCAGTGTAATTCCATTCAGTAAGTATAATATACAAGTTTGTGTTTGTGTTCACTACATTGGTGCTTTAATCGTTCGTACTCCAGTTCCAATGGTGATTTTAGATCGATTCAGCGGAAGTGACCCAGAGGATTGGATTTTTCGGGCTGAATGCTACTTCATCTTTCGTGGCTTCTCTGAGAAGGACTAGTTATTTCTCGCTTACCTCTACCTTGATGGCGATGCATGGGCTTGGTTCGATTGGCTATATCAGAATAATCAATTTTGGGATTGGAAGCATTTCACAGAGAAGTTAATCATGCATTTTCTGAAGCGAGACATTGTGGATCCCGTTTGGCATCCAGCCGTTACTGCATCGGCTCGTGGGGACTATGTTGGTTATCCTATATCGATTCCGACAGAAGTACATGTATCTTCCTTTGCTGCTCTGAGCCATAATTCCAACTTGCATAATTTTGCATCTGGAAAATCAGACACACAACAAGTGTTCGACGAAAAACTTACAACAGCAAGTCCCAACATTCATTTTCCTTCACAGTGAGTTCAATCCCTCATCTACAAGCCCTTGAACTCCATGCTTCTGATGCTCGACTGTCTCATGAAGACAAGTCCGCCATCGACGAAGACAAGGTGTTTGACGAAAGTCTCCAGTCGACCACGACTGCTGTAACACATAGTGATATTTCATAAATCTATATTTTCCCTATGATTGATGAAGAACCAGATTTTGAATCCTCGAATAAGCATACAGACTTTGTAGACACAACAGAGGCCCTCGATTGTGAAGCTAAATTAGTGCAGGAAGGTACAAATGCCTTTTCTGCTATTCCCTTGGCAGTGGCTCATGGACAGAGTTCTTCTATTTTGTTCGAGCTGGAACACTTAATCGAGACGGACAACAACATAATTCCCGTACCCAATGGTGTTACTCATCCAGAGATGCTAGGTCCAAAACTCAACAATGGTCAAGTGTTCGACAAAATTTCTCGATGGAATGAAACAAGCTCACTGATTAGCCTTCAACTTGATGGCACCAGGAAATCATTTAAGTACGTATTGGATCCTGGTGGTAAACTGGTTTTAACTTCCAATCAATTGTTACTAGTTAAGGATTACGTGACTCGATTCCCATTCGACCCCGGAGCGGATCTACTCATTGTGAACCTTGGTGGACCTGCTACTATTCTTAGCGTAAATTTTAAGACCTTGAGTCTAACCGGTCATACCGAGTACATGCAAGCACTACTACTGTTGGGATTTGCTGGCAAGTTTTGCTCATTTGCATTTTCTAACTCTACGACCAAAGTATGGGATCCCGGACAGAAATGGTATTTATATTCCTATATTTTGCAATTTAATTTGATACTGGAAGTTACATCTCCAGCTTTGCATCCTTATTATAATGCTGAAAAAGATCCTTCATCTGACTTGACGGAGTTTGAACCAGGAGCGACGATATTACCTAGGAGACAAAAGCTTCTTGTTTGTTATTTGCATTGCATGCTGAAATTATGTTGCGATACTATGACAAAGATACTTTAGCGAAGTGCGTGCTTAATGTTATAACAGAAAATGTCATCGAAGATTTAGTAGATGAGGTGCTAAAGTTGTTCGATCAAAAATTTCAAAAGGCTGACACAAGGTTTGCAAGAACTGGTACATGGAATATGAGCTATGAACCTACACTGACAATTAACAAACACACAATAGTTGAGCTCAATGACTTCCACGTAGTTGTATCAGACTGTCCTCACAAGGTTGCTAAACTTTTCTTAGGTGAACACAAGATAAAAGCAGGGGATCTATTTGATGTTATTGTTATTACTGCCTTTTTTGTTCTCTTGCAACTTACATTTGGCACGAATAAGCCACAACTTACTAGAGTTCTTAGCGCAACTAAGATAAGTGATGGTACTGATAACAGTATTCCGTGGCTTTACCGTAATTTTTGAATATGTATCTACAATTGGGTCGACACAGGGCAAATACTCGAGGTTGGTAGTTTTTGTTCTGAATTATTTATAAACAACAGTCGGGATGGTATATGTGCTAAATATGACTGGTGGTAGAAGGCATCAAACGATCAATTTTACTTGAATTACAACGGAAAGAATGTGGATGCACTTGGTGGAAGTAGCTCTTTTGTTGGTAGCGATGATGAAATAATCAACACTGTAAAAACCTGCGAGTATGAAGATAAAGCAGGTTTAGAGCAAAAGATTGGAGAAATGGATTCAAGGCTTGACAAACTTAAGACAGAGTTGAGAAAAGTTATTACCCTTGAAATTGTTCTTTACTCAGTGGTATCTGAGCATGAAAGTTCTATCTACCAACTGCATGCGCTTGCCAGGCACCTTTCTAGACTCTACCTTCATGCTTGTAAATATTGGTGTCTAGACAAAAGAGCTACAGTTGCTAAAAATATTATTTCTGGCCTTGTTTTAGTTTTCATTATCCTAAGACACCATGCTTTCCCGGAGGTTTTGAAGAGATTATATCCTGTTGTCAATGGATGGGTGATGGAACAGTGTGTTGCCAGACTAGATGGGTCTAAGTTCAATATGATTTTTCATGAGTCAGTCTGTGAGATCCCAACTGCTGCTCTATATCTAATAGTTGACTCAAAGGTGTTGCATATTCCAACATTGTGCTTTGCAACATTACTCTCATTGGATCTGTTTGATAGTCGTTTTTCAGAACCATTTCTCGTTGATTTAACACCCGATCCATGTTCAATTCTTGGCATAATCACCACTATGATATCAATGTTGCTCTACTCGAACCTTGAGGACAAGGTTCTTATTGATGATGGGGGTATTTTTATGAATAGAAATAACATCTTGGAGGACGTATTGAAAAATTTAGCAAGTTATGTATGGGACCCGGGTTAGAGAATGTTTAAATAGCATTAGGTTAGTAAAATAAAGCTGATGATTATATTATGAATTTCCTTTTCCCTTTCTCTGAGTCTGTCTTCTCACCTCCTCTCTATCTCTGTATCTCTGGCTTCTCATCCCCTTCTGGCTATGCTTTCATTCCCCTTTAATTCCGTTAGTATTTCTTGCTTCCAGTGTAATTCCATTCAGTAAGTATAATATACAAGTTTGTGTTTGTGTTGAGAAATTGGGTTTACTACAAGATGTATGTATACTTGTTGTTTAGTATTTTTGTTCTATCATATTTATGATTATGACACAGCTTTATATTATGATTTGGCCATTTAGCTTTATAATATTAGTGATCAAGATTATATCAACTAAGGAAAAACTTAATTTTTAGACCTTTGTCATGATCATCTCCATACATGACAGAAACAGGGCGAGATGTGACTCATGATACTAACGAGCACTAGTAGTGAAGCGCCCATCACTACTATCCCTTTTCATAGCCAATACTCTACTCATTAAGTAAAGAGAATGTTAAAATAAGAGAGTGAGAAAGTATTAAGTTGCAACAACAATAATATAATATAGCCGTAACAATTAATTGTCACTATTATTGTAACAGTGTAACATTAGCAACACTGTAATGATAAAAATAATAGTAAGTACCTAGAACTTCAGTAAGCTGGGATGTTCCATTTCCCTGAACTTTTGGAGTTTCGGCCGCTCCTCCTCGGTCTCCTCTTCCTCATTACTCAGGATGCACCTTTGAGCATATAGTTTGACCCATCAAATGAAGAGCACAGAAACGCCTCCCAATAGCACAAATCATCCTATAGTGTCGTATGCTTTTTGGGTTCTAATAAGTCATGATTTTTGTAAATAATTAAGAAAGTAGAGCATTTTGTAAAACTCAGGAACTCCTAGCACGTTGTATAGTAATGACATTATACAACAAAACAAAAAAAAACACAAATAGAGCAATAAATTTCTAGGGTAGATATTGGCAAAATGTAGCAAACAAACTTATAATGATCAAGTCATTTTAAGTCTCAATTAAATGATAAGATTAGACAAGAGTGGGTTGCTCTAGTGGTAAGCACCCTCCACTTCCAACCAAGAGGTTGTGAGTTCGAGTCACCCCAAGAGCAAGGTGGGGAATTCTTGGAGGTAAGGAGCTGAGTTTCTATCAGAAACAGCCTCTCTACCCCAGGGTAGGGGTAAAGTCTGCGTACGGGTTGTTGTTGTTGTTGTTGTAATTAAATGATAAAATTATACTGTATTTGATTATTATATATATACTTTTAGATAAGAGTCCAACCTTCCTAGAGATACGTACTAGTAGATTTAGATGACAACATAGAGTTCAGGGGCGGCCCGACGAATTTTGTGGCCTAAAGCTAAATATTATAAAGGGTCTTAATTTTTTTTAAAAAAATTATTTGTTTATTTATTTGAAGTCTATTTTTCTAGTTTTTCTTAAATACAAAGTTATTAATAATTTTCTTATAATCAATAACTCGTAATAAGTATTTCTCAATTGATAATATAACTTATCCATTAACCTTTGTTGAGACATTATTGATCTTAGGTAAGATTTTAATAATTTTAATTTTTGAAAACTTCTTTCCATTGAAGCAACGGTAACATGAGTTATTAACATTATTCCATAAGCAATATAGGCATTTGAAAAAGAATCAAATCTTTTTATTAGATTGAGTGTATCAATTAAAATGTTATCTTCTAATTGTACTATTTTTCTTAATACTTTTAATTCAAAAAATAAATATAAACCATCAATATCGAATTGATTATTATTCTTTAAGAACATTCAAGATTAAAGGCAATATTTTTTTTCAAATTTTCATCATCTAGTGATCTTAGTTTTTACCCCTCACTACAAGAAAATTGCAAAATTGTGACGGACGGTTCTGTCACAGTTCCGTCACCAATTTGTGTTTGTGATGGAATTGTGACAAAAACGCGGACGCCCAGAACCTTTGGTCGTAAAATTTTTGTGACAGATCGAATTTCGGTCACAAAAAATTGTGACAGAGTTATGACAAAAATCGTTCATCACAATATAGAGGCCTTCTTGTAGCTTGATTCCATCACAAAAGAGAGACAGATTTGTGACAGATATATCCGTGACAAAGATTGTGACAGAATAGTTTTCGAGACAAATTTATTTATCTAATCACAACAATCTCATATTTTGAAACCTAATTCTGTGATCGGAAGGCTTATAAATTATGTTTTAGCCTTCCTCAATTTGTGTGCGCAGTCCGAGCGTCTTTCCGGAAAGCTTTTATGTTAAAAACTGATAAAAATAAGAATTTTTGCCTTAAAAATTAATTGGAGTTGACTTTGGTCAACGTTTTGAGTAAACGGACCCGGATCTGTATTTTGACGGTCCCGGTAGGTCCGTATCATAATTTGGACCTGGGCGTACAGCCGGAATCGAATTCCGAGGTCCCTAACTCGAGATATGAAATTTTGATGAAAAATTAAAAGTTTGAAAGTTTAATGATTTTTAGAATTGAATGATGTTTGGTCTTGTCGATACCGGGTCCGTATTTTAGCTCCGGAGCCCGGTACAGGTCCATTATTATATTTATGACTTGTCTGTGAAATTTGGTGAGAAACGGAGTTAGTTTGACGTGATTCAGACGTTCGATTGTGAAAATAGAAGTTTTAAAGTCTTCTTGAAAATTCATTTGATTTGGTGTTCGATTCGTAGTTCTAGGCGTTATTTTGGTATTTTGGTCACGTGAGCGAGTTCGTATAATATTTTTGAACTTGTGTGCATGTTTGGTTTGGAGCCCCGAGGGCTCACGTGAGATTCAGATAGGCTACGGGTAATTTGAAACTTAGAAAAATCTAGTGTTTGGCTTCAGCTGTTATCTGGTGTTTCCTTCATCGCATGCGCGGAGGTACTCTTGTGAATGCGAAAGGTAAAATGGGGAAGGATGATTTTCTTCTATGCGAACGCAGTAGCTAGGTCGCGAACGCGAGGCAGTGGGGCTTACCCTTCGCGGCGACGAGCTTCTCGCGAACGCGAAGCTTGAGGGACCTGGGGGAGGGGACACTCGTTCTTCTACACGAACGCTGGCTAGCGAACGCGAAGACCAGGGGGAACAGCCTTCGCGAATGTGAAGTGGAACTCGCGAACGCGTAAGCCATTTGGGCTGCTGCACATCGCGAACGCTGTAGGCCCTTCGCGAGCGCAAAGAAGGCCTGACGCCCAAACCTTAATACATTTCAAAAACGGGATTTAACCCATTTTTCATAAACTCTCCATTAGAGCTCGGCCTAGGTGCGATTGTGAAGGAAAAACTCAATACCAATTCATAGGTTTGTACTCTTTAATTCATGTTCTTCCATTTCTATCAACACCCATTAGATTCCTTGCCCTAATCTTTGTTCTTTCATGGTAGAAAACTAGGAATTTAGGAAGAATTGGGGGTTTTTTGCAAATTGGGGATTTAGACCTCAATTTGGGGTTGGATTTCAAAACTAATTATATAATCGGGATTGGGGGTGAACGGGTAAATAAATTTTGGTCCGAACCTCGAATTTTGACCAAGCGGGCCCAAGGTCGATTTTTGACTTTTGGGGGGTAAGATTGGGGAATCTAAATTTATGCAATTTAATTGATTTCTTTAGCAATATTTGATATTATTGAGTCGCTTGTGAATAGATACGAGTGGTTTGGATGTGGATTCTAGAGGAAAAGCAGTAATTGAGCATTAAGTGGCCTTTGGAGCGAGGTAAGTGTCGTGGTTAACCTTGGCTTGAGGGAATAGGACTTGTTTGTCTATTTGCTATATGTTTAAATATTGGGGAACAACGTATATGTGAGGTGACGAGTAGTTATGCGTTGTAGCCGGATTAAAGCATGCGGGTGGGGCTTGGTTTCTTGCAATTATAGCTTCCTTTGTTCATGTTATCCGTGTTTAGACTAGTATTGTTAAATTGATCATTCTTATCATGTTTACGGATATTCTGGTGATAATGAATATTGATTCTGAAGTTGAGGTTGATATTGTGGAACCAATTATTGAAGTAAGGCCTGTACTTGTTATTCTATCTCCATGTTATTATTTTTTCATTACATTATGCAAAGGGAGAGTGTTAATGCACGAAGGGTGATGCCGTGCCATATTGTGAGTGTTAATGCACGAAGGGTGATGTCGTGCCATATTGTGAGTGTTAATGCACAAAGGGTGATGCCGTGCCATGATATGAGAGTTAATGCACGAAGGGTGATGTCGTGCCATATTGTGAGTGTTTTTATGGTGAGGTTGAGAGTAAAAGCACAAAGGGTGATGTCGTGCATTTTTTCTATACTGTGTTTACTTGTTCTTATTGGTTCATAGTATATTGGATGTTCAAGTTACCATTCTGTTGTAGTTCTCTGACTCGTATTCCCCCTTATTATGTTCCCCCTCCCGATATTACCTGTCAAGTTTTTCCTTGCTGTTATTTGTATATATACTGCTAAATTGCACAGGTTTGTTATGTAGGTGTCTTGTCATAGCATCGTCACTACTTCGTCGAAGTTAGGCTCGACACTTACCAGTACATGGGATCGGTTATACTGATACCGCACTCTGCACTTCCTGTGCAGATTTTGGTATTGCTCCCAACTGATCGAGAGGCATAGCAGCTTGGACTGGTTCATCGGAGACTCAAGATAGATCTGTTGGCGTTTGCAGACCTTGAAGTACCCGTCTATCTTTTCAGTTTTTTTTTTACTATTTCTTTCGTTCAAACAGTTGTATTTCTTTCAGACTTTTACTTGTAGTAAATCCTAGAAGTTTGTGATTTGTGTGGTAGTAATTAATGAAGTTTTTATATTATTCCGCACTCACTGTATTTTATTTTAGCTTATTTGTTGTTATTTACTGAATTGAATAAGGATTGGCTAAATAATTCTCTAATGTCGTCTTGCCTAGCAAGTGAAATGTTAGGCGCCATCACGGTCCCGACGGTGGGAATTTTGGGTCGTGACAAGTTGGTATCAGAGTACTAGGCTACCTAGGTCTCACAATTCATGAGCAGGCTTAGTAGAGTCTGGAGGATCGGTATGGAGACGTCTGTATATATCTTCTAGAGACTATGAAGTTTAGGAACAAATTTTACTTCTATTCTTCTCTGTCGTGCGATTTTATTCTATCATTGCTAATTAAACTCTTCTATTCTTCTCCTTCCACAGATGGCGAGAACACGTACCGCATCTTCAGCTGAGCAGCAACCAGAGCCTCCAGTGGCAGCTCCTACGAGGGGCAGAGGTCGAGGCTGATGTCGTGCCAGATTCCAAGGCAGGGGCAGAGCTCAGCCCAAAGCTCAAGCAGCACCACCAGCGGTGGAGCCTCAGGTAGAGTTTGATGAGGAGGTTCCAGCCCAGACTGTTCCTGCCGGGCCAGCTCAGGTCCCGGAGGGGTTCATTGCCACCCCAGTGCTTCAGGATGCTTTGGTCCGTTTGGTGCGCCTTATGGAGAGTGTGGCCCGGACTGGTACATTTCCCATGGCACCAGCCGTCTCTCAAGCTAGAGAAGGAGAACAGACTCCTGCTATTCACATTCTGGAGCAGATGGCTCCCCAGTATCAGACTCCAGCAGCTCAGTCAGTCGGAGTAGTTCAGCCGGTTGTTGCGACACAGGCCGGCGATGGGTCAGCTATGTCTTCTGAGGCTTTATGGAGATTGGACAGGTTTACCAAGCTCTTCCCAGTTCACTTCAGTGGTGCTCCTTCAGAGGATCCCCAGGAGTATAGTGGAGACCAATGGGGTCGATTTTGCTGCATTTCACATGACCGGTTCCGCCAAGAAGTGGTGGAGAGATTATTTGTTGACTAGACCAGCTGGATCACCTGCTCTTACTTGGGACTTGTTTTCTCAGCTCTTTCTAGAGAAGCTTCTCCCTATCACATTGAGAGAGGAATATCGCCGTCAGTTCAAGCATCTCCATCAAGGCAGTATGATTGTTACTCAGTATGAGACCCGTTTTGTGGATTTGGCCCGTCATGCTCTTCTTCTGCTTCCTACCGAGAGAGAGAGGGTGAGGAGGTTTATTGACAGACTTGCTCAGCCTATCAGATTGCAGATGGCTAAGGAGACTAGAAGTGATATTTCCTTTCAGGGGGCTACAATTGTCGCTAGGCGAGTCGAGATGGTTCTTGCTCAGGAAGGTCAAGGGTCTGATAAAAGACCACGTCTGTCCGGAGGGTTCAGCGGTGCCTCATCTGGAGGCAGGGGTACTTTTGATAGAGGCCATCCTACCAGGCCGTTTCATTTAGCACTCAAAGCATCCCATGGTGCTTCAGGTGGTCGTGGCCCTTATATGCCTTATTCCGACCAGTTAGCCTACAGTGCACCACCAGCTCCTATTAGTGCACCTCCGCTCCAGAGTTTTCAGGGTGGTTACTCAGGTCGACAGGGTCAGTTTCAGGGTCAGCAGTCACATCAGCCGAGGTCCTGTTATACTTGTGGTGATCCGAGGCACATTGCTAGATTTTCCATCGGGCATCGGGCTCCTCACAGCATCAGGGTTCAGGCAGCCAGAGGTAAAGGCCAGACTGTTAGAGGTGGAGGTCAGGCCGTTAGAGGTGGAGGCCAGCCAGCTAGAGGCTGTCCCAGGGATGTAGTACAGGGTGATGGGACCCAGCCTCGGAGTTATGCTTTTCCATCCAGGCCTGAGGCTGAGTCAACTGACGTTGTTATCACAGGTACTATTTCAGTTTGCAGTAGAGATGCTTCAGTTCTATTTAATCTGGGTTCTACTTATTCCTACGTGTCATCCTATTTTGCTTCATATTTGGTTGTGCCTTGTGATTCTTTGAGTGCTCCTGTGTATGTGTCCATACCTGTGGGATATGCTATTGTTGTAGATTATGTTTATCGTTCGTGCGTGGTCACCACTGGGAGTCTTGAGACTAGTGTAGATCTTCTACTTCTCGATATGGTCGATTTTGATGTTATCTTGGGTATGGATTGGTTGTCACCTTATCATGCTATATTGGATTGTCACGCCAAGATGGTGACCTTAGCCTTGCCGGGGTTGCCTCGATTAGAGTGGAGGGGGACTCCTGGCCATTCTACCAGCAGGGTTATCTCTTATATGAAGGCTCGGTGTATGGTCGAGAAGGGGTGTCTAGCTTATTTGGCTTATGTCCGTGATTCTAGTGCGGAGGTTCCTTCCATGGATTCAGTACCAGTTGTTCGTGAGTTTCCAGAGGTGTTTCCTGCAAACCTGTCAGGGATGCCACGCGACAGTGATATTGATTTGTGTATTGATTTGGTTCCGGGCAATCAGCCCATTTCCATTCCGCCATACCGTATGCCCCCTCCCCCCCGCCCCCCAGAGTTGAAAGAATTGAAGGAACAGTTGCAAGATTTACTTGATAAGGGCTTCATTAGACCTAGTGTCTCGCCTTGGGGTGCACCCGTGTTGTTCGTGAAGAAGAAAGATGGATCGATGAGGATGTGTATAGATTATCGGCAGTTGAACAAAGTCACCATCAAGAACAAGTATCCATTGTCGAGGATTGATGATTTATTTTATCAGCTTTAGGGTGCCAATGTGTTTTCGAAGATTGATTTGAGATCTGGCTACCATCAGTTGAGGATTAGGGCATCCGATGTCCCTAAGACAGCTTTTCAGACTCGTTACGGGCATTATGAGTTTCTGGTGATGTCCTTTGGGTTGACAAATACCCCAGCAGCATTCATGGATTTGATGAACCGAGTGTTCAAGCCTTATTTGGACTCCTTTGTGATAGTGTTTATTGATGATATCTTGATCTACTCTCGCAGTCGAGAGGAGTAATCTTAGGATTTTACTTCAGACTCTGAGAGCCATCCAGTTATATGCTAAATTTTCAAAGTGCGAGTTTTGGTTGGTCAACCTGGTCACTTTCTTGGGGCATGTTGTATCAGCAGAGGGCATTCAGGTGGACCCTAAGAAAATTGAGGCAGTTCAGATCTGGCCTAGACCCACTTCAGCTATGGAGATCAAGAGTTTCTTGGGTTTGGCGGGCTATTACCGTCAATTTATGGAGGAGTTCTCATCTATAGCAGCCCCATTGACCAGGTTAACCCAAAAGGGTGCCCCGTTCATATGATCAGATGAGGTGATCTTTCAGAAGCTCAAGACTACTTTGACTACATCGCCGATGTTGGTGTTGCCCACAGGGTCAGGATCTTATACGGTATATTGTGATGCATCACGTATTGTGCTCGGTGAGGTATTGATGCAGGAGGGTAGGGTGATTGCATATACGTCGCGGCAATTGAACGTTCATGAGAAGAATTACCCTGTCCATGACTTAGAGCTGGCAGCCATTGTTCATGCGCTGAAGATTTGGAGGCACTCTCTTTACGGTGTGTCGTGTGAGGTTTTCACGGATCATCAGAGCCTTCAGTATTTGTTCAAGCAAAAGGATCTCAATTTGAGGCAGAAGAGGTGGTTGGAGCTATTGAAACACTATGATATCACCATCTTTTATCATCCCGGGAAGGCTAATATGGTGGCCGATGCATTGAGTAGAAAGGCAGCGAGCATGGGCAGCCTTGCGTTCATTCCAGTCGGTGAGAGGCCGCTTGCATCAGATGTTTAGACTTTGGCCAACCAGTTTGTGAGGTTGGATATTTCAGAGCCCAGTCGTGTTCTAGCTTATACAGTCGCTCAGTCTTCCTTGTTTGAGCATATCAGAGATCGGCAGTATGACGAACCTTATTTGTTAGTCTTTAGGGACATAGTGCGGCACGGTGGTGCCAAGCAGGTTACTGTTTGAGATGACGGAGTTTTGAGGATGCAGGTTTGTGTTTGTGTTCCTAATGTGGATGGACTTTGTGAGTTGATTCTTGAGGAGGCCCACAGTTCCTGGTATTCTATTCATTCGGGCGCCGCCAAGATGTATCAAGACTTGCGGCAACATTATTGGTGGAGAAGGATGAAGAAGGATGTAGTTGCTTATGTAGCTCGGTGTCTAAATTATCAGCAAGTAAAGTATGAGCATCAGAGACCTGGTGATTTACTTCAGCAGATAGAGATTCCTGAGTGGAAGTGGGAGCGTATCACTATGGATTTTGTTGTTGGACTCCCACAGACTCAGAGGAAGTTCGATGTCATTTGGGTCATTGTGAACAGGCTGACTAAGTCAACGCATTTCATTCCTGTGGCAGTTACTTATTCTTCGGAGCGGTTGGCAGAGATTTACATCCGCGAGATTGTCCGTCTTCACGGTGTCCCCCTGTCTATCATTTCTAATCGAGGTACGCAGTTCACCTCGCACTTCTGGAGGGCAGTACAGCGTGAGTTGGGCACGCGGGTTGAGTTGAGCACATCGTTTCATCCTCAGACGGACGGATAGTTCGAGCGCACTATTCAGATCTTGGAGGATATGCTCCACGTATGTGTTATAGACTTCGGAGGATGTGGGATCAGTTTTTGCCCCTTGCAGAGTTTGTCTATAATAACAGCTACCAGTCGAGCATTCAGATGGCTCCCTATGAGGCACTATACGGTAGGTGGTGCCGGTCGCCAGTTGGGTGGTTCGAGCCGGGGAGGCTCGGTTGTTGGGTACTGATCTAGTACAGGATGTCTTGGATAAGGTCAAGATTATTCAGGATCAACTTCGCACAGCTCAGTCTAGGCAGAAGAGTTATGCCGAGCGTAGAATTTGTAATGTTGCATTCATGGTCGGAGAGAGAGTGTTGCTTCGGGCATCACCCATGAAGGGTGTAATGAGATTCGGAAAGAAGGGCAAGTTGAGCCCTAGGTATATCGGACCTTTTGAGATTCTGGAGAGAGTGGGAGAGGTGGCTTACAGGCTTGCGTTGCCACCGGGATTATCAGCAGTTCATCCGGTGTTCCACATGTCCGTGCTCCAGAAGTATCACGGCTATGCGTCCCACGTGTTAGATTTAAGCTTTATCCAGTTGGACAAGGATTTGACTTACGAGGAGGAGCCGGTGGCTATTCTAGCTCAGCAAGTTCGATAGCTGAGGTCTAAGAGTTATCCTTCAGTTCGAGTGCAGTGGAGAGGTCAGCCCATTGAGGCAGCTACTTGGGAGTCTGAGTAAGATATGCGGAGCAGATATCCACATCTTTTCACCAGTTTGGATACTTTTCTGTCTGTTCGAGGATGAACGGTTATTTTAGAGGTGGAAAATGTGATGACTCGATAGGTCATCTCATGTTTTGAAACCTAATTCTGTGATCCGAAGCATTAAAAATATGTTTTAGCCTTCCTCGATTTGCATGCACAGTTCGGGTGTCTTTCTGGAAAGATTTTATGTTAAAAACTGATAAAAATAAGAATTTTTGCTTTAAACATTAATTGGAGTTGACTTCGGTCAACATTTTGAGTAAATGGACTTGGATCCATATTTTTTTGGTCCCGGTAGGTCCGTATCGTAATTTAAGACCTGGGCGTACGTCCGGAATCAAATTCTGAGGTCCCTAGCTCGAGATATGGAATTTTGATGAAAAATTAAAAGTTTGAAAGTTTATTAATTTTTAGAATTGACTGATGTTTGGTCTTGTCGATATCGGGTCCGTATTTTGGTTCCGGAGCCCGGTACAAGTCCATTATTATATTTATGACTTGTCTGTGAAATTTGGTGAGAAACGGAGTTAGTTTGACGTGATTCGGATGTTCGATTGTGAAAATAGAAGTTTTAAAGTCTTCTTGAAAATTTTATTTGATTTGGTATCTGATTCGTAGTTCTAGGTGTTATTTTGGTGTTTTGGTCACATGAGCGAGTTCATATGATATTTTTGGACTTGTGTGCATGTTTGGTTTGGAGCCCCGAAGGCTTGGGTGAGTTTCGGATAGGCTACGGGTGTTTTGAAACTTAGAAAAATCTGGTTTTTGGCTTCAGTTGTTATCTGGTGTTTCCTTCATCGCGTTCGCAGAGGTGCTCTCACGAACGCGAAAGGTAAAATGGGAAAGGATGATTTTCGTCTACACGAATGCAGTATCTAGGTCGCGAACGCGAGGCAATGGGGACTTACCCTTCGCGAACGCGAAGCTTGAGGGACCTGGGGGAGGGGACACTCGTTCTTCTACGCGAACGCGAGCACTGGCTCGCGAACGCGGAGGCCGGGGGGAATAGCCTTCGCGAACGCAAAAGCCATTTGGGCTGTTGCACATCACGAACGCGGCAGGCCCTTCGCGAGCACGAAGAAAGCCTGACGCCCAGACCTTAAAACATTTCAAAAACGGGATTTTACCCATTTTTCATAAACTCTCCATTAGAGCTCGGCCTAGGTGCGATTTTGAAGGGAAAACTCAACACCAATTCATAGGTTTGTACTCTTTAACTCATTTTCTTCCATTTCTATCATCACCCATTAAATTCCTAGCCTTAATCTTTGTTCTTTCATGGTAGAAAATTAGGAATTTTGGAAGAATTGGGGGTTTTTACAAATTGGGGATTTAAACCTCAATTTGGGGTCGGATTACGAAACTAATTATATAATCAGGCTCGGGGGTGAACGGGTAAATGGAGTTTGGTTCGAACCTCGGGTTTTGACCAAGCGGGCCCGGGATCGATTTTTGATTTTTTGAGGGAAAGTTTGGGGAACCGAATTTATGCAATGTAATTGATTTCTTTAGCAATATTTGATATTATTGAGTCGTTTATGAATAGATACGAGTGGTTTGGAGGTGGATTCTAGAGAAAAAGCAGTAATTGAGCATTGAGTGGCCTTTGGAGAGAGGTAAGTGTCATGGTTAACCTTGACTTGAGGGAATATGACTTGTTTGTCTATTTGCTATATGTTTAAATGTTGGGGAACAACGTATATATGAGGTGACGAGTACTTATGCATTGTAGTCGGGTTAAAGCATGCGGTTGGGGCCTGGTTTCTTGCAATTATAGCTTCCTTTATTCATGTTATCCGTGTTTAGACTAGTATTGTTAAATTGACCGTTCTTATCATGTTTACGGATCTTCTGGTGATAATTGAGTATTGATTCCAAAGTTGAGGTTGATATTGTGGAACCAAATATTGAAGTAAGGCTTGTACTTGTTATTCTATCTCCCTGTTGCTATTTGTTCATTGCATTATGGTAAGGGAGAGTGTTAATGAACGAAGGGTGATGCCATGCCATATTGTGAGTGTTAATGCACGAAAGGTGATGCCGTATCATATTGTGAGTGTTAATGCACGAAGGGTGATGTTGTGCCATGTTATGAGAGTTAATGCACGAAGGGTGATGTCATGCCATTTCTATTGATTTTATGATGAGGTTGAGAGTAAAAGCACGAAGGGTGATGCCGTACATTTTTCCTATACTGTGTTTACTTGTTCTTATTGGTTCAAAGTATATTGGCTATTCAAGTTACCATTCTGTTGTAGTTCTCTGTCTCATATTCCCCCTCAGCATGTTTCCCCTCCCGATATTACCTGTCAAGTTTTTTCTTGTTGTTATTTGTACATATACTTCTAAATTGCACAAGTTTGTTATGTAGGTATCTTGTCATAGCCTCGTTACTATTTTATCGAAGTTAGGCTCGACACTTACCAGTACATGGGGTTGATTGTATTGATACTGCACTCTGCACATCCTGTACAGATTTTGGTATTGGTCCCAGCTGATCGAGAGGCGTAGCAGCTCGGACTGGTTCATCGGAGACTCAAGGTAGATCTGTTGGCGTTCGCAAACCTTGAAGTCCCTGTCTTCCTTTTTAGTTTTTTTTACTTTTTCTTTCGTTCAAACAGTTGTATTTCTTTCATACTTTTACTTGTAGTAAATCCTAGAAGTTCGTGAATTGTGACTCTAGATTTGGATGGTAGTAATTAATGAAGTTTTTATATTATTCCACACTCGTTGTATTTCATTTTAGGTTATTTGTTGTTATTTACTGAATTGAATAAGGATTGGCTTAATAATTCTCTAACGTCGGCTTGCCTAGCAATTGGAATGTTAGGCGTCATCACGGTCCCGACGGTGAGAATTCTGGGTCGTGATAAATTGTGATAGAATATTGTCACAAATAAAGTGTGACAAAATTTCCGTCACAAATTGACACATTTGGAAGCTATATTATTGATAGATTTGGGACATATTATACGTAATATTTGTGACACATTGGTTTCCATCACTATTTAAGAATTTGGTGAAAGTTTTTGACCAACTAGATCTCTCACAAATTTAATTTTGGACTTTCAGCTTTAACAAATAATTAAGAATACTTATGCAAAACTTAGCCACTTATATAAAGACAACTAACAACAACCAACCATAACAAACATAATATGAAATATATAAGAAAACATACGAAGTTAAAACATGCAAAAACATAAGTTCTACTAGCAAAAGTCTAAACATATTAAAAATTACAAAGCAACCAACAATCAGAAGCCCGACAACGTTAAAATAGCACTTAGAGAGTATCCAAGTAGCTAAAATCTAACCATGTTAAATACTTAAGCATTTGGTGAGACCATGTTATAGGGAGTAGGAACACCATATGGGTGAGATGATAATGCTATCTCGCTCATAAATAATTTTTACAGCTCACTCACATAAGCAAATAAAGAAGCAAAGTTCATTATATGTAGTTTAAAACTTGAATCACAGATGCAAAGACGCAAATCTCTGAAACTCATAAAAATAATTGTTATATGTCAACTTGTCATAGACTCATAGGATTACCATTTCCAAGATTAGACTTAAAAAACTAAGACCAAAATAGATGCTATCACAAGCTTTCAACTGATATTCTTCTTATGTAAATTAAAATAAGCGTATATTTAGTGACTCATAAGCTGATTATTTGAAGCACAATAAGAAGTAGAATAAGTCACAATATGTGTTTTCATTTCTGCATCACAGCAAGAAATGAAATGCTAATTAAACAAGAAATGATATGATGTCAAGAAGCTTTCAAATAAGTGGATTCGACCAGTAATATTCGAGAAATGTTAATTCATAAAAAATATTCATCCGATTCATTCTCAAATAAAATGATGAAATATTATAAAAGAAACTTACACTAATGGTCTTAAATATGCAGCTTCTTAAATATATCCCATGAATTTGCTGGACGACATAATTCTATTGCCTGAAAAATAGAGTACAATATTAAAATAGGAGATAAAGTCATATAATTACTCTATTAAAAGGTTAAATTCAATACCAATTTTATAGTATGTTCCACTGTACACCTAGAACCACCGGTATGCTTGCTTGGACCAGTGCCTGCCAGCTTTCCCATATGTGCTCTTTAATAAAAGTTGTCCTGGTTCTAAATTTTCGCCAAACGTACAGCTTTTTAGTGTACAAGATAGATGCCACTTTTTCCAAGTATGTTTGATTATGGCATCCTCAGCAGAACTCCAGTGATATAATTTCTAGCAAATGATTTTGATCAGTGTCATAAATACATATATATACTAAATAATTACTTATAATTTTTTTTATAAAAAGCGATATTTACCATAAATTTATGCCAATAGAAGTCACGAGTGGATTGGCAGACATCCTTCCATGTGTAACCAGTAGCATCTTGCCGCTCCATGAAGTTATCAGTAATGGTCTTCGAGATAGAATGACAATTAGGAACGAACCTGAACAAAAATAAAAATAAATAAATAACAAATTTCACGATATTTATATTTTAAAAAGTTAAAACATATATACAAAAATATTATTTCTTACTTTTACCCCACAACTGAGATGGCCGACCGACTAGATGGGCATGAGCCGGTGGTAGATCCGACTGAGATATCTAGAGTACCAGGAGTACTAGGAGTACCAGGAACTGATGATGACGAGTCACTCATATTCTTAAAAGTTATTAAATAGCAATGGATCGCAGCTTTGAATAAATACAAAATACCTCATGAAATAACTCTAAACATAATAAATTTTAATAACTGAAGCAACAATGTTCCTTGTAAGATAAAGTATTAGCTTTTAGATAAAGTGTAAACTTCTTATAACATACAGTTACTCAAAACTATCCAAAATTTTACAGAATACTAATTTAACTTACTAACCAAACTCACTAAAACATTACTTTCCTCTTTCCTGGTTCTAATGGATAATTCAAATTAGATCCATTCAAAAACATCAAATTTTACCACTTCAAGTAACATTTAGTTTATTCACTTTCTTCATCATCCCCTTCATCCTCCTCCTCCTTCTCCTCCTCCTCCATATCAATGAGCCAACCATCTGGATCATTCAATGCATGAGGAGTTTCATCTACAGAAATATCAATTGCATGCACTTGAATGTCATCCTCTTGAAAAGCTGAATCAATAGGTTGTTCTGCTTCTTTTTTTTGAAATCTCCACAACATATCGTGCCTTTATATTACAAACGGCTAACCATTCATCTGTTGTCCCCTTTAGAGTAGGATAAGTTTCAAGATACACCTGAGTAGCTTGCACTGCCATAATAAATGGTTCATATTTATTAAAGGTCCTTCTTTTGTTAACATCAACAAGATTATATTATGCATGTACTCGAGTACCATATTTTGGTGTTGGATCAAACCAAGAACATTTAAATGACACGGTTCGTTTGATTGATAATGCAGGATACTCTAACTATAAAATCTCTGTCAACCGACCGTAATAATCAATATCATCTGCACTGTGGCTAGAGCCCTTGATGCATACACCACTATTCATGGTAGATCTCCTTGAACTATATCTTTCAGTGTGAAACTTTTAACCATTTACAACATATCCATTAAAAGACTTAACCTTATACAATGGCCCTTCTGCAAGATCTTTTATGATTTGATTGCTAATGCCCGATGAAGGATCATGTGCCTATTGACATTACAGGTAATTAAACACAATTTAAGATTATATTTTATAAGAAAAAAAGGAATAGTTTATTAAGACTTACATATTTCTCAAACCAAGATGCAAACTCTGTTTCAAGTTTAGCATCAATCTCGCTATTTTGAATATTTGGTTGACCTTCTCTCAAGGTATCTTCATAAATTCTAATGAAAGAAAGCTAGTTTAATTTAACAATATCAAATGTATGTAACTGATATTGATATTTAAATCATGATTAGCTTACCTTATATATGGTTTCACTTCATCACAATTCAACAAAACATATGTACGAGCCCCATGATATTTTTATCATCTAACCTCCTTGGTTTCTTCTTTCCAAAAGATCGACCAGCATGCTTGAAAATAGAAAGCATTTTGGGATATTTGTCACCTCCAACCCTACAATCATCTGAATTCCGTGGCACATTTCTATGCCTTGTCGACACATGTGACTTAAAGTAGTGCACACAAAAGGATGATGCTTCTTCAACCAAATATGCATTGCATATAGAACCTTCAACTTTATTCTTATTTTTTACTTTGTTCTTCAATTTGCGGAGATACCTTCAAGCAATTTGCGTAGATACCTTCAAGCAATAGAGTAAATCAACATGTAATTAATTATACATTTACATATTACATTTATATATCTTATAACATAATTTAGATTATTTACCTCTCATATCGATACATCCATCGCCCCTGAACTGGGCCAACTAAACGTGCTTCGTAAGCTAAATGGATATGAAGGTGTTCCATAGGATCCCAGAAGCTAGGAGGAAAAATACGCTCAAGCTTACACGAGATGTGAGGAATATCTTTTTCTAATTGTGCCATGTGTTCCTCTGTTATTGCAGTAGAGGTGAGATCTTTAAAGAAAAGACTCAACTCCGTCAATGATTGCCACACATTTCGTGGAAGTAGTTCTCGAAATGCAATAGGTATTAAGCGTTGCATAAACACATGGCAATCATGACTCTTCATACCAAAGAATTTAAGCTTGTTCATGTCTACACCTCTACCCATGTTAGACACATAGCTATCGGGAAATATCAACTCTTGCAACCACTTACAAAGCACTTATTTTGCATTCTTTTCTAACATATAACAAGCTTTAGGATACTTTTTGGTACTTTCATCTTGATGCAACTCTGGACGATGATAAAATATTTTCAAATCTGCTCTAGATTTGGCATTATCCTTTGTTTTTCCCTTAACATTCATCACTGTGGTAAAAATGTTATCAAACACGTTTTTCTCCATGTGCATCACATCAAGGTTATGCCTAATAAGATTTGTTTTCCAGTAAGTCAAGTCCCAAAATATACTTCTTTTCTTCCAACCACATAAACTATTCTTTGTGATTCTTGCATTTATCGCTTCAGAACCAAGTTCTGTGACTTTCTTGAGCCCCAAATCCTCAATCTCCCTAAATATTTATAAACCCAATTGTTCAGTAGATACAACCTTATGTACGGCTTGACCCTTCTTGAACCACCTTTTGTTCCTTCGCCACGGATGACCTGATAGTAAGAATTTTGTGTGATTGTCAAACCACGAGGTATTTCCACCATTGGATAGTGTAAAAGCATCTGAGTATGTCGTGCAATATGGACAAGCTAATTTTCCCGCTTGTAACGACCCATTCGGTCATTTTGAGTGTATTAGTACCGATCCCCTATTTACTACTTTTTCAGTATCTGTTTCTGCTTATGTGACTTTCCGGGAAGTCTTGTTTTTTGTTTCGGAGTGTTTTGGGACACTTAGTCCCTAAAACGGAAGCTTAAGTCTTAGGATTTTTCCCGTAGTCGAAATTATGTGAAGACGACTCCGAAATGGAGTTTTGTCAGTTCTGTTATCTCCGTTGGGTAATTTTGGACTTAGCAGCGTGTCCGAACTGTGAATTTGAGGTCTGTGGCTAATTTAGGCTTGAAATGGCGAAAGTCGAATTTTTGGGAAGTTTGATCGGGAGGTTGACTTTTTGATATCGGGGTCGGATTTCGATTCTGGAAGTTCGAGTAGGTCCGTAATGTTGAAGGTGACTTGTGTGCAAAATTTAAGGTCAAGCGGATGTGGTTTGGTATGGTTCAGCATCGTTTGTAGAATTTGGAGTTACAAGTTTATTAAGTTTGGATTGGAGGGTGATTCGTGTTTTTGTTGTTGTTTGACGTGTTTTGAGGGCTCGACTAAGTTCGTATGATTTTTTAGAACTTGTTGGTATATTTGGTTGAGGTCTCTGGGGCCTCGGGTGTGTTTCACCCACGTGCGTTAGGCCAAGCACAGAAGCGGGAATTTAGGAGATGTCCAGGGGTCGCAAGTGCGAGGGAATTTCCGCATCTGCGAGCCCGCAGATGCGCTTGAAGCTCCGCAGATGCAGAGAGTGAGCTGGAGGGAAAGATCGCAGAAGCGGACCCTTGTCCGTAGGTGTGAACACGCAGGTGTGACATCTTGCTTGCAGATGCGGACCCAGTCCCTTAAGTCATATCCACACCTGCGAGGGAAATTCCGCAGGTGCGGCGTCGCAGATGCGGAAGAACTGGGCAGAAAATGGGATTTCGAGGGTTTGATTCCGATTTTAATTTTGGGACTTTGAGAGCTCGGTGTGAGGCGATATTTCGAGGTTACTTCAAAAATATTGTTGGGGTAAGTGATTCTAACTCGGATTGGACTATATTTCATGAATCTATTGTTATTTTCATCATCTAATTAGGGATTTGAGTTGTAAATTTGGGAAAAAATGGTAGAAACTTCATACGCTAAAATTTTGAGTTTTGGAAGGTGATTTGAGGTTGGATTTTCAAGTAATTCTTGTATGGTTGGACTCGTGAGTGGATGGGTGTTCGTATTTTGTGACTTTTGTCGGATTGCGAGGGTTCGGGGGGCGGTTTGAGTCTATTTGAGATTTTGGCTTATAATTTCGTATTTTACTTATGGAATTGATTCTTTTCGCCTATATTAATTATATCGTACTGCTTGTGGCTAGATTCGGGGCGTTTGGAGATTGATACGAGGGGCAAAGGCATTGCGGAGTAGGATTTTGCGTGGTTTGAGGTAAGTAATAGTTTTAAATCTGGTCCTAAGGGTATGAAACCCCGGATTATTGGATTATGTGAGTATTTTGGAGGTGACGCACATGCTAGGTGACGGGCGTGTGGGCGTGCACCGTATGAATTGGGACTTGGTCCATTCCGTGAAACTGTAAAGTTGAGTTGCTAGCTATATGCTCTCCCTGTGTTATAGAAATTTGACTACAAATCATGTTAGAAATCATGCTTAGGCTATGTGATGGTACTGTTGGGACCCGCAGAGGTCGCGTACTTGTTGAATTACTTGCTAATTATTTTCTTGTACTCAGTCATGATTTTACTTGCGTATCATATCTCAGCCTCTTGTTGATTCTTGTTGATACACTATGTTATCTTTGTTTGGGCCGATCTTTGTGATTTTCGAGAGACTAGAGAGATTGATGACTGAGTGAGGCCGAGGGCTTGTCTGTGAGGTATTGATACTATGGAACATGAGTTATCCGTGCATCTCGTGAGTTGTCCGTGAGGATCCACATATTGATACTATAGCACGTGAGTTTTCCATGCAGCATGTGAGTTGTTCGTGCGGATATAGCGCTTGGGCTGAAAAGAGCCCCTCCGGAGTCTGCACACCCCCGGTGAGCGCATGTATCTATTGAGTGTGAGAACTGAGAGCTGAGAGCCGAGTGTTTTGAGTTGTTGTGACGAGTTGAGTGACTGTTGCCCTGAGAGGTTGTACTTGCATTTTCATTTGTTGATGCACTTAGTTGCTATCTTTCATTGTTATAAAATTCTAGAAAGATTCTATATCTGGATTACCTCGACTTTAACTGTATAAAACTAATTTGACTTAAACTGCCAGATGTGAAAGCATGTCTATTCCTTGCTGGAATTAATGAAAATGAACTGTAATTGTATAGCTCGTCACTACCTTCTCAGTTCCTTATTTATTTTTGTTACTTACTGAGTTGGTTGTACTCACGCTACACCCTACACTTCGTGTGTAGATCCAGGTGTTCACGGTGATAGCGGGTGTTGATATTTGAGCAGATGATTCCGGAGACTATCGAGGTAGCTGCATGGCGTTCGCAGGCCTTGGCTCTCCTTCATTATCTTATTCTCATTTCAGTTCTTATTCCTTAGATGTTGTATTAGACTACTCCTGGTATAGATGCTCATGTACTCAGTGGCACTCCGATGTCGGGATATATTTCCACACTTATGCTTTGGGTTTTACCCCGTTTTTATGAAAGACTCCGGTTATTTTAAATATATTAATTCATTTCTGTTAAATGTTGAAAGTGTTTTGAAGATGTCGGCTTGCCTAGTATCACGATAGGCGTCATCACGACGGGTTAGGTTTTGGGTCGTGACACCACTGTACTCCATCCCGACAACATTGAATACGCTAAAAAATCATTTATTGTCCACGTCAATGCAACTTGCATTTTAAAATTATTCTTACTTGAAACATCATATATTTGGACCCCCTCATCCCACAAATATTTTAACTCTTCAATGAGGGGTTGTAAGAAGACATCAATTTTCTGTTTTGGATTTTTTGGACCAGGTATAATCACATATAAAAATATGTATTCATCCTTCATGAACATCCAAGGTGGCAAATTATATGGCGTGACTATCACAGGCCAAGAAGAATATTGTTGGCTCGATTGACCAAATGGATTAAACCCATCAGTGGACAATCCCAATCTGACATTTCTCACTTCAGATGCAAAACTTGGATGTGTTTGATCAAAGTGCTTCCAAGCAGGAGAGTCTGAGGGATGACGTATGACACCATCTGTTTCATGCTCAGAATACCACCTCATATGCTTTGCGGTAAAATTTGATGCGTACAACCTTTGTAGACGCGGAGTAAAAGGAAAATAATACATCTCTTATAAGAAATATTAGTTTTCTTCTTGGAATGTTGATATTTTGATATCTTGTACCGAGGGTGGGCACAAAACTTGCAACTGACAAGTTCACTATCTTCACACCAATAAATTATACAACCATTTTTGCAACAGACGATCTTCTCTACTGGTAAGCCCAACCCTCGCATTAGCTTTTTGGTACTATAAAAGCTATCTGGCATTATGTTATCACTTGGCATCAATTCTGATATAAATTGACATAACTCATCGTACAACTTTTCAGAAAAATGATGTCCTGCCATTAGATTAAAAAGCCGAGCAACGACGGACAACTGCGAATGTCCGTGTGGGTTTCCCGGCTAAATTTTCTGTTCTAATGCTTTGAGCATATTATAAAGATTTTGCATGGTTGGATTTGGTTCCTCTTCTATATTACCACCAAAAGAAGGCTCACCAACATCAAAAACCATAGATTGAAATACATTATGAGATTGAGGGTTTATAGTTTCAAACCTGTGAGTTTTGCTGTGGCGTTGAGTCTAGAAGGGTACAAGAATCGCCATTTGTGTTTTGTGTTGAAAGAGAGAGAGAGAGAAGCAGGGAGGAGTGGACAGAGAAAATGAGTAAGTCTAAAGGGTTTTGTGGAATGATAGGTCTGGCAGGGGAAATTAAAAAGTGGGCCAAATATTTTGGGGAATTTTCTAAGTTGTTAGAATGTTTATAAAATTGTGACTGAATGTTCCGTCAACAATTATTGTCACGGAAAATAACTCTGTCACAAAAATTATTTTTATTAGATATTTACTCTTTTATAATGTTGTGACGAAAATATAATTTGTCACAAAATTTGTGACGGAATTTTGACAAAGTGTTGCCATTTCTTCTCCTCTACCATAATTTTGTGACAAATATATGTTCGTCACAAAGACTAAATTTCAAATTTGTCACAAATCTGTTACGCTCAGAATTTTTGTAGGAATTTTTTTTTTTGATAATTTCGTCCATGTGAGGTTGATTTGTCAAAAATGTGTCACACTTCCGTCACAATTTGTGACAGAATGCTTCATCTCAAATATTCCGTCACAATTTTACCATTTTCTTCTAGTAGCTAAATAGAAAATCAAAAATATTTTTATATGCTTCGAATTGTTCAAATATATTTTGAAGTGAAAAAATAGCCTTGTCTACTATATAAAAGTAATCAATGGGTAACGTAGGAGACTTCTCTATTTTTTCCCCGGGGAATCCCACTGCTTAGCTTTCAATTCGCCTATGACCATCAAATAAAATGTGAATAACCCGACTTCTAAAGGACTCTTTGAAAGATCTTGAGATTTTATTATCAACATGCTCATCAAATTGTTACTTCCTATATATCACACGTTCTTACAAAATTCGGATTTGATATTCATTTCAAGTGCAATTTCCTTGACAAAAATCATAGCAGTTGCAAATCCTTCTTCTCTATATTTGTTAAAAAAAGAAATCAAACTTTTTCATTTCACAGATTATTTTTTTTAAAACTTATACATAACCTATTAAGTGTAACAAAAAATGAAGCCTCCACAAATGTGGGGCCTAAAGTAGTTGCTTTACTTGCTTTATGGAAGGGCCGCTTCTGAGTTCAAGCAAGTCACAAACTCTACTTAGTTTTGGCTCAGCTTCACTTGTATTATAAGCGTTGTGTGAATGCTGTAACTAAACATTGTGAAGAAGTCTTCTCCTTCTCCACTGTTTCTTCAATATTCACATTCTTTTCATGATAGCACAATAACAAAATATGGCAGTAAAAAGTAAAGTTAATCTTTCTATTAATTCGAACTCACCTTATGCACTCCTACAGATAACCCCGAATTGCATTGGTGCCAAATGCTATGGATGGGGAGAACTACAATGGATGGGCTAGGGCAATGAGAAATGCTCTACCAGCCATAAAAAAAATTGGTAATTATGGATGGCTAGTTAGAGAAGCCCGATAAAGCAAAACCACAAATACACACGGAGAAGTGTAACTTGATGGTGATAGCTTGAAATTTGTATTCTCTAGATAATATTGTGCGTGGGAATATTACCTATATTGCCACAGCTAGGGAAAAATGGCTTGATTTGAAGGAGAGATTTGGACAAGGAAATGCTCCGAGGATTCATCAAATCAAATTGGAACTTGCTCTTCTAAATCAAGAAGGAACGACAGTTACAACATACTATACCAAATTGAAGGCATTATGTGATGAATTAACAGCCTACAATCCAATGCAACAATGCTCATGTGGAGCTGCAAAGGAGCTGATGCAACAACAAAAACCTGAAAAGTTGCATCAGTTTCTCATGGGGTTGAACATAGAAATGAACATAGAAATATAAGGATCTATGCACTTATCTTCACAATATTAGCAAAGCCCTAAAAATCTTCACAATATTAGCAAAGCCCTACAAAACTTACTTTCAAATCTTTCTTTAACTAAACGATTTATAAATTTTAACTCTATTACATTAAAGTTTAAATAGTCTAAAAATAAATAAAAAATCGCAAATTAAACTACTCAATAAACTCCAAATTTTAACTATGTAAATAATTTTACAGATTTACACATAAAGTCTAGAAAATAAAAAAGTTAAAACATATATTTTTTTCATCATATATAGTTACTAGACAATTTCATCCTTAAACTTCAATACTATATGCTTCAATCTGTATTAATTTCTTTAAGCAGTAAAGAACACTTCAAAATTATAACTGTGACCAACACAACAATTCTGTAATGTTAAGAAATTGATGTTGCAACCAACATGAACTAGGCAACAAAACTAAAAAGTACAACAAAGAGGCCAATAAGACATACTTGTGAGGCAAGAAAACTTCAGTAAAACAAAGCATTTAACCATACAAAATAATAATATATACAGACGCACACACCATCAAACAATAATCTAGCCAAATATGTAGCAACTGCTATAGAGAACAGAAATAGAAAATGACTAGATAGAAATTAACAAAAATTAAGAGGCTTTTTCATATCAGATAATTCTCCTCGTACACTGCTCATTCCCTAATATACTAATACTAGACAACTGTCCTATTCTGAAATAGTACTAACAGACTCCGTAAGAGGTTTGTTACCCTTCTTCACTATCTTCCGTTCCAGAATTGCCTTGCCACTAGCTCGGTCAAGATTTGGCCTTGATTGTAGCAGTAAAGCAGATCACAGGATAGAAATACACCATATCCAACCTTTTTCTTCAGTTGGGATACATGGAATACTGGGTAAATTTTGGAACCCGCAGGAAATTTCAGTGTCACAACCCAAAATCTCACTTGTCGTGATGGTGCCTATCCCAATGCTAGGCAAGCTGACAATCTCAATAAACTCCTATATCTTTTATGTTTAAAAATAAAATGATTAAATTCAGCGGAAGAAAATTCACAAATACATATATAAACACTCCCAAAATCCGGTGTCACAGAGTACATGAGCATCTAATATGAATACAAGTTTGGAAATACGGTCCATAATTGTTTGAGACTAAATGCAGTAAATAAGAAGGTAGGGAAGGAGAGGCAAGGTCTGCGAAATACGACAGCTACCTCTGAATCTCCGAAAAGTCATCCGTGCGAAAGAATCAACACCCGCTATATCCGTAAACACCTGGATCTGCACACGAATTGCAGGGTGTAGTATGAGTACAACCAAGTCAGCAAGTAACAATAATAAATAAGGAACTGAAGATAGTGACGAGCTACACTGTTATAGTTCACTTTCAGTAATTCCAGCAAAGAATAGACATGCTTCCAAATCCAGCAGTTTAAGTCAAACCAGTTTTCTACAGTTCAAGTTCATGTAATTCGGATATAAAAATCTTTCAAAGAATTTTACAACAATGACAGATAGCAACTAAGTGCAACAATAAATGAAAAGCAAGTACAGTCTCTCAGGGCAACAATCACTCAACCTGTCACAACAGCTCAACCACTCGGCTCTCAACCCTCAGCACTCACACTCAATGGGTACCCGCGCTCACTGGGGGTGTACAGACTCCGGAGGGGCTCATACAGCCCAAGTGCTATAATTCGCACGGACAACTCACGTGATATAGTATTCATACCTCACCGACATGCCCTCGGCCTTACTCAGTTATCAACCTTTCTAGTCTCTCGGCTCTTGAAAATCACAAAGATCAGCCCAAATAAAGATAACATAGTGTATCAACAAAATCAAGAAAGACTAAGGTATGATACGCAAGTAAACTCATGACTGAGTACAAGATAATAATTAGCAAATAATTCAACATGTACGCGACCTCTGCGGGTCCCAACAATACTATCACATAACCTAAGCATGATTTTTAACATGATTTACAGTCAAATTTCTTCAACACATAGAGAGCATATAGCTAACAACAAGTTATTCAGCTTTCTAGTTTTACGGGACGGACCAAGTCACAATCCCCAAAGTGCACGCCCGTCACCTAGTATGTGTGTCACCTCCAAAACATTCACATGGTACAAAATTCGGGGTTTCATACCCTCAAGACCAGATTTATAACGGTTACTTACCTCAAACCGTGAAATTCTTTATTTGCAATGTCTTTTCCTCATGAATTGGCCTCCAAACGCCTCGAATCTAGCCACAAATAATTCGATTCAGTCAATAAAATTTATTGAAATTAATTCCATAAGAAAATACTAATTTTTCATAAAATTCTGAAAATTAGCACAAAAATCGCTAGTGGGCCCACGTCTCGAAATCCGGTGAAAGTTATAAAATATGAACGCCCATTCAACCACGAGTCCAACCATATAAATTTTACTCAAATCCGACATCAACTCGACCCTTAAATCTCCAAATTAAACTAAGAGATTTTTTACAATTTTCCAACTTAATTCACCAATTAAATGTTAAAAACAACCATGGATTCGGGTAATTTAACCAATATTGAGTTAAGAACACTTACCCCGTTGTTTCCTCTGAAAATCTCCCAAAAGTCTCCTCTTCCCGAGCTCCAATCCGTCAAAAAAATAGAAAATGGGATTTCGTCCCATTTTCAGAACTTAAACTCTCTGCCCAGACATTTGCTCTACGCGATCGTGAACATTCACACGCGATCGCGAAGCATAATTTTTCCACTGCCCAAATTTACTCTACGGGATCGCGAACTCTTCCACGCGATTGTGATGCACCAATTCACAGACCTACGCGGTCGCGGTCGTGGACTCATCCACGCGATCACGAAGCACAAGATTCCAGCTCTACGTGATCGCAACCCTCTTCATGCGTTCGCGAGTCACAAAATCCCAGAGCTACGCGATCGCATCCCTCTTCACGCGATCGCGTAGAACAAAACTCAGCAGTCCCCAATTAACCCTACGTGATCACGAATTTCCCCACGCGATCGCATAGAACAAAAATCTCCACTGTCCAACTAAGCCTACGCGATCGCAGACACATTCACGTGATCGCGTAGAAGGAAAACAGATTCAGATATCAGAAAATTCTAGCAGTTGTTCAAGTCCAAATTTTTTTATCCGTTAACCATCCGAAACTCACCCGAGCCTCCCGGAACCTCAACCGAACATACCATTAAGTCCCAAAATATCATACGAACTTAGTCAAACCCTCAAACTACCTCAAACAATGCTAAAACCATGAATCATACCCCATTTAAGCCTAATGAACTTTGAAAATTTTAATTTCTACAAACGATACCGAAACCTATCAAATCACGTCCGATTGACCTCAAATTTTGCATACAAGTCATAAATGATATAACAGACCTATTAAAATTTTCAGAATCGGATTTCGACCCCGATATCAAAAAGTCAACCTCCCCCCACCCCCACCCCCCGGTTAAACTTCCCAAAAATTTGACTTTCGCCATTTTAAGTATAATTCCACTACGGACCTCCAAATAATTTTTCGGATATGCTCCTAAGTCCAAAATTACCATACAGAGCTATCGGAATTATCAAAATTCAAATCCGAGGTCGTTTACATATAAGTCCTTATCCGGTCAACTTTTCTAACTTAAATTTTTAATTATAAGACTATGTGTCTCATTTCACTCCAAAATTCTTCCGGACCCGAACCAAATAACACGGTAAGTCATAAAATAATTGTTAAGCATAACTTGAGCAATAAATAAGGAAACGAAATTATAATACTCAAAACGACCGGCCGGGTCGTTACATCCAGCTATTAGGAAACAACCTCAAATTTCCTGATTACTCTGTATGGACTAAAATACTTTGCTACTAATTTGAGTTTCCTTCAGACAACCATTGAGATCTGCCTGTAGGGTTCTAATTTGAGGAACACCATGTTCCCAACCTCAAAAGTCTTGTCACTTATCATTTTATCTGAGAATTGCTTCATTCTGTTTTGGGACTTTTGGAGATTGTCTTGAAGGATCTTGCTCATCAACTCTCTCTCTCCCTCAGGAGTTGGTCCATCGCTTCTAACTTGGTTTGTGCCAGCAATTCAAAAGTGGGCTGCGGTGGTTCATAGTTGTAGAGGGCTTTAAAGGGGGACATACTACTAGTCGAGTGATAGCTACTAAAACTCCACCAGAGGTATCCACTTGCTCTAGCCTTTAGGCTTATGACCCGTCATGCATCTTAGGTAATTTTCAAGACAATAATTTAGCCTTTTCGATTACCCATCTGTTTGTGGATGGGAGAAGCTGTACTTAGCTTCTGTTGAACTTGAAATCCTTTTAGTAATTCTTTCCAAAAGCTACTGATGAAGAGGGGATTTCTATCCGAGATTTTAGAACAAGGGGCACTATGTAATTTCCAAAAGCTTTTGTAATTCTTGCTTTTGAGTTGGCTATTGATCCCAACCCAGACTTGTCCATTCCTGCGAAGTATTCCCTATTGGAACGTCGTGTTTGGGACCTGTAATATGGCCAATATTTTGGCTAATGGAGTCCATCTGACATAAGCATATTTGCAAAGTAGACTTTGTTGGCAATATTCTTTGGAACCCAAAAATATTACATTGTGTGGTGGATATCATTTGCACAAGTTGTATCTTTTCTTTTACAACTAAGAGGCCAAGGTTTTTTTGCCTATAAAAAGAAAGGCCATTAGTTCATTTTAAACACACCAACAAGACTTGAGTCTTCATTTCTTGTTTCTTTCTTTTCTCTTTTATTAAGAATGTTTTGTATGAGAGTTAAGTATTAGGAAATACTTGTGTGAACCCTTTATTTGGAGAGTGATCTTGTGAGGTTATTCCCTTAGGGTATTGGGATTAATTAGAGTATTTACTCTAATTTTGTACTCTCTTTTGTACTCTTATTGGTATAGTGCAATTGCTCTTCTCCGTTTGTGGACGTAGGTCACACTGACCGAACAACGTTAAATTGGTATCTTCTTTATATGCTTTAATTGTCATTGTTATCAACTTGCATTGTCTTTGTTATTGTCATTATAACATTGTTTGGCTAAATTTTGTACTACCCGAGTTCCCGATCCTAACAAATTGATATCAGAGCCGGATCTAACCGAGTTTGTTTCAGTAGCCAATATGACTCTAACAAAGTCTTATGTTGAGAAATTGGACCGAAGTGCAAACTTCAGAATGTGGCAATTAAAGATGAAAGTTATCCTAATTCAGGATGGCTTAGATTTGGCGTTGCAAGAAAAGGAGAAGAAGACGGATAAAATGACGGATGAGGAGTTTGCCATCATAAACAAAAAGGCAAAAGCATGTATCATTTTAAATCTCTCAAATGAGGTTTTACGTGAAATTTCTGTAGAAACCACCATCAAAGGCATGTGGAAAAAATTGAAAACCTTATATATGAAGAGGACGGTGGAAAATAGACTTTATATAAAGCAAAAGCTTTATACAATTCGTATGGGCGAAGGTACCTCTATTTTCTCTCATCTTGACACCTTTGATTCCATTCTTATGAATCTAAGTAATATAGATGCTGAAATTAAAGATGAGGATCAAGCCGTGTTACTGCTTTGTTCTCTACTCCCATCTTTTAAGCATATAAGAGATACTATGCTTTATGCAAAGGATAATATCTCTTATAAGGATATTAAATCTATCTTAAAATCAAAAGAACAGATATATAGTGATATTACTGGGGAAGCTAGCGGAAGTTGGCTTGTTTCTTAGAGGCAAATCCAACTCCATATCTAGATACAATAATTTAGAATGTCGGTATTGTCATAAGAAATGTCACATTATCTCCGAATGCTATAAACTGAAAAATAAAAGAAAAGCATAAAGAAAGAAAAAATGAGCACAAAAATACTGACACCGCCGAAGCTAGTGTAGCAACTGATGAGATTGAGGGAACTATATTTTTAGTAACTGAAACTAGTTTCAGATTAGACAATGAGTGGATTTTAGATTCCGATTGTTCATATCATATGTGTCCTATCAGGGACTTGTTTTCTACATATGATTCAGTTGCAGGTGGAGTTGTCCAACTGGTAACAATGTTACTTGTAACGTTATTGGCAAAGGTACAATTCGGATCAGAATGCACGATGGTGTGGTGAGAACTCTCACCGATATTAGATATGTTCCTGAGTTGAAGAAAAAATTCATATCTTTGGGCACTTTAGAATCCCTTGGGTGCAAATTCACTGGTAAAGGTGGAGTTCTGAAATTTTTTCAAGGTGCTCTTGTGATCATTAAAGTACACAGATCTGGTTCGTTATATACTTTATTGGGATCCACTGTTATAGGTCCTACTACAGTTTCGAAATCAGACAACTTGTATGATTTTGATGGCCTTAAATTTTGACATATGCCCATTCGGGCTTTTGCGGAGAGGGTGGAGCAAATATACTATATCATCCAAAATTAGGCTAAGGTAGAGATTTTTAATACGGCCAATATTTTGGCTAATGGAGTCCATCTAACATAAGCATATTTACATAGTAGACTTTGTTGGCAATATTCTTTGGGACCCAAAAATATTATATTGTGTGGTGGATATCATTTGCACAAGTTGTATCTTTTCTTTTACAACCAAGAGGTCAAGGCTTTTTTGCCTATAAAAGGAAAGGCCATTAGTTCATTTTAAACATACCAACAAGACTTGAGTTTTTATTTCTTGTTTCTTCCTTTTCTCCTTTATTAAGAGTATTTTGTATGAGAGTTAAGTGTTGGGAAGCACTTGTGTGAACCCTTTCTTTGGAGTGATCTTGTGAGGTTATTTTCTTAGGGTATTTGGGATTAATTAGAGTATTTACTCTAATTTTATACTTTCTTTTGTACTCTTATTGGAGTAGTAAAATTGCTCTTCTATGCTTGTGGACGTAGGTCACACTGACCGAACCACTTTAAATTAGTGTCTTCTTTATATGCTTTAATTGTCATTGTTATCAACTTGCATTGTCTTTGTTATTGTCATTATAATATTGTTTAGCTAAATTCTGCACTACCCGAGTTCCCGATCCTAACAGGACCCTTGTTGGATCAATGGTAAGCTGCAAAATAAGTTGATGGACCTCAGCATCCTGGTAATAACTTTCCATGACCTCTTGAGCCAATTTTAGTTGAGCCACCATGAAAACATGGCACTCCCCAGCCAGTTCTTATTTTCGAGAAAGAGCATTAGCTACCATATTATCGAATCTCTTATTATAATGAAGTTCATAATCCAAACTCATTAGTTTATTAATTCATTTATGTTGTAAGGCTATGGTAACCCTTTGATCCCTAAGAAATTTAAACTAGAATGAACGATCCGAATGATGAACTTGTTGGGTTGTAAATAATGCCTCAATTTCTCCACTACTATTGGAAGGGACACTAATTTCTTTTCATATGTAGATAATCTCAAGTGCTTAGGACTCAATGCTTCGCTTAGATATGCTAAGGCTCAACCATTTTGTAACAAGACAGCTCCCACTCCAATTCAACTGGCATCTACCTCCACAATAAAGGGCCGGGAAAAATTAGGCGGACCCAAGATTGGAGCTTTTACCATTGCATCCTTCAGTTCTTCAAATTCCTTGGTAGCCAACTCATTCCACTAAAAATATCTCTTCTTTAGCAACAAAGTCAGGAGTTTTCTAATGACTGCATTATCTTTTATAAAATGCCTGTAATAGCCAGTTAACCCCAGAAATCCTCTTAAACCCTTAATATTAAATGGTCTAGGCCAAGTCATCATTGCATCAATCTTTCTAATGTCTGTGCTAACTCCCTCTCCATAAATTACATGGCCTAGGTATTCTACCTGGCTTTGAGCAAAATTACATTTGGAACGCTTGGCGAACAATATATTATACTTCAATAACTCAAACACCTTTCTCAAGTGTTTAATGTGGTCTTCTAGATTAACACTGTAAACTAGTTTATCATCGGAAAAAAACAATAAACATTCGCATGTATGGCCTAAAAATCTCGTGCATCAATGCTTGAAAAGTGGCAGGAGCATTGGAGAGCCCAAATGGCGTCACTCTAAATTCCCACAACCCATGGTGAGTTCGAAAAGCAGTATAGTATTCATCACCCCTTCTCATTTGAATTTGATGGTACTCCGACCTTAAATCTAACTTGAAGAACTTGGCACTGTATAACTCATCTAACAAGTCTTCCACCACTGGAATCAGATACTTATTTTTCACGGTAATTTTATTTAGCTTGCGATAATCCACACAAAAATGCTAAGAAGAGTCTTTTTTTCTTAACTAAAATCACTGGTGATACAAAAAAGGACGTGCTATTTGTGATTATTTTGGATGCCATCATCTCCTTCACCATTTTTTCAATTGTGTTTTCCTGCTCAAACGAATACCTATAGGGTTATTGATTCACAGGGTTGGACCGATGTATTAATTCAATAGCATAGTTGCAGTTCCTGTTTGGTGGTAACCCCTTTGGTTCGAGGAACAATTTAGAAAATTTCTGGATCAGAGAACCAAATAGGGTAGGAACTTCTTTTTCACTTAGGCCCTCGCTTGATAATAATTGTGCTGACATAACGCAATGACCCACACTTATCAATTTTCATATATTTTTTGCATTAGAAGGTTACACAAGGCCAACATCGTCATTACTTATAAAAGTAACCAATTTGTCATCCTAATAAAGAGAACATGCAATGAGGCCTAGTACGTAATACCATTGGAGCAACTGTGTCAACGCAATCTAACCCAAAAATAATGTCGATGTCTCATGCTTTTAGCAATCTCAAAATGAATTGAAATGCCTCATCCCCCATGGTCCAAGTGAAGCCTGGACATTTGTGTGTACAAGGCATTATTTTCCCATTAGCCACTCTAACCCTCATGGGACTGCAGAAAGGCTCTATTTTCATATTTAATTGCTTAACCACCTGGATGCCTATGAAGATATGGGTCGACCCACTGTCGATCAAAACCATTACTAATAGCTTCTGAGCCAAACCCAAAATCCTAATGGTATTAGGTGAGTGGTTAACACCCGTGACCACACTAAAGGACATCTCTCATTCTTCCTCCATTATTTCTTCCCCCGTATCAATGTCATTCACTAACTCTTCGTTCGAAGCTTCTACTAATGTTTCCTCTCCTTCCATAACATTCAATGTTTTGTTTTTATATTGGTGTCCAGGGGTCCACTTCTCATGACATCGAAAACATATTTTCCTTTTCTTTAATGTTTCTAGGATGGGATTTTTTGGTAGTGGGCCTTTCGGTGCTAGAAAAGTTGTTTGGACTCTAGGAGTGGAGTATGTCAATAGTCTCAGACTATTAGGCTTGGGTGTGTATTGTTTAGCTGAAGCATTTAGTAACATTTTATGTAATTTGGCCATGTTATAAGCAGATGATTAGCACAAAATACAACATGAAATTGATGCTTGCTAGCCAAAGATAGTATAATATAACTATCATCTCCACATGGATTGGATTTAAATAATGTTCAAGTAATTTCTGACTTAAACGCAATTCAGGATGATTAACACTTTGATTTGGGATGATTAATACTAAACTAATAAACTAAAATTAAAGCAATTAATAATTGATTAAAAAGAACTAGAGAGTAGGAAACTTGGGTTGTTATCAGTGCGAGATATAAGGGTCATGACATTACAGGTGCAAGTTTGTTATCCTGAATTTGACGCTATCAAATTTTACTCTTAATGTTATATTGATTCTCTCGAATTCAACAGGTTATTATCCTATTATTCTGATTCAAGTTCCTCTCTCGATTAAACCTAAACCGTTCAAATAATCTAATATGCGAAGTGCGGTGAAACTTGCAAGAATCTATTGGTAAGAATGATCTAAGAGAATCTTCTCGCGAATATTTCTCAATATTAATTCAAATAGTAGATCACAAATCTCTTTCAATTACTTTAAAGAACTACCAAAATAAACTAAGGCATGTGTTGCAACAATATTCAATATTATGCTCATCTTCCGATTAAACACGATAATGAATAAAATCACAACTAGAGTTAAAGCTCTTCCAACAAATGATAATATTGTGAACCGAACAGAAACGATAAAATTTAGCTAGGGTTACATTTGGGGTGAGAGCACAAAGAGAGAGAGAGAGAGAGAGAGAGAGAGAGAGAGAGAGTCAGATCTTTTCTTATTCAATTGAACAAAACTGAGCTAAGAATCTTCAGAGTTTTATGTATATACAAAGGGAAAAATAGTAACCTCCTATCAAATCTAACCGAATTATTATAAATACAACTTTATTACATAGTGTGCTGACTATAGCCCAACTCCTAAAGGTTCAGGCCCAAATGTCTCTAATGTTATGTAACTCCACCACCCCCCTTAAGTTAGAGGGTGAGATCATGACCAACTTGCCAAGCAACAAATGATGTTGTCCACTTGTCAAGCACTTGGTAAATATGTCAGCCATCTGAGAAGAAGTACAGATATGATGCAAGGAAAAAAAAGCGTCAGCCAATTTTGTCCATATGAAATGACAATCCACCTCAATGTGTTTAGTACGTTCGTGAAATATAGGATTTTTTGCAATATGTAGGGCAGCCAGATTATCGCAATAAACAAGAATAGGAAACACAGTAGGAAGACTCAAATCAATGAGTAGGCGAACTAATCAAACCAATTCAGCCACAACCTTACTCATTGCCCGATACTCAGCCTCGGCAGAGGATAAGGAGACAACAGCCTATTTTTTAGATTTCTAACTTATTAAACTCCAACCTAGAGATATGTAAAACCCATAAACAGACCTACCGGACTCAGAACACGCTACCCAATCACTATCACAGTAGGCAAGTATGGATAAATCAAGGGTTATTGAGAAAAATCCCAACATTAGGAGTGCCTTTCAAATATCTCAAAATGTGAAGAGCAGCATTCATATGAGGCACCCTAAGACACTTGAGAAATTGACTTAAGTGCTGAACAGTAAAACATAAATCAGGCTTAGTGTGGGTGAGAAAATTAAATTTACCAACCAAGCTTCTATAAGTGTCAGGCCTAGGCAACAACTCCTCATCATCAGATTTCAGTTTTACACCCAATTCTACAGGAGAAACCACAGCTGAAATAGAATCACAATTAAATTCATGAAGTAAATCAGCAATGAACTTTTTTTTGATGAAGAATAACCCCAGATTCATCATATAAGACTTCAATACCAAGAAAATAGTTAAGTAAACCCAAATCTTTGATCTTAAATTGATTGTTTAGAAACTCCTTAAGGGCGGAAATTTCATGAAGGTAATCACCCGTAATAATAATATCATCTACATACACAGCAAGAAAAATAGTGAAAGTGGCAGATTTCTTAATGAAGAGAGAATAGTCATTTAGGGAAGAAATATAACCCCTAGAGCAAAGAGCATGTGATAATTTGGCATACCACTGATGAGATGCTTGTTTTAGACCATAAAGAGACTTTTGTAGCTTGCAAACCAAAGTAGAAGTGTGCTGAACAGTAGAATTAACAGTAAGACCTGGAGGTAACTATATGTAAACCTCCTCATCCAGGTCACCATAGAGGAACGCATTGTTAACATCTAATTAAAAGAGAGACCATCCTTTCTTGATAGCAAAAGCCACAAGACACCTGATGGTGCATATCTTGACAACAGGGGAAAAAGTTTCATGAAAATAAATTCCCTCAATTTGTGTATCACCTCATACCACTAATCTATCTTTATACCTTTCCACACTACCATCACCTTTATGTTTAATTTTATACACTCATTTACAACCAATTGGCTTCTTTCTTTTAGGCAATTCAACTATTGTCCAAGTCTTATTAACCTCTAAAGCATCAAATTCCTTCCTCATAGCCTCTTTCCAAGCAGGGTTACAGCTACCTGAGTATAAGAATGAGGCTCAGTTGTTGCTATTTGGGTAGCAGAAAGTGATGTGGAAGTGGATCTAGAAAGGGAAGGAGGAAGTTGTGTAATAAAATTATTAAGATGGGAAGGTAGTGTATGAGTCATGATGTTCCTTCTAACTTCAGAAGGAGGGACAGAACATGAATCAGAAGGTACAGGAATAGAAGGGATGGCTGGTGGATCAGAAGATGCAACAGGTGAAGAAGGGATAGAACAAGGAAATGAAGAGGTCTTAGATTGAAAAGGATAATAGTCATCAGTAGGAATAGAAGGGACTGGAGAGCTAGGGGATGGAGAAGACAAAAGGAATGGAAAAATGGACTCATGGAATACTACATCTCTGGAGACAAATATACTTCTGGTGGACAGATTGTACAATTTGTACCCTTTCTTACCAAATGGATAACCAACAAGCACATAAGGAGCTGCTCTAGGATCTAGTTTATCTCTGTTACACTTAGGGATAGTAGTATATCATAGGCATCCAAAGGGCTTCAAATGAGTATAGAAAGGTAATTTACCATATAGGACTTCAAAAGGGGTCTTATTGTGTAAAATAGTTGAGGGGAATCTATTTATTAAGTAAGTGGCAGTTAAGATGCAATCTCCCCAAAATTTTATTGGCAGTTTTGATTGAAATAATAATGCTCTAGCTGTTTCTAGTAAGTGTTTGTATTTTCTCTCAACAACACCATTTTGCTGAGGTGTGTGTGGACAAGAAGTTTGATGGATAATGCCATGATCAGAGAAGTATTGTAAGGCAGAATTGGAGAGACCTAATTCTAGGGCATTGTCACTTCTGACTGTTTTAACAGGAAGATTGAATTGTATTTTAATCATAGATATGAAGTCTTTCAACAAAGAGAAGGCATTACTTTTGGATTGCATTAAATGGGTCCAAGTTGCCCTACTATGATCATCCACATTGGTAAGAAAATATCTATCCCCAGAATGTGTGTGTGTGTGTGTATGTGTGTGTGTGATTAGGTTCCCATGTATCAACATGAATCAATTCAAACAAGGAATTAGAGATAGAAGTACTATGAGAAAAAGGCACTCTATTGTGCCTTGCTAGTGGACAAACAGGACATACAAAAGATTGTTTAGAAGACAAATCAACAGATATAGAAGGAATGAGCTTCATTTTAGCAATAGAAATATGTCCCATCCTATGGTGCCACAGTACATCATGCTTATTTATACTATGCACATCATTTGAAGGAACTAAAGGAATAGAGTTCAAAGTACTTTTATTTTGTACAACCTTATTAAAGAAAATATCAGAAACATTCTTAGGTTGTACATTTTTATGGAAGCTAGAACCAGGAGTAGACTGATGCTCATGAAGAAGATTGTAAAGTCCTTGGTCCAATTTACCAAGTTCTAGAAGCTTCTTCATGGAAAGGTCTTGTATGAGAATGCATGAAGAAGTAAATAAGATTAGGCATTTAAGTTGTTGAATTAATTTGTGTACAAAAATTAGATTATAGTGAAAAGATAGAATGTATAGTACTTGATGGAGAGTCAAAGAAGGAGACAGAGTAACAGATCCAATAGAAGTAACTTTTTCCTTATATCCATTAGGTAAAGTTACTTAGTAAGGAGTAGTTAGTGGTGTGAGGTTAAAAAAGATATCTTTATTAGAGGTTATGTGATCAGTAGCTCCACTATCTATAATCCATACACTGATACTAGCCCCAGATAGCAAACAAGCATGAGAATCATTATCAAAATAAACATGCAGAGATAAAACACTACCAGCAAAGTTTGCGGAAGCCATCAGGTTGGATTGAGAGTCAGAATCATAACTAATTTGAGTCTGTTGCAGCAATGACATAAGCTGTGAATATTGTTGTTTGGTTAAACCAGGAATGGATGAAGCTTGATCATCATAGGGTGGATCAGGAATACCATTACAGATCTGGGGAGAAGCAGATTTCAAACCAGGATATGGACATCCAATCTCAGTAGACACATTTGTAGCTACCCTCTTTCCTTTATTAAATTTGAAATTCTGGGGAAACCCATGGAGTTTATAATATTTGTCAATTGTGTGACATGATTTCTTACAATACTTATAGAACACATTGCCCCTGGATTGATCAAAGTCTATCTTCTGATTGTACTGTTTTGGAGGAAATGGATTATTGTTCATATTGGCAGAAAAGGAAGAAGACTCTAGAGTCAGTTGTAGAGTGAAATAAACTTATCTTTAATTCTCATCTTGAAGGAGTATATTGTATGCATCATCAAGTGAAGAGGTTGCATCATCAACAAATTACTCCTAAACCCTACATAAACTTCATTCAAACCCATGAGAAACTGATGAAGCTTATCCTCCTCCTCATCTTTTTGAATACCTGGCTTAGAAGCACAAGTACATGAATTACCATGATTATTACGCATTGTGCCCAACTCATCCCAAAGCTTCTTCAGTTTGTTGAAGTATGAAGCAATGTCAAGTGATCCTTGTTGAGTTGAGGTCAATTCATTTTTAATTCGAAAACCATAGTCCCATTTACAGCCACATACCTACGCTCCAGTTATTTCCAAATACTCTCAGTAGTTTCTGAGTATTGGACACTCTCAGCAATAACCGGTGAGAGTGAACTGGTTAACCATGAGATTACTATATTATTGCACCTATCCCACTGTCGTAAGATTGCAAGGTTGTCATTAGTAGAAGGTCTAGGACAAGAGCCATCAACAAAAGCAATTTTGTTTTTGGCAGATAGAGACATTATCATGCTTCTCTTCCACCCCCATAACCAGACCCAGAGAAAGGACTACTGACTAGACAAGTTCCAGGAATATCAAAAGAGTGTACGAAAAGAGGACTCGAAGGGTCAGGACTACACAAAGTTCCAGCAGAACTAGTGTTAGGGTTTACAATTACAGTTGAATTCACCATTGTGAAACAAGTAGGAAAAATTTGTATAACAAGATAAAATCCATAATCAATAGAATCAAAATTGAGAAACGATCCTAAACATGCATTTAGAAGGCAAAGACAGGAAAAACAACTAGGGCTACCAATCTCCTTCCTTTATACTCGAAGAAGTGAGCCTTGAAACAATATAAGCTCGTAGAAGCTTTCCGGAATCAGAAAAAAATGTCAACGCCGGAAAGAGAAAGGAATTTCGTCGCCGGAATCTCAGGAACACCGTTCACCAAGAAAAAATAGCAAGCTCGCAACTTTTTCGATTCAACCAATAGGGGCAAATCCGCTCCATATCTCACCCTAGGATCTACCAAAACCCTCACTCTGATACCATGATAACATTGTGAATCGAACGAAAAAATGAAATTTAGTTAGGGTTACATTTAGGGTGAGAGCACAGAGAGAGAGAGAGAGAGAGAGAGAGAGAGAGAGAGAGAGAGAATCGGATCTTTACTTATTCAATTGAACAAAAACTGAGCTAAGAATGTGTGTGTGTGTGTGTGTATATATATATATATATATATATATATATATATATATATATATATACACACACAAAAAAAAAAGGAACCTCCTATCAAATCTAACTGGATTATTATAAATACAGCTTTATTACATAGTGGGCTGACTATAGGCCAACTCCTAAAGGTTCAGGCCCAAATGTCTCTAATGTCATGTAACTCAAACAACAAATTCAAGCAATCAAATAATAATCAAATTTATAGATAATAATCAAGTCACCAAATTATGTCAAATCCTAATATAAACTACTCTATAATCATGGAGGAAGTCATCATAAATAGAGTTAAAGAATAAGAAAACATCAATGCAACGTTACAATCCAAACTCCTGTATTGAATTGGTGGAAAGATGATGAATTCTTGCATCTTGAAGCCTCCAATGCTCTCTCAATCCTCTGTAGGTCAAAAATCCATTCAAATTGTATTTATACCGTGTAGAAGTGGGTTCGGACGAAACTACCATTTCCAAGCCGAAAAAGAAAATTACTCTAAGGAAAATGAACAGGCGCGGCGCACCCCGCGTCGTCCAATGCGTCGTGCCTGTGGGTATTATCAGAGGGCACATCATTTTGTTAGCAAGTACCATTGCACTGTCGCACCGCACCTCGCCGCCCCATGCGGCGTGGTAGTGCAATTTTCTCAAAGTAATTTTTTTCGTACACTTTTTGATATCCAGACTTGGTCCTCGACCCCCGAACTCGATCCCGATTTCTTTCCTTGGGCTTTTACTCAGACTTTAAAGCTCCAATTTGTTCGATTTAGCCTCTAATTATCTTTGTAACTTGAAATCATACCCTGCAAGGCATAAAACACGTAATAAGTGCAAATCACCATCATTTAAGCTCAAAAACAAGTAAAGTGTAGTAATTAGAGTATAAAATACTGCTAAAATACGAGTTTCTAGCCTACCATCAACAAACACTAAGGTTCGTGAATTAGCTACCTTGACCATTGGGCCAATTTCTTCCTTCAGGCCCCAACAAAATAAGTAACAAAGTAAAGATTATCAAATTGTGGCCTAACAACACAAATGTTCAAATTCTTTTTAGTAACTTTGGACATTGGCCCACTGCTGTAATCTGTCGGAGGTAGTCGCCACATCAAGGGGACCAATTCCATCATGCCTTTCACAAAGGTCATAACAAAATTGTTTCCAATTAATTACACCTCTGTGATCAATAACACAGGAATCTAACCAATCACCTAAAATATCCTTCACCGTGAGAACTACATAAATCATTTTTGACTCTCCCAGTGTGTGGTAATAGTTGAAATAATATTCACATCGTCTTATCCAATCTCTAACATTATTCTCATCGAATTCAAGAAAAGCCAGTTTTCCTTTAAGGCGTCAGATATTGTTTTTTGGGTGAGAGAAGAATATGGGAAGGTTTATAGGTGTTTGGTTAGTGTATGTGGGTAACTGGATGATTGGATTGTTGAAAGAGGAGCTGGGGTAGTGTATATTGGTAATTGGGCCGAAGAATACATGTTAGAGTAGTGAGAGGGTGTATCTGGGCCGAAGTGTTATGACTTGTCATTTGGTCTACCCTTGGTGAATGGGTCTCTGTTACTCATAATGTGATGTATGTTTTGAAGGTTAATGGGTTAGGTGTATACTGAGGATCAAACCTTGGGTTAAGTTGGATGAGTTTGGAGTGATTGTAGGGAGGAGGAGTAGACGGGCATTGCCGGCGTAAAGATAGGTCTGTAAGCCCTACTCACAGATGATTGGCCGATTTCAACGTACGAAATTCCCTAAGCCATATATATATCTATTCACGATTCTTCTCTCATATAGATATCTGACACCATAGCCTTCATTCTCCTGCTCGACTCAGCATTCTGCTTCTGTACTTCTTCTATTTGCTCCAAAGCATCAACGAACGATTGAAGTTGTTGCTCTAAGTTAATAAGTAAAGATACTAGCACCCCATCTTTACCCTGGTGATTCCACTATTGAAGCCAAGAATGAGGCTCTGGATACCAAATTGTAGCAATTGCTACAGACGACGGAAATGGAAAAAGACAAAATAAAAATTAAGAGGTTTTTTCATATCAGATAATTCTTCTTGTTACACTACTCATTCCCTAATTAATATACTAATACTAGACAGTTGTCATACCATAATTCAATACCTGGAAGGAAACATTGTATACAGGTAAAAATGTAACGACTCGGTCGGTCGTTTTGAGTATTACAATCCCGTTTCCCCATTTACTGCTCAATTTATGCTTTACAGTTGTTTTATGACTTACTAGGTTAATTGGTTCGGGTCCGGTGAGTTTTTGGAATGACTTGGAATACTTAGTTCCAACGTTTAAAGCTTAAGTTAAAATAATGACCGCATGTCGTGTGATGACCCAAAATGTCATCTTTAAATTTAATAAGTAATTCTGTATTCTAAGACCTCAAAAAGCACCATGTATTATTTCTCGACTTGCGTGCGCAGTCCGTACAAATTTCCGGAAAGTTTTTATGTGAAAAATGGATTAAAATGTGAAATAGAGCTTTAAAACTCAACTGGGTTGACTTTGGTTAATATTTTGAGCAAACAGACCCATATCAGTGTTTTGACAATTCCGGTAGGTCCGTATCGTGATTTGGGACTTGGGCGTATGCCCGGAATCGAATTCCGAGGTCCCTAGCCCGAGATATGAAATTTTGATGAAAAATTAAAAGCTTGAAAGCTTAATGATTTTTAAGAAATTACTTATATTGGATTTATTGACCTCGGGTCCATATTTTGGTTCTGGGGTCCGGTATAGGTCTACTATAATATTTATGACTTGTCTGTCGAATTTGGTGAGAATCGGAGTTGATTTGACGTGATTCGGACGTCCGGTTGTAAAAATATAAATTTTAAAGTTTTCTTAAAAACTTCCTTTGATTTGGTGTCTGATTCGTAGTTCTAGGTGTTATTTTGGCGATTTGATCGCGCGAGCAAGTTCGTCTACGATTTTAGGACTTTTGTGTGTGTTTGGTTTGGAGCCCCGAGAGCTCGAGTGAGTTTCGGGTAAGGGTGGCAAGTGGGCCGGGCCCGGTCCTAAGTGGGCTTCGCGGGCCCGGTCCTAAGTGGGTCGATTCTAAGTGGGCCGGTCCTATGCGGTCCAGTCCTAAACGGTCCTGGGCTTCGCGGGCTTATTGCTGGAACCGGCTCGAGACCGGGACCACGAACTAACAGTCCCGGGTTAAGTGGGCCGGTCCCGGGCCTAAACGAGCTCAACAGATACTTTCTATTTTTAATTTTTTTTTATAGAAGTTAGAGAAAAAAATAGTAATAAAGATATATAAGCTATATTCGATTTATATACTATATATACATCTTAAAATATATATATACTATATTATATATACATAGTATACATCTTAAAATATACTATATATACATCTTAAGATATACTATATATATATATAGTATAGTATAGTAGATCTTAAGATATATATACATCTTAAGATATATAGATCTTAAGATATATATACATCTTAAGATATATAAGCTATATATATATATAGTAAGATGTATATATAGTATATCTACTATATATATACTATAATATATATACATAGTTTATAAGTCATATTCGATAGTATACATCTTAAGATATACTATATATACATCTTACTATATATATATATATATATAGAGAGAGAGAGAGAGCTTATATATCTTAATAACATATTATCATAGTATTGTATTAGATAATTTATATAATAGGTAATATTATATTTAATAAATAACTATATAAGAATACATATAATATACCATATATAAAATTAATATAATTAAGATATCTATAAAATACATACTTATAGTGATCCAATACTTAATTATTTGGATTATCATATAACGTCTATTAATTGTTATATACCTATAATAAGATGAGCTATATATATATAAGATATTCCAAAGGTATTTGTTAAATGGTATCAGAGCCTAGGTACTTTCATGGTATATATAAGATAGATATGAAATATTCGACATAGATATGTTTCTGAAATATGGATTTAGGAGAAACTAGTATGAAAAATACTAGATTGGAAGAGGTAGATATACCTCAAAACCTTGATTTGTTAAACAAATGGACTATTCCTAAAGTCCCTATTAGAACAATCTATGACTATGGATGGTTTGATAAACTCTCTTCTAAACAACTTATTAAAACAACTGAGCAATCTTTAGCTTTAAGTTCGTCTGAACAGACTATTCGTTTGTTAAACAAACATGATGTAGATATTCATAAACACCAGTATAATTATTTGCATATTGGTATGGTTCAAATTGCTTTTAAGCCTTTAACCCTTAAAGGGTTACCAGAGACATTTTTGGCTGCTCTCAGAGATGCCAGAAATTTGAATTTTAGACAGTCTCTGATGGGTTCTATTGAATCTACTGTCGCCTATGGCCCAGTATATTTTAATACTCAACCCAATTTGTAATTATCTTTATCTGATGTTAATATACTTGATGCATTAACATTAAATGTGAAAACGCATGGTTATAATTATGCGCCTGGTTCTGAACTGATATGTTTATCGTATAGAATATATTTTAAATTACTATCTACGTTAAACCCCAGATGTAAATTATATGATACATCTGATCAGACTATTCTAGTGGAAACGAATTTTGCAAAGTCTAAGGTCACCACGAGAAGACCTATTAAGTGGGAAGAAATTAATTTTCCAACCACATGGACTTTGGATTCGGTTATATCCCCCAGTCAGATAACTGATACTGTTAGTAATACTGAGTATTCTCATATTACTCAAAATTCGGATGGTAGGATTTGCATTCAGTTTGACGATAATAGTTCCACTTATAGTAGACAGTCATTTTCTAATAATAGAATGTTGCCTACTATTAATTCTAGTTATAACAGACATTCCTTTACTAGTCGTAGACTGTTGCCTGATATTCAACACATTTCTCCTGTTGAACCAGTCTATGGACCAGCTAGAAATCGTGCTGCATCTTTACACACAATTTCTACTAAAGTAGGTGATAAACCTGTTGAAAGGGTTAAGATTAACCCCAAAACAAATATTGTTCAGGATAGTGATAATATTTCTGATAAGGATATTCCTTCTGCGTCCGAAATGGATTTTGACCCCAATGATTCTTAATGATTCCACACCAAATTGATTTTAGTCCAGGGTCACAAGCTAGAGGTTATATTCAAAAAGAATTTTTTACTGATAAATGGAACCAGTTTAAAACTTGGTTTTTTGATACTTATAGTAAGGAAGATTTAAACAATATTTCACAAGAGTTTTATGAAACTTGTGCTTTACATAATCAAATTATGTATTTTGTTCCTTGGTTTATAACCACATATTTACCACTTTTTATAAAAGTTTTGGAAAGATCTTATAAAGACAGGAGTGGCAATATTACTAAAGCCATTTACCCTCCTCAATCATCTTTTGTTTTACCTAATAATACAGGTATTACTTTTACTGCATTTCAAAAATTTATTGATGAAGATGTTGCTGCAGTCAGCATCGCAGAAATTAATAAATTAATTTCTCAAAATAATTATTTGAGTTTATATGTTAAAGTTTTGGGTGAAAACGTTAGTTTTCTTAATAAAAAACTTGATGATTTAACAGTCTTGATTAAGGAGATGAATACGAAAAAGACTTTGACTGATATTGCCTCTTCTTCAGGAAGCAAATCAGAACCTCAGATTGTTGTTACTCATATTCAAAGACCTCCTGATATTCAGGATTTTAAATTTAAATCTTTTGGAGACTTAGAAGAACTTCTTGATAAAAAGTTATCCGGTTTGAATATCAAACCCATTGATTTATCAAATGATTTTGCTGATAAATTAGATTCTACTTTTGACTATAAAAAGGATGTTTTGTCAGAATTTAATAAACTCAGAAGTTACCCCAAAAAGAATAATAAGTTTGCAGATATGCTGATAAACCTAGAATGCAGACTTATTATTACAATCGTCCTACTCCTCAAGATGTTTTAATAGAGGAACGTGATTGGAATCAGACTAATACGTCTTACAGTGGTTCCGAAATTTACGAATGGAATCTTGATGGTTTGACTGATAGGCAGTTAACTATTCTAGTACATAGAATGCTTATGTATGCAACTATCTGTAAAAGTGTAAAAAATACAGATAGGAATATTTGCAGAATGATTGTTGCAGGTTTTACTGGCCAACTTCGTGGCTGGTGGGACAATTATTTGTCTGTCGAAGAAAGGGCAATGGTTATTAACGCTAAAGCCGTTGACGAAGGACTTGATAACTTAGGCATGGCCCTAGTGGCAAATAGAGAAGATGCCGTTTATACCCTTATTCTTACTATATTAGAACACTTCAATGGTAGATTTACCAACCAAAATGAAACTGTTCGTACTCTCCTTAATAGCCTTAGATGTAAGACTTTAAGTGAGTTTAGGTGGTATAAAGACACCTTTATGAGTAGAGTGATGGAACTACCAGAAAATAAGTTTGAACATTGGAAAGCTAAGTTCATAGATGGCCTTCCCTCTTTATTTGCCGAAAGAGTTAGAAAGGTTTTAAGAGGTAGTTATGGAGAAATTCCTTATGCAGACTATACCTATGGTAAATTAATAGGAATTTGCACACAGGAAGGATTAAACCTGTGCAATGAATTAAGATTGTCCAGACAACTTAAGATGGATAAGCTTAAAGAAAGAAACCAGTTAGGGGACTTTTGAGCCCAGTTCGGTTTACCCGAAACTTCTACTCATAGGAAAAAGAAACATAAGTATCATAGATACCCCAACCAAGACAGTCCTTATAGGAAAAAGAGATCTAGATATAGATCCAAAGAAGAACGAGAAGCCAAGAAAGCACATCGCAAGTCTACTAGATTTACCAAAAATAGGTCTAAGCGAGATCTTGCTGACATTAAGTGTTATAAGTGTGGTAAATTTGGCCATATAGCTCCAAATTGTAAGCTTCAAAAGCTGAAAACCTTAGGACTAGAAGATGAACTACGTGATAAGGTTTATAGTTTGTTATATACTTCTGGATCGGAATCTGATTATTATTCTGAATCAGAATCCGAAGCTGAAATTGATTTGCTTGATTTATCTGATAGTGATAAAAATATTGATAATACTTGTACAACTTGCAAAGGTGATACATGTACTTGTGATGATGAATTTTATAAATTACAATCACAGTTTCAAGACCTAAACATGAAAACTATTACTTCTGATAATGTAATAGAACTTTTAAAAGAAGTTAATGATGAAAAACTTCGTGAAAAAATTATTAATTTGGCTGCTAGTTCAAGTTCTAATTCAAGTTCTGGTTTTGCAAAACCTTTTGAAAAAGAATTTGAATATTCCCCGCCTTATTCCTTACTAGAGGTTAATAACCGTTTGTTAAACAAAAATGCAACTCCAGCAAGAGATTCTTCTTTCGATGATTTAAAAATTGAAGTTGATAACTTAAAATGAGAGATCAAATCTCTTAAACAAAATCAAATGATTTGTGATCATAGGATTACTCAGATTGAGAAAATCAATTCTCCAGCTGAGAAATCTAATGATAAAAACAAAGGTATTTTTGAAAATGATATTGAAGAAAAACCTATTAATTTTAATCCTAAACATGATATGTTTCTAGGAATGATGCAAATTATTACTGCTCATAAATGGTACATCAAATGTACTATTCTCATTGATAATAGTTTCTCAATTACAAACATTGCCATGATTGATAGTGGAGCAGATGTTAGCTGCATTCAAGAAGGTTTAGTACCTACGAAATATTTTCAAAAAACTACTCATATGGTTAGATCTGCATCCGGACATGCTTTAGATATAAAGTATAAACTTCCTAATACGGGTATTTGTCAGAATAAAGTCTGTATTCCTCACTTCTTTTTCTTGGTAAAAAACCAGTTATACCCTCCAATTATACTTGGAACACCGTTTATTAACGCAGTTTATCCTTTTACTAGCATAGACTCGAAAGGTTTTACTGCTACTTATAAGGATAAAGAGATAAGTTATACTTTTGTTACAGATCCAGTAACTAGAGATATTAATGCTTTAATTGATATGAAGCAAAAACATGTTGATTCTTTACAATTAGAAATGTTTAGTATGAATATATTTGATACTCTGAATTCTACTAAAGTACAGGAAAAAATCAAATTGATTTCCGAGCAGATTGCTATTGATATTTGTGCTGAGCATCCTAGTGCTTTTTGGAATCGAAAAAAGCATATTGTTACTCTTCCATATGAAGATAATTTCACTGAGGATGATATTCCTACTAAATCTCGACCTTGTCAGATGAATGCAGAATTGGTGGAATTTTGCAAAAAAGAGATTGATAGTCTGCTATCAAAGGGTTTGATAAAACCCTCAAAATCTCCTTGGTCTTGTACAGCTTTTTATGTTAATAACGCAGCTGAAAAGGAACGTGGTGTTCCTAGATTAGTCATTAATTATAAGCCCTTGAATAAATATTTAAAATGGGTTAGGTATCCTATTCCTAATAAAAGAGATTTATTGTCTAGATTATATGACGCCAATATATTTTCAAAATTTGATTTAAAATCTGGTTATTGGCAGATTCAAATATTTAAAGAGCATACTTATAGAACTGCTTTTAATGTTCCATTTGGGCAATATGAATGGAATGTTATGCCTTTTGGTTTAAAAAATGCCCCTTCAGAATTCCAAAAAATTATGAATGATATTTTCAACCCTTATCTAGACTTCGTCATTGTATATATCGATGACATTTTGGTATTTTCCAAAACACTTGAAATGCATATTAAGCATTTAGATATTTTCAAAAGAATTGTTATACAAAATGGTTTGGTAATCTCAAAACAAAAAATGAGCTTATTTCAAACTAACATTAGATTCCTAGGACATTATATTTGTCAGGGGAAGATTACTCCTATTCAACGATCGATTGATTTTGCCTCAAAATTTTCCGATGTTATTACTGATAGAACTCAGTTACAAAGATTTTTGGGAAGTTTAAATTATATTTCACCTTTTTATAAAGATCTGTCACGTGATTTAGCCCCCTTATATGATAGGTTAAAAAAGAATTATAAAAGCCCTTGGACTGATAGTCACACTACTTTGGTAAAAAATATTAAACAACGTGTTAAATCTTTACCTTGCTTAACCCTTGCTAATCCTACATGGCAAAAAATTATAGAGACTGATGCGTCTAATATTGGTTATGGAGGGATATTAAAACAGATAAATCCCAATGATAAACATGAATATCTGATTAGATTTTATTCTGGTAAATGGTCTGAAGCCCAGAAAAAATACGCTACTGTGGCACATGAAATGTTAACCATAGTAAAATGTGTTTTAAAATTTCAGGACGACTTATACAATCAAAAGTTTTTGATAAAAACTGACGCACAATCTGTTAAATATATGTTTAATAAAGATTTTAAACATGATGCCTCAAAAATGATATTTGCAAGATGGCAAGCTCAATTAGCCCCTTTTGATTTTGAAATACAATATAAAAAGGGAATTGATAATTCTCTGCCAGATTTCTTATCTCGTGAATATTTACAGGATGGAACCCCCTGGGGTAGGGGAAGAGGTAGAGGTTGGGGAAGATCATCCCCACAGTCCAAAGGAAGGTCATCACCTTCGGGATCGTCATACGGATCCTCATCAAACTCCCCAGTTATACAAATGGGAAGAAGGAGTTTAGTCAATGAGAGGATATCTCTCAGAGAAGAATCATCGATTGGACCATCCGTCCATCTGGAAGATATTCCAGAAGATAGTCCGTTATACGCACATTTGCAGGCATATTTGACTGCTCAAAAACAGAAAGATACTTCTGTTAAGCAAAGTAATACTTTTGCTTCCATTACTAAAGATGACAATGATGATATCAAGTCATACGAGAAAGTGCCAAAAAGAGAAATGATATTTCTCTTAGAAAATTCTGACATTCAGAGAAAAGAAGAACCATGGAAGATATTCCAAAGGTATTTGATAAATGGGTTATATTATCCGGGTGAGTCATACAAAACCCGTTCCTACTATGAAACGATACTGACCAGTACTGGAAGTGCAGATTTTCAGCACTTTTCTGGGTATAGCACAGACGAGAACGTTTATAACTTCTCGAAGATTATAATTAAACAGATTATATCTGTTGAAGACTGGGGTATATCCACAATGAAGGAAAGGCAGATAAGCCTTAACAAAAATAAAATGAATTTTACTTATTGGGATTATATCCAAGCTTTTGATAAAGTATTATACTACAATAATGATAGACACAAACATACTTGGTTTATAAAAGTATGTGCAAAGATATTTGCAACAACTGTTCCTAATTGGTTTCTAAACTGGTGGTCATACCACGGTCCAACAATAAAGATTTTACCAGATCCATTTCTCATGTTATACAAAGAATGGATAAAAATTTCTCCTTTTATTAACGATTTATACCACGCAGATCATATCTGCTACCCAGAAAAAATTAACCAAATATATTTCTTTCTGGAATTTTCTATCCCTTGGATACACAAATGGAATCCAGAAGTCGGATTCACTGAAGAACAAGTCCCCTACTTATATAGGACTTTTTACAACAATTTTTGGGACAAGTTAATGAAGAAGGATCCCAAAACAAAGACCTTATATGGTCAAGAGCTCTTGGATTCAATCGAGATGAAGATCCAAGAATATTCCAGTAAACCTCAGAAAGAGGTAATTGATGACAGTTCAGTGAGGCATATTGCCAGAAGGATCTCCTTTCAAGAAGGAGATAAAACAGAGATGATTAACAGTTACTTGGAAGAGGTTAAAAGAAATTTACTGTCTTTCATTAATCAATATGAAAAGTCAGATACGTCAATGCAAAGTGAAACAAGCAACGATGATATTGCTGAAGATTCTCAGCCCATTGAAGCAGAAAGGATATTATCTGAAGAAGACTTACATGATACAGAAGAATTCATCCGCAAATTGAAAAAAGCGGAAAAGAAACCAGCACAGTGAAACAGCTGGACCCCACTCAAACAGTGAAGCCGCCGGACCTACAGCATAGTGAAGCCGCCGGACCCACTCGAACAGTAGATACACTGTTCATCAACAGTAAATACACTGTTTCTACAGTAGAAACACTGTTACAGGGACCCACGGGGACCCACTTTTACTATTCATAGATTCCTTTTCTTTTTCTATTTATAGAAGTCATTCGTTCATCTTCGGGGCAGACGTCAAGACTCCCTCTCTCTAGAACTCTCTCTCTCTCTCTCTCTCTAAGTGTAAGTAAAGAGTTAGTTTGAAGTTTGTAGATTGTAATAGAAGAACAAATAAATAAAAGTTTTCAGTTCTTCATCTTCAGGGCCTTGCTTCTTGGCCACAAGGTACATACTTCTGTCTTTCTTAGTTTAGATTTTCTTCTAGTCTCTCCTCTCTGGCCGTGACGATGTCCGGCTAAGAGACTTCATATCTATGTTGAGTATCTAACTTCTCTCCTATATACACTATGAAAGCGACGGCATCTATTAAAATATAAATGAGTTTTATATATAGAGTTTTGACTTGGTGTCAAGATGGTTGGTACAGTCTGATATAACACTACTCTTATTGGCTTTGCCTTAGTGGCTCCGTCTAGCCAGCCGTGAACCTCAGCCCGATAAAGGAGTTAAAAGGGCATCTTCTTTCACGGTTAGAACTGCTAGACACATGGGCTCAATAAAAGTATGTATTATATTATGACAGACCCCTTGCTTGAGTAAAGGTTTTTAACCTTCCATACAGTCATTAAACTATATATAAAATTCAAGTATATTTCAATTCTTATCCTTACTGATTGTGCGGATTACTGCCAGTCTTTAAATATAAGGGTACTGAATTAGCTAGATTAAGAATTCTCAAATATGTTAAAATAGAAATCTTTAACTGGTGGAAACCTTCCAGGCATATAAAAGCCAGATGTGAGGTGTGAAACAAGTCCAGTTCCCGGTCAAACGGTGATTTCTGTTTTAATTTAATTGAGAAGGCATGGCGGATTACCGCTCGCTACTTGATCCTGTTAAATGGTAATATATATATATATATATATATATATATATATATATATATATATATATATATATATATATATATATATATATATATATATATATATATATACATACACACACACACACACACACACACACACTATACTATATATACATAGTATATAAGTCATATTCGATAGTATACATCTTAAGATATATATAATATATATAGTAAGATGTATATATATTATAGTATAGTATAGTATATACTATATATACAACTTAAGATATATAAGCTATATTCGATATATTCGATATACATATATATATATATATATATAGTATATACTATACTATACTATAATATATATATACATCTTACTATATATAAGCTATATTCGATTTATATACTATATATACATCTTAAGATATATTATATATACATGTATATCTACTATATATATCTAGTATACTATGTATCTTTGCTTCAAAATTTCCCGATGTTATTACTGATAGAACTCAATTACAAAGATTTTTGGGAAGCCTAAATTATATTTCGCCTTTTTATAAAGATTTGTCGCGTGATTTAGCCTCTTTATATGACAGGCTAAAAAAGAATTATAAAAATCCTTGGACTGATAGTCATACTACTTTAGTTAAAAATATTAAGCAACGTGTTAAATCGTTACCTTGCTTAACCCTTGCTAATCCTGCATGGCAAAAGATTATAGAGACTGATGCGTCTAATATTGGTTATGGAGGGATTTTGAAACAGATAAATCCCAAAGATAAACATGAATATCTGATTAGATTCTACTCTGGTAAATGGTCTGAAGCCCAAAAGAAATACGCTACTGTAGCACATGAAATGTTGACTATAGTAAAATGTGTTTTAAAATTTTAGGACGAGTTATACAATCAAAAGTTTTTGATAAAAACTGATGCACAGTCTGTTAGATATAAGTTTAACAAAGATTTTAAACATGATGCCTCGAAAATGATATTTGCAAGATGGCAGGCTCAATTAGCCCCTTTTGATTTTGAGATACAATATAAAAAGGGAATTGATAATTCTTTTCCTGACTTTTTATCTCGTGAATATATACAGGATGGAACCCCCCGGGGTAGGGGAAGAGGTAGAGGTTGGGGAAGATCATCCCCACACTCTAAAGAAAGATCATCATCTTCAGGATCGTCATATGGATCCTCATCAAACTTCCCAGTTATACAAATGGGAAGAAAGAGTTTGGTTAATGAGAGGATATCTCTCAGAGAAGAATCATCAATTGGACCATCTGTCCATCTGGAAGATATTCCATAAGATAGCCCGTTATACGCGCATTTGCAGGCATATTTGACTGCTCAAAAATAGAAAGATACTTCTGTTAAGCAAAGTAATACTTTTGCTTCCATTTCTAAAGATGACAATGATGATATCAAGTCATACGAAAAGGTCTCAAAAAGAGAAATGATATTTCTCTTAGAAAAATCTGATATTCAGAGAAAAGAAGAACCTTGGAAGATATTCCAAAGGTATTTAATAAATGGGTTATATTATCCGGGTGAGTCATACAAAACCCGTTCCTACTATGAAACGATATTAACCAGTACTGGCAGTGCAAATTTTCAGCACTTCTCTGGGTATAGCACAGACGAGAACGTTTATAATTTCTCGAAGATTATAATTAAATAGATTATATCTGTTGAAGATTGGGGTATATCCACAATGAAAGAAAGGCAGATAAGCCTTAACAAAAATAAAATAAATTGTACCTATTGGAATTATATCCAAGCCTTTGATAAAGTACTTTACTACAATAATGATAGACACAAACATACTTGGTTTATAAAGGTATGTGCAAAGATATTTACAGCAACTGTTCCTAATTGGTTTCTGAACTGGTGGTCATACCACGATCCAACAATAAAAATTTTACCAGATCCATTTCTTAAGTTATACAAAGAATGGATTAAAACCTCCCCTTTTATAAACAACTTATATCATTCAGATCATATTTGTTACCCTGATAAAATCAACCAGATTTATTTCTTTCTGGAATTCTCTATTCCGTGGATACACAAATGGAATCCAGAAGTCGGATTCACAGAAGAACAAGTCTCATGCTTATACAGGACTTTTTACAACAATTTTTGGGATAAGCTAATGAAGAAAGATCCCAAAACGAAGGCATTATATGGTCAAGAGCTCTTGGATTCAATAGAAACAAAAATCCAGGAATATTCCAGCAAACCTCAAAAAGAGGTAATTGATGATAGTTCAGTTAGGCATATTGCCAGAAGAATCTCCTTTCAAGAAGGAGATAAAGCAGAGATGATTGATACTTATTTGGAAGAAGTCAAAAGAAATTTACTTCATTCCATTAATCAATACGAAAAATCAGATACGTCTATGCAGAGTGAAACAAGTAACGATGATATCGCTGAAGATTCTCATCCCATTGAAGCTAAAAGGATATTATCTGAAGAAGACTTAAATGATGCAGAAGAATTCATCCGCAAAATGAAAGAAGCGGAGAAGAGACCAGCACAGTAAAACAGCTGGGACCCACTGCAACAGTGAAGCCGTCGGACCCCACTCAAACAGTAGATACACTGTTCATCAACAGTAGATACACTGTTTCAATTGTAGATACACTGTTCTAACAGTAGAAACACTGTAACAGGGACCCACGGGACCCACTTTTTACTGTTCATAGATTCCTTTTCTTTTTCTATTTATAGAATTCATTCGTTCATTCTTCAGGGAGGAGCCGAGACCCTCTCTCTCTACAACCTTCTCTCTCTCTCTCTAAGTTTGTAAGTTAGAAGTTTGAAGAAGTTTAGCTTGTAATAGAAGAACACAAGTAAATAAAGTTTTATTCTTCATCTTCAGGGCCTTGCTTCTTGGCCACAAGGTACATATTTTCTGTCCTTCTAAGTTAGCTATTTCTCCTCTCTGGCCGTGACGATGTCCGGCTAAGAGACATCATATCTATGTTGAGTATCTAACTTCTCTCTTATATACACCATGAAAGCGACGGCATCCATTAAAATATAAATGAGTTTTATATATAGAGTTTTGACTTGGTGTCAAGATGGTTGGTACAGTCTGATATAATACTGCTCTTATTGGCTTTGCCTTAGTGGCTCCGTCTAGCCAGCCGTGAACCTCAGCCCGATAAAGGAGTTAAAAGGGTATCTTCTTTCACGGTTAGAACTGCTAGACACATGGGCTCAATAAAAATATGTATTATATCATGACAGGCCCCTTGCTTGAGTAAAGGTTTTAACCTTCCATACAGTCATTAAACTATATATAAAATTCAAGTATATTTTTATTCTTATATCCTTATTGATTGTGCGGATTACCGCCAGTCTTTAAATATAAGGGTACTGAATTAGCTAGATTAAGAATTCTCAAGTATGTTAAAATAGAAATCTTTAACTGGTGGAAACCTTCCAGGCATATAAAAGCCAGATGTGAGGTGTGAAACAAGTCCAGTTCCCGGTCAAACGGGTTATTTCTGTTTTAATTTAATTAAGAAGGTATGGCGGATTACCGTCCGCCACTTGATCCTGTTAATATGGTATCAGAGCCATGCCTAAGTTATCAATTCCATCATCAGTGGCTTTGGCATTAATAATCATTGCCTTTTCATCCATAGTTAAATAATTGTCCCACCAGCCACGAAGTTGGCCAGTAAAACCTGCAATAATCATTCTGCAAATATTTCTATCTGTATTTTTTACACTTTTACAGATAGTTGCATACATAAGCATTCTATGCACAAGAATAGTCAATTGCCTATCAGTCAAACCATCAAGATTCCACTCATATATTTCGGAACCACTATAAGACGTATTAGTCTGATTCCAATCACGTTCCTCTATTAAAACATCTTGAGGAGTTGGACGATTGTAATAATAAGTTTGCATTCTAGGTTTATCAGCATATCTGCTATCCGCAAACTTACTATTCTTTTTGGGGTAACTTCTGAGTTTATTAAACTCTGACAAAACATCCTTTTTGTAATCAAAAGTATTATCTAATTTATCAGCAAAATTATTTGATAAATCAATGGGTTTGATATTCAAACCGGATAACTTTTTATCAAGAAGTTCTTCTAAATCACCAAAAGATTTAAATTTAAAATCCTGAATCTTAGGAGGTCTTTGAATATGAGTAAAAGCAATTTGAGGTTCTGATTTGCTTCCTGAAGAAGAGGCAATATCAGTCAAAGTCTTTTTAGTACTCATATCTTTAATCAAGACTGTTAAATCATCAAGTTTTTTATCAAGAAAACTAATCTGTTCTCCCAGAACTTTAACATATAAGCCCAAATAATTGTTTTGAGAAATTAATTTATTAATTTCTGCGATGCTGACTGCAGCAACATCTTCATCAATAAATTTTTGAAATGCAGTGAAAGTAATACCTGTATTATTAGGTAAAACAAAAGGTGCTTGAGGAGGGTAAATGACTTTAGTAATATTGCCACTCCCGTCTTTATAAGATCTTTCTAAAACTTTTATATAAAGTGGTAAATATGTGGTTATAAACCAAGGAACAAAATACATAATTTGATTATGTAAAGCACAGGTTTCATAAAACTCTTGGGAAATATTATTTAAATCCTCTTTACTATAAGTATCAAAAAACCAAGTTTTAAACCGGTTCCACTTATCACTGAAAAATTCTTTTTGAATATAACCCCTAACTTGTGACCCTGGACTAAAATCAATTTGGTGCGGGATCATTTAAACACTGTCTGGGTCAAAATCCATCTCAGACGCAGAAGGAATATCCTTGTCAGAAATATTATCATTATCCTGGACAATATTTGTCTTCGGGTTAATCTTAACCCTTTCAACAGGTTTATCACCTATCTTAGTAGAAATTGTGTGTAGAGATGCAGCACGATTTCTAGCTGGTCCATAGACTGGTTCAACAGGAGAAATATGTTGAATATTGGGTAATAGTCTATGATTTGTGAAAGAATGTCTTTTATAATTAGAACTAATAGTAGGTAACAGTCTATTATTAGAGAATGACTGTCTACTATAAGTGGAACTATTATCGTCAAACTGAATGCAAATCCTACCATCCAGATTTTGAGTAATATGAGAATACTCAGTATTACTAACAGCATCAGTTATCTGACTGGGGGATATAACCGAATTTAAAGTCCATGTAGTTGAAAAATTGATTTCTTCCCACTTAATAGGTCTCCTCGTGGTGACCTTAGACTTTGCAAAATTCGTTTCCACTAAAATAGCCTGATCAGATGTATCATATAATTTACATCTGGGGTTTAACGTAGATAGCAATTTGAAATAAATTCTATATGATAAACATATAAGCTCAGAACCAGGCGCATAATTATAACCATGCGTTTTCACATTTAATGTTAATGCATCAAGTATATTAACATCAGATAGAGATAATTGCAGATTGGGTTGAGTATTAAAATATACTGGGCCGTAGGCAACAGTAGATTCAATAGAACCCATCAGAGACTGTCTAAAATTCAAATTTCTGGCATCTCTGAGAGCATCCAAAAATGTCTCTGGTAACCCTTTAAGGGTCAAAGGCTTAAAGGCAATTTGAACCATACTAATATGCAAATAATTATACTGGTGTTTATAAACATCTACATCATGCTTGTTTAACAAACGAATAGTCTGTTCAGACGAATTCAAAGCTAAAGATTGCTCAGTTGTTTTAACAAGTTATTTAGAAGAGAGTTTATCAAACCATCCATAATCATAAATTGTTCTAATAGGGACTTTAGGAATAGTCCATTTGTTTAACAAATCAAGGTTTTAAGGTATATCTACCTCTTCCAATCTAGTATTTTTCATACTAGTTTCTCCTAAATCTATTTTTCAGAAATATATCTATGTCGAATATTTCATATCTATCTTATATATACCATGAAAGTACCTAGGCTCTGATACCATATTAATAGGATCAAGTGGCGGGCGGTAATCCGCCATGCCTTCTCAATTAAATTAAAACAGAAATCACCCGTTTGACCGGGAACTGGACTTGTTTCACACCTCACATCTGGCTTTTATATGCCTGGAAGGTTTCCACCAGTTAAAGATTTCTATTTTAACATACTTGAGAATTCTTAATCTAGCTAATTCAGTACCCTTATATTTAAAGACTGGCGGTAATCCGCACAATCAATAAGGATATAAGAATAAAAATATACTTGAATTTTATATATAGTTTAATGACTGTATAGAAGGTTAAAACCTTTACTCAAGCAAGGGGCCTGTCATGATATAATACATACTTTTATTGAGCCCATGTGTCTAGCAGTTCTAACCATATGAATAGTTTTTTGAAAATATTTTGTAGGTATTAAACCTTCTTGAATGCAGCTAACATCTGCTCCACTATCAATCATGGCAATGTTTGTAATAGAAAAATTATTATCAATAAGAATAGTACATTTAATATACCATTTGTGAGCAGTAATAATTTGCATCATTCCTAAAAACATATCATGTTTAGGATTAAAACTAATAGGTTTTTCTTTACTATCAATTTCAGAAATACCTTTGTTTTTATCATCAGATTTCTCAGCTGGAGAATTGATTTTCTCAATCTGAGTAATCCTATGATCACAAATCATCTGATTTTGTTTAAGAGATTTAATCTCTCGTTTCAAGTTTTCAACTTTAATTTTTAAATCATCGAAAGAAGAATCTCTTGCTGGTGTTGCATTTTTGTTCAAAAGACGGTTATTAACCTCTAGTAAAGAATAAGGTGGTGAATATTCAAATTCCTTTTCAAAAGGTTTTGCAAAACTAGAACTTGAATTAGAACTTGAACTAGCAGCCAAATTAATAATTTTTTCACGCAGTTTTTCATCAGTAACTTCTTTTAAAAGTTCTATTACATTATCATATGTAATAGTTTTCATGTTTAAATTTTCAAATTGTGATTGTAATTTATAAAATTCATCATCACAAGTACATGTATCACCTTTGCAAGTTGTATAAGTATTATCAACATTTTTATCACTATCAGATAAATCAAGTAAATCAATTTCAGCTTCGCATTCTGACTCAGAATAATAATCTGATTCTGATCCAGAAGTGTATAACAAACTATAAACCTTATCACGTAGCTCATCGTCTAGTCCTAAGGTTTTCAGCTTTTGAAGCTTACAATTTGGTGCTATATGGCCAAATTTACCACACTTATAACACTTAATGTCAGCTAGGTCTCTCTTAGACCTATTTTTGGTAAATCTAGTAGCCTTACGATGGGCTTTCTTAGTTTCTCATTCTTCTTTGGATCTATATCTAGATCTCTTTCTCCTATAAGGACTATCTTGGTTGGGGTATCTATGATACTTATATTTCTTCTTCTTATGAGTAGAAGTCTCGGGTAAACCGAACTGGGCATAAAAGTCCCCTAATTGGTTTCTTTCCTTAAGTTTATCCATCTTAAGCTGTCTGGACAATCTTAATTCATTGCACAGGTTTAACCCTTCCTGTGTGCAAATTCCTATCAATTTACCATAGGTATAGTCTCTGTATGGAATTTCACCATAACTACTTCTTAAAATCTTTCTAACTCTTTCAGCAAATAAAGAGGGAAGGCCATCTATGAACTTAGCCTTCCAATGTTCCAGCTTATTTTCTGGTAGTTCCATCACTCTACTCATAAAAGTGTCTTTATACCATCTAAACTCACTTAAAGTCTTACATCTAAGGCTATTAAGGAGAGTACGAACAGTCTCGTTCTGATTGGTAAATCTACCATTGAAGTGTTCTAATATAGTAAGAATAAGAGTGTAAACCGCATCTTCTCTATTAAGATGTATATATAGTATAGTATATATAGTATATCTTAAGATGTATATATAATATATCGAATATAGTTTATATATCTTAAGTTGTATATATAGTATATATATACTATACTATACTATAGTATATAAGCCGTATTCGATAGTATATATATAGGCTTATATATATATATATATGTATATCGAATATAGCTTATATATCTTATGAGATGTATATATAGTATAGACTATAGTATAGTATAAATATAAGCTTATATATATATACTATACTATATATGTATATCGAATATAGCTTATATATCTTAAGTTGTATATATAGTATATTATATACTATACTATACTATATTATACTATATGTATAGCTTAAGATATATAAAAAGACAAAAATATTGTAAAGAGATATTCAAATCAATGCGTTATATTTTTATTATAGCATTAAAAATCATGGCAATATCTTTCTTAGTCTTCCTCCCCCTATGGAATGAGCACAACAAGGTGCTAATACCACTATTGAGAAGAAAAAGAAACTAATCAAGATGTGCCAAAATACAAGTTACATATTAATTTACATGGTATCTCTTACAAATTTCATAAATCCTTCAAGGTCCGGAAGAATTTCCGTTGGTGGTGGCGGAAATGAAGCTTGGTCATCACCGCTTCCAGGCAAAGCATCATCCTCCGCTAGTTCAGCTAACATTTCTTCGTAAGCTTCGTCTACCTCTGGTTGTGATTCAGCAAGTCCAAAATTTTTTCTTTTCGAACGGATCCAATCTCTGAAAAGTACTAATTTTTCCAAGCTCTCCCTCATAGACGCTCTATAATCACCAAGTCTTGCTTGACTGAAAGTGCTTTCTGATGCCACTGTTGAAGCTTGAATAGTTAAAATATCTCGGACCATCCTTGAAAGAATCGGAAAGTATTTTTCTTTGTCCTTCCACCATTCCAAAATATTAAAGGAGCCGTCGGGATTCACTTTCTCAATTCCCTGTGACAAATAAACTTGAAGCTCATTTAGTTGTGAAAAATCACTAGTACTAGAACCTTGAGAACCCCTGAACCCTGCCCAAGCACTAAGTGCTCTTACTCCCGCAGTTCTTTTAGATGATTGAGAATTAGAAGAAGAAGGAGTTGGAACATTTGGTCTAGCATGATCTAATGCAACTTGATAAGCATTATAAATAGTTTAAACATTTATTTTAATTGAGGCTATTGCGTTCGGAAGTTTAGACAACTCCTCATCTTCAAGTGCTAAACCATTATAAACAGCTTCATACCAAAATTGAGGACCTCCTAATTTCATAGTAGGATTTAATAATGCAGCAATACCATAAATAGGGGGAATAGAGAAAAAAATATTTTTTAAACTTTTTTCTCATGGAATAAATAGCAAGTTGATAAATTTTCCCATCCTCTGAAAAATGATCAAACAAATTTGTAAGTTCTGCAATATAAACTAAACAGTTAGAAATAGTAGGATAATATTGCCCAGAAAATTCATTTGTAGCAATATGGAATTTTTTAAAAAAATCTACAAGCATTTTAACATTAGCCCAATCCGCATTTGTAAGGTGCTCATCACCATCACTTACATGAGCATTAAACGTTGAGTTTATGGGGTTTCTATATTCATATGCAACAACTAAACTTTCATACATGTAATTCCATTTAGTTGGACAAGGTTTAGGAACCTTTCTTTCTCTTAGGCCAAATTCATCGCATCTTTTAAAATATTCTCTAAGTCTACTTCTACGGTTTGAATAAAAAAGCTAATTAAGAGCCATTTTAACCTTTTCAATTTCAACATTTAAAATTCGCATACCATCACCCACAATTAAATGGTAAATATGACAAATACATCTAACATGAAAAATATTACTAAATACAGGACTTAGTATAGTGGTAAGCAAGGCTACAGCATTTATGTTACTAGTAGCATTATCCATTAAAACTGACATTATTTTATTACTAATACAAAAATATCTACAAATATCCGCAATCGTGCTAGAAATAAACTGTCCTGTGTGACGTGAATTAATTATTCTATAAGCAATAATGCGCTTTTGCATTATCCAATGCTCATCAATCCAATGACTGGTAACAGTAAGGTAATCACAGTCATTACCACTTCTACCAATATCAGTTGTAATAGCAAGACGATAATTTATATGAGTAAATAAATAGCGCAAATATTATTCATATTCATGTTTATATTTATAAATATCACTCTTTACGGTTGTGCGAGAAAAACTTTTATAAGTAGGATTATAAATTTTTCTAATATAATGCACAAAGTGGGGGTTAGAAGGAAAACTATAGGGTAAGCACATAACAGTGACTATTTTTGCCAATTCTTTCTGATCTTTTTTTGGATCATAATATAAAATATCACCGGTAACAGTGTTAATTCCCAGTTGAAATTGATTTGAACCGGTACTAAGGTCAGCCTGACTAGGTGCACTTGTCCCCTCGGCCAAAGCTTTCATACGAAAATATCTAGCTTTATCTTGAGGGTGTAGCAATATGTGTCTAGTCAAACTTTCCGTCCCCCCCTCCTCCCTCCCTCCCCCCGACTTCCAACATATTGAAAAACTAACTCTTTGTCACAAGTTTTACACTTAGCCCTATTTTTTTCTCTTAGTTGAGTAAAAAATTACCAAACAAGAGATGTTTCTGCCCGTTTAGAAGGTTGTCTAGAAAAAGTAGGGGCAGTAATAGGAGGGTCAGACGGGGGATCATCTAGATTATTATTAGTTGGGTTAACTTCAGGAGCAGGACTAGTGGGTGTATCATCATCCGGTTGCGTTTCATCAAAATCTATTTCTTCATCATCATTTTCATCAATAGTTGGATTACCATAAAGAGCATTCATATATTCATGGTTTAATTGTTCACCGGGTGCAATATTATGGAAAAATTAACTCTCGGTAAATTGTAATAAACTATTATCGCTATCAAAAATAGGAGGTGTAGGACGGGTAACATGTTTGGGTCGGGGAGCCGGGGGAAGTGGAGGAGGAACATATTGGCCACTAGATTCACCACTCTTCGATTTTTCCTTATTTTTACTAAACATATTTTTTAAGGAATAAGCCATCTTAATTAATCAAGCAAAGTAAATAAAACAAACAAAATTATAATATTAAAACTTAAGAGTTGGAACGAGTTTACCGAATTGACGAACAACTTGTTGGAAATTGATTATCGTTGAAGACTTCAATTCATCAACTTCACAATTGTTTCACAAATTGTAACAATAAAGTAACAATAGTAGCAATTATAGAAGTAAATTAGAGAGAGATTGTGATAGATTGATGATTTTGTAAGAAAAAATAAAATAATGATGGGGTATTTATAGTTGAAAATAGGGAAAAAGTATAATTATAAAAAGTTTGGGATTAAAACAAAGTTGGGGGGTTAAATGCCTATTTCATAAATAGCCAACGGCTATTTTTGACAGCCCAACGGCTATTTTTGACAGCCCAACGGCTATTTTTTTTAAAAAAAAAAAAATAGCCGTTGGGCCCGCTAGGCCCGCTAAGGGACCGGGCCGGTCCCGGTCATTAGCGGGCCTAGCGGGCCCGGTCCGGTCCCGGGCCCTGGCAGGCCAAACGGTCCCGGGCTGACTTGCCTAAATCATAGGACCGGCCCACGAGACCGGACCAGGCCCGCTAAAATCGGACCAAACGGTCCTGGCCCGTTTAGCCGTTTGGCCTGGGGTCCCGAGCCTGGACCGGCCCACTTGCCAGCCTTAGTTTCGGGTAGGCTACGGGGTGATTTTGAACTTAGAAAATCTGATTTTTCTGCAACTTCAGGCTTCCGGTATTTCCTTCATCACGTTCGCAAATGTACTCTAGCGAATGCGAAGAGCAAACTGGGCTGGCTGAATTTTCCTTCTTCGCGAATGCGAAGATTGGGTCGCGAACGCGAAGCTATGGGGACTTCTCCTTTCACGAACGCGACCAACTCAACGCGAACGCGAAGCTTTAGAGGCCTGGGGGAGGGGTCTATTGTCCTTCTATGCAAACGCGAGCATTGGCACGCGTTCGCGAAGGCTTTTTCCCCCTAGCCTTCGCGTTCGCGTGCTAGTGCTCGCGTTCGCATAGAAGGACAACAGACCCCTCCCCCAGGCCTCTAAAGCTTCGCGTTCGCGTTGAGTTGGTCGCGTCCCCATAGCTTCGCGTTCGCGACCCAATCTTCGCGCTCGCGAAGAAGGAAAATTTAACCAACCCAGTTTGGTCTTCGTGTTCGCAAGAGTACATTCGCGAATGCGATGTATCACACTGAGAGAGAAATTTCGCAAGCAATTCGAGCGTCTACAGTAGGGCAGTGTGACTGTTACTCAGTATGAGTCCCGTTTTATGGATTTGGCCCGTCATGCTCTCCTTTTACTACCTACGGAGGGAGAGAGAGTGAGGAGGTTTATTGATGGACTCACTCACCCTATCAGACTTCAGATGGCCAAGGAGACCGGAAGAGAGATTTCTTTTCAGGCGGCTACTAATGTCGCAAGGAGGATCGAGATGGTTCTTATACAGGAGAGAGGGTAGAGATCCGATAAGAGGCCTCGTCAGTTCGGTGGTTTCAGTGGTGCCTCGTCTGGAGGCAGGGGTAATTTTGGTAGGGGTCATCCTCCCAGACCGTTTCATTCAGCACTTCATGCATCTCCCGGTGCTTCAGGGAGTCACAGTCCTATTATGCCTTACTCTGGGCAGCCAGCATTCAGTGCATATTCAGCTCCTATCAGTGCATCACCACTCCAGAGTTACTACAGCGGTTATCCGGCCCATTTGGGTCAGCTTCAGCTTCAGCAACCACGACATCAGGATAGGTGTTATGAGTGTGGGAACATTGTTCACATCAGGAGGTATTGCCCTATATTGTCAAGTAACAGATCTCGGCAAGATTCTCGCGCCATCATACCGGTACCGGTTGCTTCATCGCCTGCTCATCTAGCTAGAGGTAGGGGTCAGGCAGCTAGAGGTAGAGGTCAGGCAGCTAGAGGTGGAGGTCAGGCCATTAGAGATGGAGGTCAGACCATTAGAGGTGGAGGCCAGCCAGTCAGAGGCTGTCCTAGGGACGCAGTTCAGAGTGGTGGGGCCCATCCCCGATCTTATATGAAAGCTCGGTGTGTGGTAGAGAAAGGGTGTCCAGCCTATTTGGCTTATATTCGCGATCCCAGTGCGGATGTCCCTTCTATGGACTCAGTACTAGTTGTTCGTGAATTTTCAGAAATATTTCCTGCAGATTTGCCGTGGATGCCACCCGACAGAGATATTGACTTCTGTATTGATTTGGCTCTGGCACTCAGCCCATTTCTATTCCACCATACCGTATGGCCCCACCGGAGTTGAAAGAATTGAAAGAGAAGTTACAAGACTTGCTTGATCATGGATTTATTAGACCTAGTGTCTCGCCCTGGTGGGCACCAGTATTATTTGTAAGGAAGAAAGATGGCTCAATGCGGATGTGTATAGATTATCGGCAGTTGAACAAGGCCACTATCAAAAACAAATATCCGCTGCCAAGAATTGATGACTTATTTAATCGGCTTCAGGGTGACAAGGTATTTTCGAAGATCGATTTGAGGTCTGGTTACCATCAGTTGAAGATTAAGGCATCGGATGTCCCTAAAACAGCTTTTCGGACTCGGTATGGGCATTACGAATTCCTAGTGTTGTCATTTGGGTTGACAAATGCCCCAACAGCATTTATGGATTTGATGAATTGGGTGTTCAAGCCTTATTTGGATTCTTTTGTGGTTGTATTCATTGATGATATCTTGATTTACTCTAGTAGTCGAGAGGAACATGAGCAGCATTTTCGAAGTGTGCTTCACACCTTGAAAAATAATCAGTTATATGCCAAGTTTTCAAAATGTGAGTTTTGGTTAGACTCAGTTGCCTTTTTGGGGCATGTTGTATCAGCTGAAGGCATAAAGGTGGATCCTAAGAAGATTGAGGCTGTTCAAAATTGGCCTAGACCTACTTCAGTTATATAGATCCGGAGTTTCCTGGGTTTAGCAGGTTATTATCATCGGTTCGTGGAAGGGTTTTCATCTATAGCAAGCCCATTGACCAGATTGACCCAGAAAGGTGTCCCATTCAGATGGTTAGACGAGTGTGAGATGAGCTTTCAGAAGCTCAAGACCGCTTTGACTACGGCACCAGTGTTGGTATTATCCGCATGTTCAGGATCGTATACGGTATATTGTGACGCATGTCACATTGGGCTTAGTACAGTATTAATGCAAGATGGCAAGGAAATTGCATATGCGTCGTGGCAGTTGAAAGTTCACGAGAAGAATTATCCTGTTCATGACTTAGAATTGGCAGCCATTGTTCATGCGCTGAAGATTTGGAGGCATTACCTCTACGGTGTCTCATGTGAGGTATTTACTGATCACCATAGCCTTCAGTATCTGTTCAAACAAAAGGATCTTAATTTTAGGCAGAGAAGATGGTTGGAGTTGTTGAAAGACTATGATATCACTATTTTGTATCACCCCGGAAAGGCCAATGTGGTGGCCAATGCTTTGAGTAGAAAGGCTGTGAGTATAGACATTCTTGCGTATATTCCGGTTGGTGAGAGGCCATTAGCTGCAGATGTTTAGACTTTGGCTAATCAGTTCGTGAGGTTAGATGTTTCAGAACCTAATCGGGTTCTAGCTTGCACAGTCGCTCGATCTTCTTTATATGAGCGCATCAGAGAGAGGCAGTATGATGATCCTCATTTACTTGTCCTTAAGGACACGGTGCGGCACGGTGATGCCAAACAAGTTGTTATGGGAAAAGATGGGGTTCTGCGAATGCAGGGTCGTATTTGTGTACCTAATGTGGATGGGCTTCGTGAATTGATTCTTGAAGAAGCACACAGTCCTAGGTATTCTATTCATCCAGGTACCGCCAAAATGTATCAAGATTTGCGGCAACATTATTGGTGGAGGAGAATGAAAAAGGATATAGTTGCATATATAGCTCGGTGTCTGAATTGTCAGCAAGTTAAGTACGAGCATCAGAGACCTGGTGGTTTGTTTCAGAAGTTAGAAATTCCTGAGTGAAAGTGGGAGCATATCACTATGGATTTTGTTATTGGGCTCCCATGGACTCAGAGAAAATTTGACGCAGTTTGGGTCATTGTGGACAGGTTGACCAAGTCAGCACATTTCATTCCAGTGGCAGTTACCTATTCTTCAGAGAGGTTAGCTGAACTTTACATTCGTGAGATTGTCCGCCTTCACGGTGTGCCCGTGTCTATTATTTCAGATCAAGGTACGCGGTTTACCTCACATTTCTGGAGGGCTGTACAGCGTGAGTTAGGCACGCGGGTGGAGTTGAGTACAGCATTTCATCCACAGACAGACGTACACTCAGAGCGCACTATTCAGATATTGGAAGATATGCTTCGCGCTTGTGTTATAGACTTTGGAGGTTCTTAGGATCATTTCTTGCCACTTGCGGAGTTTGCTTATAATAATAGCTACCAGTCAAGCATTCAAATGGCTCCATATGAGGCATTATACGGAAGACGATGCTGATCGCCAGTTGGTTGGTTGAACCGGGAGAGGCTCGGTTGTTGGGTACCGATTTGGTACAGGATGCCTTGGATAAGGTCAAGATTATTCAGGATCGACTTCGCACAGCTCAGTCTAGGCAGAAGAGTTATGCCTAACGTAAAGTTTGTAATATTGCATTCATGGTTGGAGAAAGAATATTTCTCCAGGTTTCACCTATGAAAGGTGTAATGAGGTTCGGAAAGAAGGGCAAGTTGAGCCCTAGGTATATCAAACCCTTTGAAATTCTTGAAAGGGTGGGTGAAGTAGCCTATAGGTTTGCATTACTACCTAGTTTATCAGCGGTTCATCCGGTGTTCTATGTGTCTATGCTCCGTAAATATCATGGTGATCCGTCCCATGTGTTAGATTTCAGCTCAGTCCAATTGAACAAAGATTTGACTTGCGAGGAGGAGCCGGTGGCTATTCTAGCCCGGCAGGTCCGACATTTGAGGTCTAAGAGTTATCCTTCAGTTCGGGTGTAATGGAGAGGTCAGACGGTAGAGGCATCTACCTAGAAGTCCGAGTCGGACATGCGGAGTAAATATCCACACCTTTTCTCCAGCTCGGTTACATTTTCTAACTCCGTTCGAGGACGAACGTTTGTTTTAGAGGTGGAGAATGTGATAACCCAAAATGTTATTTTTAAATTTAATGAGTAATTCTGTGTTCTAAGACATCGAAAAGCACCATGTATCATTCTTCGACTTGCGTGCGCAGTCCGTACAATTTTCCGGAAAGTTTTTATGTGAAAAATGGATTAAAATGTGAAATAGAGCTTTAAAACTCAACTGGGTTGACTTTGGTCAACATTTTGAGCAAACGGACCCGGATCAGTATTTTGACAATTTTTGTAGGTCCGTATCGTGATTTGGGACTTAGGCGTATGCCCGGAATTGAATTCTGAGGTTCCTAGCCCGAGAAATGGAATTTTGATGAAAAATTAAAAGCTTGAAAGCTTAATAAATTTTAAGAAATTACTGATGCTGGATTTATTGTCCTCGGGTCCGTATTTTGGTTCTGAAGCCTGGTATATGTCCACTATAATATTTATGACTTGTATGCCGAATTTGGTGAGAATCGGAGTTGATTTGACGTGATTCGGATGTCCGGTTGTAAAAATATAAGTTTTAAAGTTTTCTTAAAAACCTCCTTCGATTTGGTGTCCGATTCATAGTTCTAGGTGTTATTTTGGCGATTTGATCACGCGACCAAGTTCGTGTGCGGTTTGTGGACTTGTGTGCATGTTTGGTTTGGAACCCCGAGGGCTTGGGTGAGTTTCGGGTAGGCTACGGGATGATGTTGAACTTAGAAAATCTGGTTTTTCTGCAACTTCACGCTTCTGGTATTTCCTTCATCGCGTTCGCGAATGTACTCTCGCGAACGCGAAGAGCAAAATGGGCTGGCTGAATTTTCCTTCTTCGCAAATGCGAAGATTGGGTCGCGAACGCGAAGCTATGGGGACTTCTCCCTTCGCGAACGCGACCAACTCAATGCGAACGCGAAGCTTTAAAGGCCTGGGGGAGGGGTCTGTTGTCCTTCTACGCGAACGCGAGCACTGCCACACGAACGCGAAGGCCAGGGGGGGAAAAAGCCTTTGCGAACGCGAAGGAGGACTCACGAACATGAAAGCCACGGGCTGCTATTCATCGCGAACGCAACAGGCCCTTCACGAACGCGAAGAAGGCCTGATGCCTGTGACTTAAAAGAGAACTAGAATGGGATTTTTCCCATTTTTCACAAATCCTCAATTAGAACTCGGTTTAGGGGCGATATCAAAGGAGTTTTTCACGATTTCGAACTGGGTAAATGTTCTTTATCATATAGTGATTGTATTTCATAAATCTAAGTCTATATTCATCATTTATTTAGGATTTAGATGAAAGAAATTGGAATTTTTGTAAAACTTTTCAAAAACAAACAATTTAGATTTGAAGGTCCATTTGACATCGGAATTGGATAATTTTTGTATGGGTGGACTCGTCTCGGAATGGGTGTTCGGATTGAGATTTGAGATGTGGGTCCCACTGCTGAATATTTTAATGAATTTCGGATTTTTATCCAGAAAAATTTGTAAATTCATATGAAATTAATTCCTATGATTCGTATTGAGTATATCGAATTGTTTGTGAATAGATTTGAAGATTTGAGAGATAAATTTTAAAGAAAAAGTTGTGGTCGAGTAATTGATTGGAATTTGCAAAGCGAGGTAAGTGTCGTGGTTAACTTTGACTTGAGGGAATAAAACCCTTAAATTATTTGTTATGTGAAATGCATGCGAACGATGTATAGGCGAGGTGACGAGTGTCTATACGTCGTCAAATTAATTGTATGCCTGCTTACTTGAAAAATCATAAATTATTTTAAATCATAAATTAATTATTATAATAATTATTTCTCTCCTATTCTTTGTCAAATATTAATTCTTGCATTAATTGTTATATGCTATTTGAATTATGTGTTTTAATTGTTATTTGAGATTTAACATATTAAATATTAAACTGCCTATTTTCTCCTTGATTTTCATAATAATTTGCTATTTGTCATTGTTTGTTTTATAATTAATCATAATTATTGTATGCTTGTTGTCTTATAATTTTATATTAATTGTTGCATTTATTGGGGAAATTTCTTCTATAAGAATTGGTAAATGTATATATTGGAGGATCGGGTTGCACGCCGCAACAAAATTGATTGTTGCATTTATTGGAGAAATTTCTTCTATAAGAATTGGTAAATGGATATATTGGAAGATCGAGTTGCACGCCGCAACAGAATTGATTGAAATGGATATATTGGAGGATCGGGTTGCACGCCGCAACAGACTTATTAAAAAGTCCATATTGGAGGATCGGGTTGCACGCCGCAACAGACTTATTAAAAGTCAATATTGGGGGATCGGGTTGCACGCCGCAACAGACTTATTAAAAAGTCTATATATACTTGATTGAAATAAATATATGATAGACTTGATTAAAAGGAATATATTGGGAGAGCGGGTTGCACGCTGCAACAAAATTGAATGTGAATATGTTGTGAGAGCGGGTTGCACGCTGCAACAGATTTGATGGAAATGATAATTGGTTACGACTACTGAATTGGCTTCAATTATCATAAATGAGTTACCTAATTTATTTCTATTACTTGTTGTTGTTACTAATATTGCGAACAGGTTAATGTAAGTGACCCGCCTTAGCCACGTCACTACTTCATCGAGGTTAGACTGAGCACTTACCAGTACATGGGGTCGGTTGTACTGATACTACACTCTGCACTTCTTGTGCAGATTTCAGAGTTGGTCCCAGCGGCGTACCGTAGACTTGCTCGGATTTCAGCTACTCGGAGGAGACTTGAGGTATAATTGGATGGCGTCCGCAGTTCTGAAGTCCCCGTCTATTTTACTTTAGCTGTGTGTTTATTTCCAGACTATTTTATTTTATTCAGACCTTTATTTGTATTAATCTAGAAGCTCGTGCACTTGTGACACCAATTCTGGGATGGTATTTAGACACCATTATTTTTATGGATTATTCACTATATTTTAGACTTTGCTTCTGCATTTGTTCTTTGTTATTAACAAATTCAAAAATTATTTTAAAATGGATAATATTATTCTAACATTGGCTTGCCTAGCAAGTGAAATGTTAGGCGCCATCACGGTCCGAAGGTGGGAATTTCGGGTCGTGACATGCCGACTTATGTGTAAACGACCCCAGAATGGAGTTTTGATGATTCCAATAGCTCCGTTATGTCATTTATGACTTGTGTGCAAAATTTGAGGTCAATCGGACGTGATTTGATAGGTTCCGACGTCGTTTGTAGAAATTAGAAGTTTCAAAGTTCATTAGGCTTGAATCTATGTGTGATTCGTGTTTTAGTGTTGTTGGATGTGATTTGAAGACACGACTAAGTTCGTATGATATTTTAGGACTTGTTGGTATATTTGGTTAAGGTCACGGGGGCCTTGGGTGAGTTTCGGACGGCTAACGGATCAATTTTGGACTTGGCATTTTAGCTGAAGAATGCTGTTTTTCTGTCACTAGTTTCCTTCTATGCGATCGCGTGAGAAGGTCCGCGATCGCATAGGCTTGTTTAGGCAGAGGTGAGATTGTTCTATGCGATCGAGAGAAGGCAACCGCGATCGCGTAGGTTTGGCCAGGCTGTGTGACGCGAACGCGTGGGAAATGTCGCGTTCGTATAGAGGAAATAGAGCAGAAGTGGAGGTCACGCGTTTGTGCTTCGCGATCGCGTGGATGAGTCCGCGATCGCGTAGGTTTGTGCATCAGTGATCCGCGTTCGTGTGGATTCAACTGCATTCGCGAAGGCCAAATTTGGGGGCAGTTTCTTTTGTGCTTCGCGATCGCGTGAACTAATCCACGATCGCATAGGGTCAATTTTTGGTAGTGGAAATATGTGCTTCGCGATCGCATAGAAGAAATGACCGTGCAGAGAGTTTAAGTTCTGAAAATGGAACTTCGTCCCATTTTCCATTTTTACCGATTTGGAGCTCGAGAAGAGGCGATTTTTGGGAGATTTTCAAGGAAAACAATAAAGTATGTGTTATTAACTAAATATTGGTCAAATTACCTGAATCAATGATTGTTTTTAACATTTAATTGGTGAATTAAGTTGGAAAATTGTGAAAACCCTCTTTGTTTAATTTGAAGATTTGAGGGTCGAGTTGATGTCGGATTTGAATAAAATTTATATGGTTGGACTCGTGGTTGAAGGAGCGTTCATATTTTATAACTTTTGTCGGGTTCCGAGACGTGGGTCCTAAGGGAAATTTTTTAGTGTAATTTCAGATGTTTGTGGAAAAATTAGTATTTGATATAGAATAAATTCCTATAATTTGTGTTGATTGAATCAAATTAATTGTGACTAGATTCGAGTCGTTCGAAAGTTGATACGCATAGAATGGAATTTCTGGAGCATTATTTAGCTTGCTCGATATTGAATTCGGCTTGTTCGAGGTAAGTAACTATTCTAATCTTGGAGCTGAGGGTATGAACCCTGAATATACGTATTATGTGAATTATTTGGAGGTGACGCACATGCTAGGTGATGGGCGTGTGGGCGTGCACTATAGAAATTATGACGTAATTGGTTCCGTAAAATTTTGTAGTCAAATAATCTTGGCATTTTCTATGTAGTTTTATGTCTTAAAGAAATTGAGCTGAGAATCATATTAAAATTCATGTTGAGGCTATGTGCTAGTATTATTGGGACCCACAGAGGTCATATTGCTGTGAATTATTTATTTTAAATTGAAAATTTATACTCTGTCATATTCATTACATATTATATCTCAGTCTCTGTTGCTATTTATTGATACATCATATCATCATTTTCGCGCTATTTTCATGACTTTGTGAGCCCATGAGAGAGAGACTGGAGAGATTGATGACTGAGGGAGTACAAGGGCCTGACTGTGATGATATTTTTGGGATCGGGTGGCACACCGTAGCAGGCCATGTTGGCTTTATATATATTATTATTATGTGGATCGGGGCTGCCCGCCTGCAGCAGACCTTACAGGCTTTATATAGCATGTGAGTTGTCCGTGCAGCACGTGAGTTGTCCGTGCGAATCCAGATATTTGTACTATAGCACGTGAGTTGTCCGTGCGGTTTATAGCGCTTGGGCTGAAGGAGCCCCTCCAGAGTCTGCACACACCCCCAGTGAGCGCGGTTGATATTATTAAGGGATGGATCTTCCCTGGACATGGATCTTCTCTGAATTATTGTATACCTGGAGATGGATCTTCTCAACGGACTGGATTGGCCCTACTTGGTACTGAGTGACTGATGATCAGTTGATGTGTATATTCTGTGATGGATCTTCCCTGGGCCGGATTGGCCATATACAGTACCGAGTGATTGGGCATGATGAGTGGAATGTGTGAGAAAGTGATATTGAGTACTCTGAGAGTGTGAGTACATGAGTTCATCTCTGAGATACATTGCATTGACATGCACACGTGACATACAGGCATAGAGATGTATTTTCCTCATGATGTACGGTATCACATCATTCATGATTTCTCACACATGTTGACACATGGGCATAGTGATGCATTTGTTTTATACTGGTTATCTAGAAAGAAAATGAGACATATTAATTATCATTGAAAGGATTTTGGGAAAATTTCTATTTTCAAACTTGCTCATATTTTTGGCTACTTCGGTAAACGATTTGGGGTTTCACTGATGTACTTGAAAGGCAGAACTATTTTCAGAAATCATGATTTTGCTGAGCATTTTTATCTCTGAGTTACTTCTTGTATTATTTGCTTTACGTTGTTATGGACTGTTGTTGGCTATTGGTGTGGACCCGACCTTAGAATAAGCTCGTCACTAATTTCAACCTAAGGTTAGGTTTGTTACTTATTGAGTACATGGGGTTGGTTTGTACTCATACTACACTTCTACATCTTGCGTACAGATGTTGGCTATTGATACTATTGTGTTCGACGAGAGATGGATTTGAAGACGTACCTGTGTTCTAGTTGTAGCTGCCTCTTGTTCATGGTAGCCTTAGATTCATAAAACTTTATTTATGTACTTTTCAAACAGATGATGTTCTACTTCATACCAGCTTTATATACTCTATTCTTAAAAGCTCATGATTTGTACTACCAGTTCTTGGGGAAATGTATTAGTTTTATATATTTTCTTTTAATTAATTGCCTTATAAATTTCATGGAAATTGGATAGTTGGTAATTGGCTTACCTAGCGGGTTGGGCTAGGTGCCATCACGACTAGTTGGATTTTGGGTCGTGATAAAAAACCGGGCTCATGATACACTCCGGCCTCCAATAGGGTAAAATAAACTCGAGATATGATTGCGAAGGATCGAAATCGAAACAAAGGTCTCATTGAGTTCAGAATTCGGGGGCACGTTTTCTGCCTTCGAGAATGTCGGGGTCATGATTCAAGATCCAAATCCTGAAAGACTTCGGAAGACATTGTCGGGCAATCAAGCACGACCAACAGAAGGCTGTAATATCCGCGACTGACCGAATATCGCGGCGTGGATCCCGGCACGTATCGATGAAGAACCGGTAATAAGTTAAATAGAAGATATTTTACCTTTTATAGAGTTGTACTTAGAGTAGGATCCCCCTACTATATAAAGGTGGGTCTAATAATTCATTAGGGACATTCTAACACGTATTCCAAAGCAATATATTATTATTATTTTCACTGTTATTGTAAGCTTTTTCTCTCGTTCATCAAAATTGTCCACTGTGAGCCCGGATCGAGGGTGAATGCTTCACCAAGGCTGGAATCATCCTCCTCGCTTGTTTTGAAATTATTGTATCTTTACTTATCCATTCTAACTCAATTTATCTTTTTGTATCAAATTAATATGCATATCCTTAAAACCACTTACAAATTTAATTGTTATCCGATTAAGGGTAAATGGTTTGGTGCCCACCGTGGGGCTAAGGATAATAGTGGCAATTTGATACAAATTTCCGTAACACACCCTACTTCACACTTGTTCTTTGAAGTGTCTTTGATTTCAGATCTAAGTTTAAAATGTTGAACTCCCAATCTGCCCCTCTAAACATGGATGTTGAATCTGGGCACCATGGCGAGAACAACAAATTTTTGCCCGGTAACGAGGTGCCCCTTGCCAATCCCAACAGAATTACGGTCGCGGACCCGATCGACGCCAACTCACATGTGGCCATTAACATGAATTTGCCCACCGATACAGAGAACAGCTTTCGAGGGGGAGTCTGATCGGTAGCCCAAAATACTCGTGACGGTGAAGGGGATGGGATCAATTTACGGGAGATTTTTGAAATGCGGCAGACCTAGAAGGCAGCAATAGCCCAACTACAGAACCATAGCCGCGCTCTCAGTAAAGTTGAGCCCGAACCGTCCCGGAAAAACACTCGCAGAAATAAACCAGCCATAGTAATGAAGCTGAACCCGGGACTAACCCTAAGATAATAAAGATACTCGAGGAATTGACAAAATGGGTAGAAACGGGAGAAAAGAATATCGAAGCCAACGACAAGAAGGTGGAGACCTACAACTCTAGGGTCGACCAGATCCCTGAAGCACCTCCAATATTGAAGGGCCTAGACTCCAAAAAGTTTGTTCAAAAACCTTTTCCTCCTAACGCGGCTCCGAAGCCGATCCCAAGAAGTTCTGCATGCCTGAAATTCCTAAATACAACGGAACAACTGATCCAAATGAACATGTGACCTCGTACACATGCGTCATCAAGGGGAACGACTTGGAAGATGATGAGATCAAATTTGTCCTACTGAAAACGTTCGGAGAGACCTTGTCAAAAGGAGCTATTATATGGTATCACAACTTGCCCCCCAATTCTTTTGACTTATTTGCGATGCGTGCAGATGCTTTTGTAAAAGAGCACGCCGGAGCCATCAAAGTTGAGACCAAGAAGTCGGACCTTTTCAAGGTAAAGCAAAGAGATAACGAGATGCTCGGGGAGTTCGTGTCAAGGTTTCAAATAGAATGGATGGACCTGTGGCCGGTGGCAGACGATTGGGTCATTTAGGCCTTCACCCAAGGACTCAATGCTCGAAGCTCATTGGCTTCGCAGCAGTTGAAGCAAAATCTAGTAGAATATCCAGCTGTAACTTGGGCTGATGTGCATTACCGGTACCAATCAAAAATTAGGGTCGAAGATGATCAGCTTGGGACCCCTTTCGGGTCTGTTTATCCTGTCTGAGCTAGTGACAGATACAAAAGAAACATTGATCATGAACAAGGTCAAGTAGAGATCAGTATCAACCATACAACGGTGATCGTAGGGGTAACGGGTCTGGAAGAAACCATGTGAGAAGTCAAAGGAGAAGCGATCGAGGTCAAAATAACCGGGGACTCATGAGCAAAAACGGTTTCGACAGGCCCATCAAGTCTAAGGAAGCGCCGAGGTTATCGTAGTACAACTTCAACGTCGATGTTGCTGCTATCGTGTCTGCCATCGGACGTATTAAAGACACCAAGTGGCCTCGACCTATACAGTTTGATCCATCCCAAAGGGATCCGAACTTAATATATAAATATCATGGCACTCACGGCCACAGAACAGAGGATTGCCAACATTTGAGAGAGGAAGTAGCCCGATTATTCAACAACAGACATCTCCGAGAATTCCTGAGCGATCGAGCCAAAAACCATTTCAGGAATGGAGATTCTAGTAAGCAGATCGAGTAGGAGGAGCCTCAATACGTCATTAACATAATCATCGGTGGGGTCGACGTTCTCTAGGGGCCGATGTTAAAGCACACCAAAGTGTCCATCAAGAGGGAAAAACGGACTTGAGATTACGTACCAGAAGGAGCCTTGTCTTTCAATGACGAGGATGTTGAAGGCATCGTACAGCCCCACAATGATGCACTGGTAATATCTGTACTCATAAATAAATCTCGAGTTAAGCGTGTGTTAATTGATCCAGGTAGATCGGCTTATATCATTAGATCGAGGGTCGGGGAACAACTAGGTCTACAAGACCAAATCATGCCTGCAGTCAGGGTTCTGAACGGATTCAACATGGTATGCGAAACCACTAAAGGGCAGATAATATTACTAGTGAACACCGCCAAAACCATTCAGGAAACAAAGTTCTATGTGATCGAAGGAGACATGAGGTACAATGCTCTGTTCGGGAGACCATGGATTCACAACATGAGGGCAGTACCCTCAACGCTGCACCAGGTGCTGAAATTCCCGATGCCAGGAGGGACTAAAACAGTTATGGAGAATAATCGTCCATAAAGGAAATGTTAGCGGTCGACGAGGTGATCCCGATATCCGCACTTTTGACATCGAAGATTCTAGGTCTGGTGTCCATAGATGAAACCAAATAGCAATTACTGATACATGCCTCGATCGAATCAGAGAAGCAGGAGATGGATGAGGGCGATGACTACGAAGTTCCTAGATCTTTTATAGTCCCCGATGATTCTGTCGCCACCAAATCAACATTAGAAGAACTAGAGCAAGTCATATTGATTGAACAACTGCCTGATCATAAGGTACACCTGGGCACGGGGCTAAGTCCCGAGCTCAGGAAAAAACTCATTCAATTCCTTATAGCTAACATAAATTGTTTTTCTTGGTCCCACCTCAATATGACAAGGATTCCGCCGGAGATAACTACTCACAAGCTAAGCCTGGATCCGAAGTTACATTTGGTCAAGCAAAAAAGGAGGCCTCAGTCCGAAGTCAAGCATGCATTCATCAAGGACGAGGTATCTAAACTCCTTAAAATATGGTCCATCCGGGAGGTTAAGTACCCAGATGGGCTAGCAAACGTAGTAGTAGTCCCTAATCCGGGAGGTTAAGACTTAAACAAGGCATGCCCCAAGGACTCTTTCCCTCTGCCAAATATCGATCGCACTTACCAACGCCTAGTAAATTAGATGTTCGAAGAGCAAATAGGAAAATCAATGGAGATTTACATTGACGATATGTTGGTTAAGTCCCTGCGAGAAGAGGACCATTTGAAACATTTGCATTAAACCTCTGATATATTGAAGAAATATAATATGAAGTTGAACCTAAAGAAATGCGCATTCGGAATCGGGTCCGAGAAATTCCTCGGATTCATGGTGTCCAACCGGAGAATCGAGATTAATCCCAATAAAATCAAGGCCATCGAGGACATCACCATTGTGGATAATGTTAAGGTCGTTCAAAGATTAACAGGGTGCATAGCCACTTTGGGTCGATTCATATCGAGGTCCTACGACAAGAGCCATCGATTCTTTTCACTATTGAAAAAGAAGAATAACTTCTCGTGGACCCCGGAGTGTCAACAAGCCTTTGAGGAACTCAAGCGGTACCTTTCGAGCTCGTCTTTGCTTCATACTCTGAAGGTAGACGAACGGTTGTACCTGTACTTAGCGGTATCCTAGGTAGCGGTAAGTGGAGTCTTGGTCCGGGAAGAGGAAGGTACGTAATTTCCTATCTATTATCTTAGCAGATTCCTAGGCGAGGCTGAAACTAGGTATCCTTACCTAGAAAAATTGGCGCTCGCTTTGCTGAGAGCCTCTAGGAAGCTAAAACTGTATTTTCAATGCCATCCCATGTGTGTTGTGACTACTTACCCATTAAGAAACATAATGCAAAAGCCCGAGCTCTCAGGGCGATTGGCTAAATAGGCCGTAAAGATCAGCGGGTACGATATCGAATATCGACCCGGAACGGACATCAAATCTCAAATTTTGGCGAACTTCATAGACGACTTTACGTCAGCCCTAATTCCTGAGGTCGAGAAAGAGTTGTTGTTGAACTCGGGGACCTCTTTCGGAATCTGGACCCTCTTCACGGACGGTGCCTCGAATGAAAAGAGGTCCGTACTTGGCATCGTGTTCAAGCCATAGACGGGTAATGTAGTTAGGCAATCTATTAGAACTGTAAAATTGACTAACAATGAGGCCGAGTATGAGGCCATGATTGTAGGTCTTGAACCGACTAAAAGCCTGGAGGCTGAGGTGGTCGAAACTAAGTGAGATTCACTCTTCATGGTGAACACCAAGTCAATGGAACGTTCGAATTCAAAGAGGAACGAATGCAAAAATACCTGGATAAACTATAGGTAATGTTACATCGGTTCAGGGAATGGACTTTATAACATGTACCTCGGGATCAAAACAGCAACGATGCTCTTGCTAACTTGGGATCGTCGGCTGACGATAATGAATTCAACTCAACAACGGTCGTACAACTCATGAAATCGGTAGTGGAGGAAGGCCATGCTGAGATAAACTCGATAAGCTTTACCTGGGACTGGAGAAACAAATACGTATATTACCTGAAGACTGGAAAACTTCCCTCGGATCCTAAAGAATCGAGAGCTCTGTGTGCAAAGGCGGTCCGGTTCAGCTTGTCCAAAGACTGTACCCTACTCAGAAGAGCATTCGATGGCCCACTCGCCATATGTATGGGACCGGGAGACACCGAGTATGTTTTTATGAAAGTCCACGAGGGCACCTGCGAGAACCATTCGGGCGCTGAGTCATTGGTTCGGAAGATAATCATAGTCGGCTACTACTGGATCGACATGGAAAAAGACACAAAGGAGTTCATGCAAAAATGCGACGAATGTCAAAGAGCATGCTCCGATTATCCATCAGCCTGAAGAACCGTTGTATTCGGTCTTGTCACCCAGGTCGTTCATGAAATGGGTAATGGACATCATTGGTCCCCTGCCTTGGGCTGGTAAAGCTCAATTTATCTTATTTATGACTGATTATTTTTCTAAGTGGGTGGAAGCCGAGGCTTTTGAGAAAGTCAGGGAGAAGAAGGTTATTGATTTCATATGGGACCACATAATATGCAGATTCGGAATACCGGCCGAGATCGTGTGCGACAATGAGACCACATAAAGTGAGGGAGGAGGAGGTTATTGATTTCATATGGGACCACATAAAGTGAGCAAGTTTTTCGAGGACCATAAGATCAAAAGGATCCTATCGACACCCTATCACCCTAGTGGAAACGGGCAAGCAGAGTCCACAAACAAAACCATACTCCAAAACCTCAAAAAGAGATTAACCGACGCCAAAGAGAAATGGAAGGAAATCTTGCCTGAAGTCCTATGGGCATATCATACGACCTCAAAATCAAGTACCGGGGCCACCCCGTTCTCGTTGGTCTACGTCGAAGCTCTTATACCGGTCAAAGTAGGAGAACCGAGTCCCAGGTTCCGATATACGACTGAAGAATCAAACGAGGAGGCCATGAGTACGAACCTGGAACTGCTAGACGAAAGGCGCGAGGCCGCCCTTGCCCGATTGGCCGCCCAAAAACAATTGATCGAAAGATATTACAATCGGAGAGCCAACCTTCGACACTTCAATATCGGAGACTTGGTGTTAAGAAAGGTGATATTGAGCACCCAAAACCCAAATAAAGAGAAGCTGGGACCGAATTGGGAAGGTCCATATTGAATTATAGAGATCACCGGCAAAGGATCGTACAAACTCGAAACGGTGAACGGTGAGTGGCTACCAAACAACTGGAACATAACCCACTTAAAATGATATAACTGTTAAGGTACGACCGCATTCATTACCTTTCTTTAAATATATTACGGGCTGGACTAACATTTGCAGGTAACTACCAAGGAATGATGCAACTATTAGGCCTGAAAGCACGCGTTGCACTCTTTTTCCCTTGAACCAGTTTTGTCCCAAATGGGTTTTCCGGCAAGGTTTTTAATGAGGCAACAGTGGATCGTGCTAACTTAGAATTGAAGACTGACTATGAACCGAAGTCAAGGTTCGCATCAACGGTATTCGAGCCCTCTCTAAGATCGGCCCCGAATACTGGGGGCCATCACCCTCGGGTAATGATTTTAGCAAGGAAGGAAACTTCATGCTCAAATACGTCTGGACTTGGTGGATAGGATTTGTTGTAAAGACCAAACGGTCAAATGAACTGTGCCCATATAGACCACTTAAGCCATAACATGAAGCTTGTACATATTTATAATCTTGTATGTTGCACAGAAATAAAAGAAAGTTCCTACCTTGCAGATACATATTTTGTCTCTTAATTACTGTATTTTGTTCCTTAAAGACATCGGGCTCAAGGGCCACCTCTATCTGAATCCAAGAGATCACCCCCGCTCAGGGACTGTCGCATGGACAAGCCCGGACGGCTCGGGCTACGAAGCCCGGGGGCAAAAACCTATTAGGAAATGACCGAACTTCAACGGCTATGGTCATCCCCATTCAGGGATTGTTGTCCTGGGCAAGCCCGGATGACTCGAGGTAATAAGCCCATTAGGCAACACTCGAACTTAAGAGGCTAGGGTCATCCTAGAACGTCTCGGAGACGTGCGAGATCCGTAACCAAAACATAAGGCCTTCAAAATTTCTAAACTGGTTCAAAGGCTACCTTCGGCAAAATTATAATCTAAAACATTCTAAGTAAACACTTCGGGGAAAGCTTTCATTCATACTGAGCCCCCATGAGTCTTAAGCAAAATAATATCAAGAACGAGCATTGTTCGAACCTTTGAACAAGACCTAATTATTACATGCTAAGGCATTCATAATCTTTGCGATCGTAAAGAAATAAGCAAAAAGAAACAAGCTTGAAATTTGTCGAAGGGAAAAATTCATGTATATATACATAAATTTTTACAAAGGCCAAACGGCCTCAACAAAATACAAAAGTACAAAAGTAAAGAAAAATCTACAAGGCATCTAAGAAGCCCGATCTTCGCCGGAGCCCTCCTCGTCACCGGAACCATCGGGGTCTTCCCCGTCCTCGGATCCGCCCGAACCCTCGGAATCTTCCTCTTCCTCGGGGTACGCCAACTTCTTGGCCTCAGCCTCGAGCCTCTTAACATTTTCAATCTTGGCTGATAAATCGAACCCCCGGGCATGAACTTCCTCGAGAACCTCCCTCCGGGACTGCTACCTCATATATTTAACGATGGCCTTCAGGCATTCCTGAGCTGCCTCAGTATCAGCTTTATACTAGGCCACCATCTCTTCAGCGTCGGCCCTGGTTATTTTCGCCGCTGACTTGGTTGCTTCAAGCTCCTTGGCAAGGGTATCCCGTGTGGCAACATCCGAGCCCAGCTGAGACTGGAATTCTGTAATTGATATCAGATAATTCTCCTTGTTACACTACTCATTCCCTAATTAATATACTAATACTAGACAGTTGTCATGCCATAATTCAATATCTAGAAGGGAACATTGTATACGGGTAAAAATCGGGATCATGATACACTCCGGTCTCTAATAGAGTAAAACGAACTCGAGATATGATTGTGAAGGATCGAAATCGAAACCAAGGTCTCATCGAGTCAGAATCCAGGGGCACGTTTTCTGCCTTCGAGAATGTCGGGGTCATGATTCGAGATCGATCCAAATCCTGAAATACTTCGGAAGATATTGTTGGGCAATCAAGCACGACCAACAGAAGGCTGTAACATCCGTGTCTGAACGAATATAGCGGCGTGGATCCCGGCACGTATCGATGAAGAACTGGCAATCAGTTAAACAGAAAATTTTTTACCTTTTATAGAATTGTACTTAGAGTAGGATTCCTCTACTATATAAAGGGGGGTCTAATAATTCATTAGGGACATTGTAACATGTATTCCAAAGCAATATATTATTATTTTCACTGTTATTGTAAGCTTTTTCTCTCGTTCATCAAAATTGTCCACTGTGAGCCCGGATCGAGGGTGAATGCTTCACCAAGGCTGGAATCATCCTCCTCGCGTGGTTTGAAGTTATTGTATCTTTACTTGTCCATTCTAACTTAATTTATCTTTTTGTATCAAATTAATCTACATATCCTTAAAACCATTTACAAATTTAATTGTTATCCGATTTTGAGGGTAAACAAACATGTAACACATGAAGATGAAATATATTCAAGTTAATTGAGACCTTCTCTAAGTGATCAAGATTAAGGTAACTTTAAATCAAATTTCATTTTACTATAAGTTCAACTCGATCTAGTTGAACCACAAGTTCGTGTTCAATTTTAACCATATACTCGAACTTTCCGTGCATTGTTGGTAAACGAAAAACTGGCACTTACCTTTTACAAAATATTTTGGTAATAGGAGAACTGACCGTTAGTTATTAGAAAATTGAAAGGCACCTCTCATTATTGAAGATGACAAATTCACACTATTCACCTGCTTTTGTATGAAACTTTATTAAACGGTGAGACCACAAAACTACACGTAAAGGATATTAATGGTCCATATTGTAGCTCATAAATTAAGGCTGAGTTCTCTTATCCAAACTGCCAAGAGCCACAGTTTTGATCAGAATCGTTCTTTTCAGTACGTGAATTCGTGAAAGAAGCCAAAGTTTCCTAATACTAATACCTTTTGTTTTCTCTTCACATGTCTTTGATACAGCATATGCATACGTAAGAGACTAGTTTAAGTACTTAATAGAGTTCTCATATCCTAGAAATGATGAAGGTGATGCCACGATATAATTACAAATTCTACAAATTGAAGCCAGGCCCAGGTGTGGATTATTACTGAATTTATTGTTGTTATTGTTATATTTTTGTTGTTAGCAATTGAAACTCCTTACTTTGCATGTACTGTCAGCTATCACATCATGTATCCCATTCTTGGCAGGCATTGTTACTTTAATTTTTACCTTTTTTTAAAAAGACAATTTTTTTTCATTTTCTTTGATCAGAAACAAGATGCAATATGAAAAATAAGAAGGAAATATATATATATATATATATATACACATTGACAGTTTCTCAAACTCGAAAAGTCGTTATGGTTTGTTTTGTAAACTCTAACTGGCAACTAGTTATTGATTGCTTTGCTAAAATTGCAAAGCTAATTTATTGGTCAAAGTCAAATATTCCAAAATCTTTAATAAACATGCAAGTCACTTTCGGCTATCTATTAATTCTGTTTCTTACGATTTCAATGGTATGGGTTTGCCAATAAACGTAATGTTATGTCATTACAGTTGAGTTTTAATTTGATTTGTAAATCAAGAATGTTTGACGTCATTTTATTTTATATACAACTTTTATAATTTTTAGAACTTAAATTCATCTAGTTACTGATATTATATACTTCAATCTTTCTTTTTCTCTATCAAATTACCTTTGCAACCATTACTTTAAAACTTTCTTCCACTAAAACTTGCCAAGTCGACACTCGTTAAGTAAATAGTCCCAAAGAAATTGGGATGGGACTAAATCACTTTCTTTTGTTTTTTAGAATGTTGATTCGGTACTTTAACTAGTCCTTTTAAAATGTTCGGACGCGGTTATAACTAGTAAACATGCATCACTAGGAAAAATAATATTCTTATCTAACAATTTTATACATATATAATTAAGTTCACAGTCATTACCACAAAGAAATAGTGCGGTGAGGTATTCTGCTGCTACTTATTTGAGATTGCTAGATATCATGTCTGTACGTAATTTCGTTTAAGAAATAAATGATTATTTGAGTTGAGGAGCATTTTAGGATCGAAATAATCATGTACGGTGAGAAAGTTAACAAAATTATTTTGATGATAAAATCAAAAGACAAAAGAGAAACATGTCATAGGAAATATAAAAACCTATGGTGATTCGGTTAATTGACATATATTTACGAAAAAATTTACAAAAAATATCAAAAAAAATTAACGTCGCAAATTTCACTATTAAAGAGGTTCAACTCACACAAGCAGCAGATGAAGCCGAGCCTGTATCTCACAAATTCTTTCCCGGTATGTAACTCTGAGAGTCTACATAGCGGATATGAAAAGGAATGAGTTAATTAATTCATGGAAATTCAGTATCATTTTCTCATGATCTTTTTTCCCATAAAGAAAAATACGAAAATATATACTTTTCTTTTTAAAAAAAATTAATTATAATAAATATGTTGCTCTTCCTCTCCGGAAAAAAGATAAAACCCAAATATTGTTAAAAAATCAGGTGAACTACCCACTATCCAATTCTTTCTTTTCTGATTCTCTTTATGCATAATTACATATATAGGAAAAAAAAAAAAAAACAAGTGACTAATGAATAGAGAATCTTCTTGGATTTGGTCAGATTCGAAAGGAAAAAAAGAACAAATTGAAATAGTATCTATTGCTATTATGGAAACCGCAAACACGGCAACGCGGCTACCTCAATGCCCGCTACTACATTGTTAATACAATAGAAAATGCATCCAGTTTTCCTAAATTTTTCTTGTGCATCCAGTTTTCCTAAATTTTTCTTGTGCATCCAGTTTTCCTAAATTTTTCTTGCTTCTATTCTATCCCTGCATATTCTACTTTTATATTTATAAGTCCTTTTCTTATATTGTTATATGAGTTTAAATTCCATATATTGGCCATGTAACAATAATCTATACTATCATATTGCTTAAAAAGTAATTACAACTAACTCTATTTAATAAGCATTACAACTAACAATGACAACTAACTTTTTGTCAAACACCCTCTCCCACACCACCCCGAATCCCACCTCACCCAGCGAATAGTCTCCTCGCTTTTTTTTATAACAATGTAATATGTCACGCCCTTAATTTATAACATTCCTAGAGCTGAACTGGTCCAAAACAAAAGAAGACATGACTAGCACATTCGTTTCAATAGACTCTTCTTCATAACTCTTAACTCCCTAAGATAACATTTATTCCTTGCACGTAAAACATAAAACCCATCTTATATAAATACTTCCCTTTCCAATTCCCTTATCAAGGAAAAAAAAACAAAAAGGAGAAGGGAAAAACAAATACTCAAAAAATGGCCCTTTCTAATGAAAATGATCAAGAAAGTGTGGCTGCTCGCAAAAAAACAATCAAGAGAATCAGTATTATTGCCATTTCTTCCATAGTTCTCGTTGGTTGTATTGTGGCTGCTGTAGTTGGAATAACTCTTGGCAAAAATAATGGGAATTCAGGCAACCAATCCAAGTCTTTTTCCACAGCTATCAAAGCTATTTGTGACATAACCTTATATCCTCAATCTTGTTACAATAGTCTTGGTCCTCTAGCCAAATCAAACAACCTTAAACCTCAAGATATTTACAAATTATCCGTCCAAGTTGCTATCGACGAATTGTCAAGAACTTCAGATGACTTCTTCAATATGCCAGAATTGAAGAATATTTCTGACCCTATGGCTGTTAAGGCCTTAGGAAGTTGTCATGAACTTATTTCACTTTCACTAGATAGCCTGAATGAATCTCTTTCGATCCCAAACAAGTCATTTTCCGAGGCATTTTCTGATCTCAAAACAAGGCTAAGTGCAGCTGGAACTTACCAACAAACATGCATTGATGGTTTTGGGAATGTTACTTATGCTTTTGCTAGTATTGCTTCCCATAATTTTAAGAATTCGGGCGAATATACTAGTAACAGTTTGGCTATTATTGATAACATTGATCAATCAATTCAGAATTCAATTGATTCAATGGATTCCTTGGGTGGAATCGGGAGAAGACGTCGTTTGATGAATTTTGATGGAGATTTTCCAAGCTGGATGGGTTCGAATGATAGGAAATTGCTTCAATCTTCAAAAGGAAAAAATTCGACCAAAGTGGATGTTGTGGTGGCTAAAGATGGCTCTGGGGATTTTATTACTATTAGTAAGGCTCTTAAGGCTGTACCTGAGAAGAGTAACAAGAGGTTTGTGATTTATGTGAAAAAGGGTGTTTATGTTGAGAATGTTAGGGTTGAGAAGAAGAAATGGAATGTAATGATGATTGGTGATGGCATGGATGCAACCATTGTATCTGGCTCTCTCAACTTTGTAGATGGCACTCCCACTTTTCAAACTGCAACTTTTGGTAAGTTTCTTGGTCCAAATTTTGCATGAAACATATATATTGGCAAGGTTGATACAATTTTTTAAATCCTAGGCTACATGCATGCAAGTTAATTATTGAATGCACGAAGGTTTCATATCGTTATTAGAACAATAGGACTCTTTGTCTATACATCTCTTGTTATGCACCTCGGAGCTTCATTTACTGAGTTGTCACTCGCATGGTTTGAATTTTTTTTATTTATTTATTTTGTTGCTACGCACCCCCCTTCGACTACAATTATATTTTAAAGAAATTTAACTATAGAAATAGGGAGAGTTGAATACAACAAGCACCCGTTGTTGTAAAGGTGCGTAACATTTATTTTTTTGGGCACATATAAATTATGTTCTATATAGATTCAAGCCGTAGAAACATCTTCTAGCAGAAATGTAGGGTAAGGTTACGTATAACAGACCCTTGTGGTCTAGCCCTTGCCCGGACCCCGTGCATAGCGGGAGCTTAGTACACTAGGCTATCCTTTATAGGTTGAACAAGTATTTGATGCAAAAATTGCAGAATTGAGGATTCATGCTCATATAGCATGTTGAGTCCCACATCGGAAGGAAAAATATAAATGAGTTTCCTTATATGGCCTTACGCAATTCTCACCTCATGAACTAGTTTTTGGGGTTTAGTTAAGTTTAAGATCTATTTCTTTATTGTAGTATCATATATCAAAGGTTCATCCTAATTTACTTGATGATTGCCCCACAATACTGTCAACGTCAACGGTCTAAATGTCCAGTCATGGGCGTGCAAAGGAGTGTGAGTCCCATATATAAATTGGGGGAGGGGGAGGGGGAGGGGGGGTCTCCTTATTTAGTCTTTGACAGTTCTAACCTCATAATCTAGCTTTTGATGTCGAGGTTCAATGTCCATTTATTTGTCATGTAGACCCCAACTTATTTGGGACTAGGGCGTACTTGTTATATTTAAGTCTAATTGTTTTTTCCATTTTTCTTCCTACGCAGCTGTGTTTGGCAAGGGATTCATAGCTCGTGACATGGGGTTCCGCAACACAGCAGGTGCAGCTAAGCATCAAGCCGTGGCTCTAATGTCAACTGCTGATCTCTCTGTCTTTTACCGCTGCAAATTCGACGCTTACCAAGACACACTATACCCACACTCCAATCGCCAATTCTACAGAGAATGCAGAATCTATGGCACAGTTGACTTCATATTTGGTAATTCAGCAGTTGTGTTCCAAAACTGTCACATACTTCCCAAGAAACCAATGCCTGGTCAAAAGAATACCATCACGGCTCAAGGCAAGATCGACCCCAATCAAAACACTGGCATTTCTATTCAAAATTGCACAATTTGGCCCTCAGCAAATCTCACTGGAGTTAGTACTTTCTTGGGTAGGCCATGGAAAAACTTTTCAACAACCGTTATTATGCATACAACAATGGCCAGCTTTATTGATCCTACAGGGTGGTTACCTTGGGTGGGTACTACAGCACCAGATACTATTTTCTATGCTGAATATAGAAACTTCGGACCTGGGGCTGTGACTAAAAATAGAGTCAACTGGAAAGGATTGAAATTGAATATTACTAGTAAAGAAGCTAGCAAGTTTTCTGTTCAGAAATTCATTCAAGGTGACAAATGGCTCCCGTCAACCGGAGTGAGTTTCAAAAAGGATATCTGAGTCAAATAAATCATTTTTTTTCTCCACCTACAAGGTTAATTTTTGTTTTTTGTTATTGGTGTTACTTGTGGAGCTCTAAGAGCCAAAGAATATGTTATACACTCTAGGGGTTAAGACCCTTAATTGTTTTGTTACATTTGAAATTATAAAGTTTAATGTCATTCTTTCTCTATCAATTTGACTTTACAAACCATTACTTTAATATTTTCTTTTACTATATAGTTATCGTAAGTTAAATTAATATCTTTTATGTTGTATCCATACTATACAGTGTAACAAAAAGTACTTTTTATATAATATTGAATGTCTAAAACTATAAACTTTTTTAAAAAATTAATGGGGAGTAAAATTCTGTTGAAAATTTACTCTATGTATAACTTAATTAATTAACGTGGAAATGCATTTCAATTTCTTAACTCTTTATTTTTTTTCTTTGTTCTTCCATTAGATCTGGTCAATTTTCTTCTACTGTAAATAATATTGATTGGGTCGTATTATATTTTAGTTAGTCCTTTTTCAAATATTCGGACGCGGTTATAACTCGTAAGCATGAATCAAAACAAAAAATATTCCTATTTAACTCGCCAAAATTTGGAACTTTCAAGCTGACCTATTTGTGGTAATTATCAATGAGTAAATTAAAAACTAACTGAAAGTCTGGGATGTTTCATGCGCTGCAACTAAAGATTTTGGGGCAACTTAATATGTCAACATTCTGCTAGAAAAAATAGGTTGTTTCACTTGCTTAGGCAAACACTGATCTTTTAGACCTTTTCCTTTTTTAAAAAAAAAAAGAAATTTATTATGTCAGGCCCATTTTCTGAACAAGTCGCGACTGATACCCGATCACTAAATTCGACCGAGTGAACTATTTATGCTTATCAAAACTATTATAACTTCAAACTTTTTATGCAACAAGGCAATATTTTAATCAAATACTTTTAGATAATTTGAATATCTAAAGTAAATCAACTCCAAAACTTTATTCGTAGTAACTACTAAAATACTACAAAGTTATTATCAAAAACACTTGAATCTTAACCCACCGACCGTGTCTATGAAGCCTCTACTGATAAACTGACGCACTGCTCGGGACATGAGATTTCCTGGCTAGTTCTCCAAGTAAACAAAGAAATAGCTAAATAATGACGACTCAAAGGAATACTCCACGAACAAAAGCGTAGCTCACCAATAGCACTGGAAGTGAGGGAAGTCCTAACTTATAGCCTGCTCGCCTGCAAAACCGGTTCTTACGTTGTACCGCATACCAACGCAGGTTCCCAAAAGAGAACGTCAGTACCATCCATTGTACTTAGTGAGTCTCAATGACAGAGGACGAAACTTTCATAAAATATACATTGCAAGCAAAGATTTTAAATGCATGAAAAACATAAAGCTTCTAGGAACAATTCTAAAATAATTGCATAACGGCAGTTCATGAACATTCTAAAAGAAATTCTTTTCTTTTTCTTTTTTATCAAAAAAAAATACTTCACTTTATGCTTCGGGAATTCCAACTATCCTGACTTATTTCTGTCTCAGTCACCATGTGATCGGCATGGGTTCGATCCCAACCTGATCGAATAGTCTCAATCCCCGAGGTGCCACTCGCTTCATGGTTCTCGGCGCTCATATGTCATACCTTAGCGTGGCTAGATAAATTCTCAGCAACGAGACCCTCGGCTCGTGTGCTCCCTATTTTGGCACAAGTAGTTTCAGGAAGCCAACGCCTTGATCAGGACCCTCGGCCTGGATGATAATCCCTTCTCTGAATAGAGGATACTCCCAAAAATACTTTAATAATAAATTATTGTGTGATCTCGCTAAGATCTAAATCAACTTTCTTGATCATTCATGTCTAAATCTTTTCTGGAATAATTCATACATATTCATATTGGTATCCTTAAATGTAAAGTATGGCAAAGCATGAAATAACTATTCAAAAGTATTTCTAAAGATTCTTGTTTTTTCATGAATTTTCAATATGAAAACGACATATAAGATTAACACAAAATTTTGAAAATTTATGCATATATATCAGAATAAATCATCTAAACTTTAGTTAGAACAATTCTAAGTTAACATATGTATTCAAATCTCAAGTGCCCGGGGATTATGATAGGAGCTTAAAAATTATAGTACTTAAATGGTAAGGTCAAAAATAGAGATAACTAACTTTTAATGAAAGTTCCGTACATGTTACCTTTATAGAGGAACATGAAAGAAAAGAGGTTGGTTGAAGAAGAAAGAGGAAAGTTTTATTAGCATACCATCTGTAGCTTCTTTCCTTTTTTTCATTAATCAAAAAAGAAAACACCTTATAACTTTTCAAAGAATACTGTGAGTGTTAACGGCAGTTTGGATCTTAACCAAGAAATTTCTTAATAGCATTCAACAAAGTATTAGATTATGATTTGTAAAGTAACAGGAGCTAGTCCTATCTAATGACAGCAGCAAAAGTTGCTCGTTAAGCTTCTTTATATTATAATTCAACTGTTGGTCAAATCAAAAGACAACTTGTCCAGTAATATTTGTTACTAAAGTATTTAATTATCTTTCTATTAGAAGCATTGAAGAGAGAAACGAGCAATTATATTCATTCGCTCCAATTAAGTACATATTAACTCTTTCATGCAATTCAACAAACAACTTGTATGTGTACTTTTGTGAGTTAAACCACTTTGTTAAAGGGTTATATCAACTCACCTCAAAACTCGTCAAGCCAATACGTAGCCCCCAGTCCAATTTATATCCGTCAAACAATCAATTCTACAAAAATCAATGCATTTTAATTAATTTTAAAGTTTCACATCTAAATATAAAAATTATTGTTGATACAGAGAAAGAAGGGAATTAACTACTCGATTCTTACCTATTACTAGTGTAGAATAATTGACAATAAAAAATTTTATATACCTGAATTCAAGAATTAGTGATTTGTAAAGAAATCTAGAACTTATCGTTGCCTGCGTTAGTATTTCGCTGGGAGCCTCTGTTTCTTGTTACTTAAAATTCTGCTTCCTTGTTTTTTTGCTTCATATAAGGAGGCTTTAAGCCTTTTTACTTACAGCAGCTCACTTTATGGCCTTTAGGTCTAATCCCTTTTTCTTTTTCTTTTTTAAATTTTTACCTTCCTATATACTATTTGAAACTTTATTACTCTTTCTACTCAAGTTTTAATTTAATTACATAGACATATATAATTTATCAATTATATACATTTTAGGAATTAAATGAGTATCTCTTTTTATTAGGAATTGAATAAGGAATCAATTATTTTGCATCCTTATTCTCTCTCACTCTTGCGCTCTCTCTCTCTCTCTATCTCTCTCTCTCTCAATCTTTCATTCTTTGTTCTTTCCCCAATTTTTCTTCCTCTCATGTTCTCTATTTTTTATCTTTTCATGTTGTATATATTTTTAACGGAATTCATCAATGAAATTTCAATCGTTTTACTATAGAGTTTTAACTTAGCAATTTCCTTTCATGTTGCACAATTGGTGTTTAAATTGAAATTGTCAATCAATAAATTTTGAAGGTGTTTGACTCTCCACCAGTGACAGCAATTAAAAAGCTTTGAATTCAAATTTAGATTTTTAAAAATCATTATTTGTTTGGATTGGGTGTTGTTTCAAACAATTAAAAATATTGTTTGGAGTTTATATCTCAATTTTGAGGGGGTTTGGTGAAGATTAGACTTGATTTTGGATGAATTTCAGATTGAAACTCGAAGAAGAAGAAGAAGAAGAAGAAGAAGAAGAAGAAGAAGAAGAAGAAGAAGAAGAAGAAGAAGAAGAAGAAGAAGAAGAAGAAGAAGAACACATGACATACCATATATTTATGAAATTGTAGTAAAGTTATAGTATAATTGTATATAAATTGTATTCTATTATATTTATATATTTTTTATTATTTGAATATTGTATGAAAGTTGAAAAATAGTTGTATAATGTATAAATCGTTGTATAAAATTTGTATTTAAGTTATCAATATTATTATTTTTTACTTAAAGTTGTTGATATGTATTAAAATTGTATTAAGAGAGAAAGTTTTGATTGGAATTTTAGAGAGGAAGAAGCACACACCACATACAATATATACAAAATATACAAAAGATATACTATATAAAATTTGTATGAAAATTATATTTAAGTTATATGATGTTGTAGTTGTATTTAACTGGGTAAGAAGGATGTATGAATGTAATGACCCAATCGGTCATTTTAATTTTTAGAACCCCGTTCCCTAAAATAAAACTTTCTGTAGGTGCTTGTAATGATTTATGACTTGCGGGGATGGTTGGTTCGGGATTTAGAAGTGTTTGAGGTGAAACCGGAATACTTGATTCCTTAAGTTGGCCTTAAAGTGCTAAGTTTGACTTCGGTCAATAGTTTGAGAAAACGACCCCGGAATAAAATTTTTATGATTCCAACAGCTCCGTATGGTAATTTTGGACTTAGGAGCGTGATCGGAATTTTATTTGGAAGTCCGTAGTGAAATTAGGCTTGAAATGGCTAAAATAGGAATTTAAAGTTTGAAAGTTTGACCGGGGGGTTGACTTTTTGATATCGGAGTCGGAATCCAATTCGGAAAATTTTCATAGCTCCGTTATGTAATTTATGACTTGTGTGTAAAATTTGAAGTCAATCGGAGTTGATTTGATAGGTTCCGACATTGAACGTAGAAGTTGAAAACTCTTAGTTTCATTAAGCTTGAATTGGGGTATGATTCATGATTTTAGCTTTGTTTGATGTGATTTAGAGGTTCGACTAAGTTCGTATGATATTTTAGGACTTGTTGGTATATTTGGTTGAGGTCCCGAGGGCCTCGGGTGAGTTTCGGATGGTTAATGGATCAAAAGTTGGACTTAAAAAGCTGCTGCAATTTTCTCTTCTGCTGCATATTCTGGGCTGTGATCGAGCCTCAGATCGAGCCCCAGATATCGAGCCTCAGATCGAGCCCCAGATATCGAGCCTCAGATCGAGCCCCAGATATCGAGCCCACGATCGAGGCCTGAGTCGAAGCTAGGGACGAGGCTCAGTATCGAAGCCTCGATCGAAGGCAAGGCTCGAGGGCATGATCGAAGATAAGGCTCGAGGGCTAGGATCGAGACCCATGCTCGATGCCCTGATCGAAGGCTCAAGCTCTATGCTATGATTGAGGCTATGATCGAAGGCCCAACCTCGATACCCTGATCGAGGCCATGACCGAGGTCCAGGCTCGAGCCTGTGATCGAAGTCACGATCGAAGGTAAGGCTCGATGGCATGATCGAAGGTATGGCTCGAGGGCTAGGATCGAGGCCCAATCCTCGATGCCCTGATCGAAGGCACATGTTCGATGCCGCGATCGAGGCCCAGTTCCGAACTGCTGGGCAGTTATAAAAACAGAGGACATTCGTCCCATTTGCCATTTTTGGCGAACTTGAGTTTGAGCAGAGGCGACTTTTGGCAGATTTTCAAGGAAAAAATATTGGGAAAAGTGATTCTAACTCGGATTTGATCAATATACAAGAATATATCATTGTTTTCACGATTTAATTAGTGTTTTGAAATTGAAATTTGGAAAAGTTTAGAAATCTCATAAAAACGAAATTTTGAGATTTCGGTATCGATTCGGAGTCGGATTTGAGTGAAACTGGTATGGTTGGACTCGTAATTGAATGGGTTATCGGATTTCATAACTTTTGCCGGATTCCGAGATGTGGGCCCCGCGGGCAAATTTTTAATTAATTTCAAATCTTTTCTTTAAAATGTAGTATTTTCTTATAGAATTGATTCCTATAATATTTAGTGATTGTATCGAATTATTTTGGCTAGATTCGAGCCAGACGGAGTTGGATAATCGTGGAAAATGCCTTATACATGATTAAATAGGAGCAAGACGAGGTAAGTCTCTTGTCTAATCTTGTGAGGGGGGAAATTACCTCATAGGTGATTAAGATTAAATAATTGTTGCTAATTGTGGGGGGCTACGTACACACAAGGTGACGAGAGTCCGTGCGTAGCTACTATTAATACTAAAGTCCGAGTAATTTAGGGCTCAAAGCATGTATTACTTGTGTAAATTATATTCTTTGATTAATTAATATTAATTGATATATATGAATATATTGTGAATTGTTTGATAAAGATATTAAAGGATGGAAATCTCATAGGCTTGATTTCTATTTAAATCAATTAATTGTCAAAAAAAATTGTTCTCCTCCCAAATTTAACTTATAATAAACATACTGTCCTTCCGGAGGCACATAAGAAAATGTCCTCCTTTCTTGTGGAGCAGGCCGAACGCCTCGGCAAGATAGATGCATCTATGGATCGCGCCGCACGTCCCTCGGCAGTGTACACGACAGTCTGGATCGGGCCGTACGTCCTCGGCAGAAATCGTGCTTAATAATAATAATAATTACACGATGCTTTAATAATTTATTTCAGCTTGTAAAGCTAATTAGTAAATTGGAAAATCTTTGGAATTTAATAAATTATTATTCTTGCTTGTTAAGGAATTAATTGTTACTCCTGTAAATGAGATTTAATTGATAAATTGGAATTTATCTGAATTAAAGAAATTTAATTAATATATTGAAAATTGATACATTTGAAGGAATTTGATTATTTTCGCTAATTAAATAAATTCTGTAAATCACATTGATTTAAATATCCTAGTTTTATTTCAATTGTTATTGACCTATAGTGAGTGTCAAAGTCGGCCATCTCGTCTCTACCACTTTGAGATTAGGCTTGATATTTACTGGGTACACGTTGTTTACGTACTCATACTACACTTGCTGCACTTTTTGTGCAGGATCTGAGACAGGTACTAGTGGAGGACCTATCATCACATACCCACGTCATCCAGAGGCATAGTGGTGAGCTGCATTTCTGAGTCGTTCTGTAGCTACTAGTGTCTCTTCTGATATTTATATTTTGTCTATTTTATTTCAGACAGTATTTGGAGTTTTGTATAATCTAATAGATGCTCATTCACTTGTGACACCGGGTCTTGGCACTCACATTGGTAGAAGTTGGTATTTTATTATTTTCTTGGAATAAAAGTTTAATCAATGTATGCTTAATTTATTAGTTGGCTTGCCTAGCTGTAGTGTTGGGCGCCATCACGACCTACAGGTAAAATTGGGTCGTGACAACATGGTATCAGAGCACTAGGTTCATGTAGGTCTCACAAGTTATGAGCAGACCTAATAGAGTCTTGCGGATCAGTACGGAGACGTCTGTACTTATCTTCGAGAGGCTATATGATGTTAGGAAGCTACTTTTCTTCGTATTCTATCGTGCAATTGATGTAGTACTAAATATCCTTCTCTTATTCTCTCACAGATGGTGAGAACACGCTCTAATGATATTCCAGACCAGGGAAGAGCTACTCTCCTAGTTGCTAGAGGCCGAGGCAAAGGCCGAGGGAGGGCTCCAACCCGTGGTAGAGGGCGAGGACGTCCCAGGACTATTCCGGTTATGCCGCCAGTGGATCCAGTAGAGAATCCTATTATTGAGGAGCAGGGTGAGGTGCCTGTGGCAGAGCCAGCTCCGGTGGACTTCACATCTGCACTGGGATTTCAGGATGTTATGGGTCATATACTGCGATTCATGGATAATATGACTCAGGCCGGTTTATTTCCGGCAGACCCAGCCACATCTCAGGCAGGCGGGGGAGCACAGACCCCTACTGCACAGGCTCATGGACAGGCAGCTGCTATATATCAGACCCAGGGTGCATTACCCGTGGGTGGAGTCCAGCCAGTAGCAGCAGCTACACCTGAGCCCAGGGCGGCTGTAGCCGCCGATCCTCAGAAACTATTGGACAGATAGACTAGACTACATCCTCCTGTCTTCGGGGGTGAGCGACATGAGGATCCACATGATTTCATTGATCGTTGCAAGGATAGACTGTACAACATGAGGATATTGGAATCTCATGGGGTTGATTTCGCTACTTTTCAGCTAGAGGGTAGAGCCCGTAGATGGTGGCAGTCTTATGCTCTTGGTAGACTAGCAGATTCTCCTCTCATGACTTGGGACAGGTTCACCCGCATCTTCTTGGACAGGTATATTCCACCCTCCCAGAGGGAAGAGTTACGGTTTTAGTTTGAGCAGCTCCAGCAGGGACAGATGTCAGTGACCGATTATGAGGCGAGGTTTTCTGAATTATCTCGCCATGCACTAATGATACTCCCTACTGAGGCGGAGAGAGTGCAAAGGTTTGTAGCCGGTTTACATACTGGTATTCAGGCTACTATGGCTCGAGAGGTTGAGATGGGTACTTCTTATGAGCGAGTTGTGGAGATAGCCCGGAGGATTGAGGATGTACGTCAGCGGAGCCGAGAGCAGATTATGAGAGATAAGCGGTTCAGGTACTCTGGAGAGTTCAGAGGTGCTCCGTCCGGGGGCAGAGGTCAGTTCGTGAGGGGACAGTCCAGCAGACCCCCAAATCTAGCACCACCACCTCCTCGAGGTACTCCAGTGCGACCTTATCTCAGTGCTATCCCAGAGAGTTCTTACCGCCCACCAGCTATTCAGGGTCCTCCCAGTGGGTATTCAGGTCCCCAGGGCCAGACACTTAGTCAGCAGCCCATCGCACCGAAGAGTTGTTACGAGTGCGGGGATCCCAGTCACATGCGGAGGTTTTTCCCCAGGCTTCGGGGTAGACCAGTACAGCAGGGTCAGCAGTCCGACCACCAAGAGGTGGAGGACAGGTGGGTAGGAGTCGTCCTAGAGGTGGAGGTCAGCCAGGCGGAGGCCAGCCAGTTGGCGCTCCAGCTCGGTTCTATGCTTTTCCGGCTAGACCAGATGCAGAGGCCTCAGATGCCGTGATTACAGGTATTATTTCTGTTTGTGGCAAAGATGCCTCAGTATTATTTGATCCAGGATCTACGTATTCATATGTGTCATCTCTATTTGCTCTATTCCTGGGTGTTTCTCGTGAGTCCTTGAGTACTCCTATTTATGTGTCCACTCCTGTGGGCAATTATGTTGTTGTGAACCGGATCTACCGGTCCTGTATTATTACATTCTGTGGTTATGAAACTAGAGCAGATCTCCTATTGCTTGAGATGACCGATTTTGAAATTATTCTGGGTATGGACTGGTTATCTCCATATCATGCTATTCTAGATTGTCATGCCAAGACTGTTACCTTGGCTATTCCAGCATTGCCTAAGCTGGAGTGGAAGGGTTCGCCTGTTAGTTCATTTAATCGAGTTATTTATTTTATAAAGGCTCAACACATGGTTGAGAAGGGTTGTTTGGCTTATCTAGCCTATGTTCGGGATACTACTGCAGAGACTCCTGTTATTGATTCAGTGCCTGTAGTTCGGGAGTTTCCCGATGTATTTCCGTCAGATCTTCCAGGTATGCCACCTGATCGTGATATTGATTTATGTATTGACTTGGCTTCAGATACCCAGCCTATATCTATCCCACCGTATCGCATGGCTCCAAAAGAATTGAAAGAGTTGGAAGAACAGCTTGAAGAGTTACTAGCCAAAGGGTTTGTCAGACCGAGTGTATCGCCTTAGGGTGCACCAGTATTGTTTGTGAAAAAGAAGGATGGAACAATGCGGATGTGTATTGATTATCGCCAATTGAACAAAGTCACTATTATGAACAAGTACCCGTTGCCGCGTATTGATGATCTATTTGACCAGTTGCAGGGTGCTAGGGTATTCTCTAAGATCGACTTGAGGTCGGGGTACCATCAGTTGAAGATTCGGGATTCGGATGTTCTGAAGACTGCGTTCCGTACTAGATATGGTCATTATGAGTTTCTGGTAATGTCTTTTGGTTTAACTAATGCACCGGCAGCATTTATGGATCGGATGAACAGGGTATTCAGGCCATATATTAACTCATTTGTCATTGTCTTCATTGATGACATTTTGATCTACTCTCGTAGTAAGGAGGAGCATGAGCAGCATATGAGAGTAGTGCTTCAGACATTGCGGGAACAAAAGCTATATGCTAAGTTCTCTAAATGTGAGTTTTGGCTAGAGTCTGTAGCATTTTTGGGACATATCGTATCGGGCGAAGGTATTAAAGTTGATCCCAAAAAGATTGAGGCAGTTCAGAATTGGCATCGTCCCACTTCGGTGACGGAGATCAGGAGTTTTCTGGGTTTGGCAAGTTATTATCGTCGGTTTGTGGAAGGTTTTTTATCTATTGCAGCACCTTTGACCAAATTAACCCAGAAGGGTGCTCCATTCCGATGGTCCGATGATTATGAGGTGAGCTTTCAGAAGCTCAAGACATCATTGACTACAACACCAGTGTTAGTGTTGCCTTCTGGTTCGGGGATGGATACAGTGTATTGTGACGCTTCGAGCATTGGCTTGGGTTGTGTATTGATGCAGGAAGGGCAAGTTATTGCATATGCTTCACGTCAGCTGAAGCCCCATGAAAAGAATTATCCGGTACATGATTTAGAGTTAGCTGCGATTGTTCACGCTCTTAAGATTTGGAGGCATTATCTTTATGGTCTTGCGAAGTTTACACTGATCATCGCAGTTTGCAGCATTTGTTCAAGCAGAGGGATCTAAATTTGAGGCAGCACAGATGGCTGGAGTTACTAAACGATTATAATATTAGTATCTTGTATCATCCGGGCAAAGCAAATGTGGTTGCAGATGCCTTGAGCAGAAAGGCGGAGAGTATGGGTAGTTTGGCTTTCATTTCAGCAGAGGAAAGACCATTAGCCTCAGATATTCAGTCTTTGGCTAACAGACTTGTGAGGCTGGATATTTCAGAGCCCAGCCGAGTTCTTGCATGTGTTGTGGCCCGGTCTTCACTATTTGAACAGATCAAGGCTCGCCAGTATGATGACCCACACCTGGTGGTTCTTCGTGAAACGGTACTACGAGGTGGTACTAAGGAAGTCACTATTGGTGCAGATGGTGTTCTATGACTCCAGGATCGTCTGTGTGTTCCTAATGTGGATGAACTGAGGAAAAAGATCCTGGATGAGGCACACAGTTCTCGATATTCTATTCATCCAGGTGCTACGAAGATGTATCGTGACTTGAGGCAGCATTATTGGTGGCGACGAATGAAAAAGGACATAGTTGAGTATGTAGCTCGGTGTCTAAATTGCCAGCAAGTTAAATATGAGTATCAGAGGCCAGGTGGCCTACTCCAACAAATGACTATACCAGAGTGGAAATGGGAACGAATTACTATGGATTTTGTAGTTGGGTTACCGCGGACCTTGAGGAAGTTTGATGCAGTTTGGGTGATTGTTGACAGGTTGACCAAGTCGGCACATTTTATTCCTGTTGTGACTACGTATACTTCAGAGAGGTTGGCCCAGATTTATATTCAGGAGATAGTTCGGTTGCACGGTGTGCCAATTTCCATCATATCAGATAGAGGCCCTCAGTTTACTTCACATTTCTGGAGAGTAGTACAGAGTAAGTTGGGGACCCGTGTAGAGCTCAGCAAAGCCTTTCATCCGCAGACCGATGGACAGTCAGAGAGGACAATTCAGATTTTGGAGGATATGCTCAAGGCATGTGTGATTGACTTTGGAGGTCAGTGGGATCGTTTCCTGCCTTTGGCCGAGTTTGCTTATAATAACAGTTACCAATCCAGCATCGAGATGGCTCCATTTGAGGCTTTATATGGTCAGTGATGTCGTTCACCTATCGGATGATTTGAGCCAGGTGAGGCTAAGTTATATGGTACTGATTTGGTAAGTGATGCCTTAGAAAAGGTGAAGTTGATTCAGGAGCGACTTCGTACAGCACAGTCCAGACAAAAGAGTTACGCGGATCAGAAAGCGCGTGATATATCATTTATGGTAGGTGAAAAAGTTCTCTTGAAGGTTTCGCCGATGAAGGGGATTATGAGATTCGGGAAGAAGGGAAAATTGAGCCCAAAGTTTATAGGCCCATTTGAGGTGTTGAAATGAGTTGGGGAGGTTGCTTATGAGCTTGCCTTGCCTCCCATCCTATCGGGAGTTCATCCGATTTTTCACGTATCTATGCTCCGGAAGTATCATGCCGACCTATCACATGTGTTAGACTTCAGCACAGTTCAGCTAGATGATAGCTTGGGTTATGAAGAGGAGCCAATTGCCATTGTTGATAAACAGGTTCGCCAGTTGAGGTCCAAGAGGATTTCTGCAATAAAAGTCCAGTGGATGGGCCAACCAGTCGAGGAAGCGACTTGGGAGGCCGAGGAAGACATGTGGAGCAGATATCCCCACTTATTCAGCACTCCATGTACAATTCTAAACCTGTTCGAGGATGAACGTTTGTTTAAGAGGTGGAGAATGTAATGACCCAACCGGTCATTTTAACTTTTAGAACCTCATTCCCTAAAATAAAACTTTACGTAGGTGCTTGTAATGATTTATGACTTGCAGGGATGGTTGGTTCGGGATTTGGAAGTGTTTGAGGTGAAACCGGAACACTTGGTTCCTTAAGTTGGCCTTAAAGTGTTAAGTTTGACTTCGGTCAACATTTTGAGAAAACGACCCTGGAATAGAATTTTTATGATTCCAACAGCTCTGTATGGTGATTTTGGACTTAGGAGCGTGATCGGAATTTTATTTGGAAGTCCGTAGTGAAATTAGGCTTGAAATGGCTAAAATAGGAATTTAAAGTTTGAAAGTTTGACCGGGGGATTGACTTTTTGATATCGAAGTCAGAATCGAATTCCGAAAATTTTCATAGCTCCGTTATGTAATTTATGACTTGTGTGTAAAATTTGAAGTCAATCGGATTTGATTTGATAGGTTCCGACATTGAACGTAGAAGTTGAAAACTCTTAGTTTCATTAAGCTTGAATTGGGGTATGATTCATGATTTTAGCGTTGTTTGATGTGATTTAGAGGTTCGACTAAGTTCGTATGATGTTTTAGGACTTGTTGGTATATTTGGTTGAGGTCCCGGGGGCCTCGGGTGAGTTTCGGATGGTTAACGGATCAAAAGTTGGACTTAAAAAGCTGCTGCAATTTTCTCTTCTGCTGCATATTCTGGGCTGTGATCGAGCCTCAGATCGAGCCCCAGATATCGAGCCTCAGATCGAGCCCCAGATATCGAGCCTGAGATAGAGCCCTAGATATCGAGCCTCAGATATCGAGCCCACGATCGAGGCCTGAGTCGAAGCCAGGGACGAGGCTCAGTATCGAAGCCTCGATCGAAGGCAAGGCTCGAGGGCATGATCGAAGATAAGGCTCGAGGGCTAGGATCGAGACCCATGCTCGATGCCCTGATCGAAGGCTCAAGCTCGATGCTATGATTGAGGCTATGATCGAAGGCCCAACCTCGATACCATGATCGAGGCCATGACCGAGGTCCAGGCTCGAGCTTGTGATCGAAGTCACGATCGAAGGTAAGGCTCGATTGCATGATCGAAGGTATGGCTCGAGGGCTAGGATCGAGGCCCAACCCTCGATGCCTTGATCGAAGGCACATGTTCGATGCCGCGATCGAGGCCCAGTTCCGAACTGCTGGGCAGTTATAAAAACAGAGGACATTCGTCCCATTTGCCATTTTTGGCGAACTTGAGCTTGAGCAGAGGCGACTTTTGGCAGATTTTCAAGGGAAAAATATTGGGGTAAGTGATTCTAACTCGGATTTGATCAATATACAAGAATATATCATTGTTTTCACGATTTAATTAGTGTTTTGAGATTGAAATTTGGAAAAGTTTAGAAATCTCATAGAAACGAAATTTTGAGATTTCGGTATCGATTCGGAGTCGGATTTGAGTGAAACTGGTATGGTTGGACTCGTAATTGAATGGGTTGTCAGATTTCATAACTTTCGCCGGATTCCGAGATGTGGGCCCCGCGGGCAAATTTTTAATTAATTTCGGATCTTTTCTTTAAAATGTAGTATTTTCTTATAGAATTGATTCCTATAATATTTAGTGATTGTATCGAATTATTTTGGCTAGATTCGAGCCAGATGGAGTTGGATAATCGTGGAAAATGCCTTATACAGGATTAAATTGGAGCAAGACGAGGTAAGTCTCTTGTCTAATCTTGTGAGGGGTAAATTACCTCATAGGTGATTAAGATTAAATAATTGTTGCTAATTGTGGGGGGCTACGTACACACGAGGTGACGAGAGTCCGTGCGTAGCTACTATTAATGCTAAAGTCCGGGTAATTTAGGACTCAAAGCATGTATTACTTGTGTAAATTATATTCTTTGATTAATTAATATTAATTGATATATATGAATATATTGTGAATTGTTTGATAAAGATATTAAAGGATGGAAATCTCATAGGCTTGATTTCTATTTAAATCAATTAATTGTCAAAAGAAATTGTTCTCCTCCCAAATTTATCTTATAATAAACATACTGTCCTTCCGGAGGCACATAAGAAAATGTCCTCCTTTCTTGTGGAGCGGGCCGAACGCCTCGGCAAGATAGATGCATCTATGGATCGCGCCGCACGTCCCTCGGCAGTGTACACGACACTCTGGATCGGGCCGTACGTCCTCGGCAGAAATCGTGCTTAATAATAATAATAATTACACGATGCTTTAATAATTTATTTTAGCTTGTAAAGCTAATTAGTAAATTGGAAAATCTTTGGAATTTAATAAATTATTATTCTTGCTTGTTAAGGAATTAATTGTTACTCCTGTAAATGAGATTTAATTGATAAATTGGAATTTATCTGAATTAAAAAATTTAATTAATATATTGAAAAATTGATACATTTGAAGGAATTTGATTATTTCTGCTGATTAAATAAATTCTGTAAATCACATTGATTTAAATATCCTAGTTTTATTTCAATTGTTATTGACCTATAGTGAGTGTCAAAGTCGGCCATCTCGTCTCTACCACTTTGAGATTAGGCTTGATACTTACTGGGTACACGTTGTTTACGTACTCATACTACACTTGCTGCACTTTTTGTGCAGGATCTGAGACAGGTACTAGTGGAGGACCTATCATCACATACCCACGTCATCCAGAGGCATAGTGGTGAGCTGCCTTTCTGAGCCGTTCTGCAGCTACCAGTGTCTCTTCTGATATTTATATTCTGTCTATTTTATTTCAGACAGTATTTGGAGTTTTGTATAATCTACTAGATGCTCATTCACTTGTGACACCGGGTCTTGGCACTCACATTGGTAGAAGTTGGTATTTTATTATTTTCTTGGAATAAAAGTTTAATCAATGTATGCTTAATTTATTAGTTGGCTTGCCTAGCTGTAGTGTTGGGCACCATCACGACCTACAGGTAATACTGCAGGTGAAATTGGGTCGTGACAAAGAAAGTTGTAGATAAGTTGTAAATAAGTTGTATATTGTATAATTAGTTGTATGAAATTTAATTTTTTTATATATGTTGTTGTAGATATATTAAATTTTGTACTAAATTTGTATGAAATTTATTTTTAATTTGTATGATGTTGTACCATGCATTATTCTTTTCTTTAAATAGGATGTGCTGATTAAAGGCATTAATTTTTGTAAACTGGGGCTTGTGTTGTCATGAAAGAAGTCCCCACTGAATAGGTTGTGTTTTAGTTTTCTTTTCTTTCTTTTTCTTGTTAACCTTGTGCCCACTTTTGCCTCAGCTTATATATGTCAGTTGATTTCTTTTGTTGGTAAATTAAGAGGGTCCTCCTTTTCTGGCCTGTTTGCCATCAAATTTTTTTTTATGAGAAGCATAATATGATGTCTGTATTTTATTTACGGATAAGTGACAAAAGATATCAAACTATATTCTAATGAAATGGGATTTTCGTCAAAATCATTAGAGAAATTATTGAAATGTTTCCAGCTTCACTTGTCTGCATCTTAACATTGCTACATGATCATTGCACTGGCTGAAGCAGTTTTCTTTCTTCTTTTATTTCCAAAATTCATACAATATACTTGTCTACAAAAAAGATTTTAAAGAAAGAACAATTAGGGTGACATTTGCTTAGAAGTATTGCTTATTTTGTACTCTCCCTTCTGTTTGCTTTATTTTCTTTTTCTTTTTTTAAAAATATAGTTGATCAGGGAAGGGAAAGGTGGTTAACACCATTGTCTATGCCTATTTCCAAGTAAAGAATCCCTTAATTTAAGGCACTAATAATGGATTGGGAGCCTTTTAAGATGAAATGTATATAATTTATAAGTAATCCTTGTTTAGGACGGGTAATATACATGTCCTAGGATAATTTTGGTAAATAAGTTTCAAATATTGTATAGGAAGAAAAAATCTCCTTTTTTTTTTACTTAACTTCTATTTAATGATACTCACTTCAAATAACTAATAATATTAACTTTATTAATATTCTCTTTTTATATATTCAATTATTTATAAATAGGGAAGTAACTCAAAAGCCAATCATAAGGGTTTTAATTCATAATAGAAATATAATTTTTATGCACTCAAGACATAATTAAAAAAAAATCTATATTGAACGTGTTTGACAGTTTTATAAATTTGAGGAATGTTACATATTACTTCGGGGGAGCGGGGAAGGGGAAGAGAAATGCTACATGGGATTCAACCCTCTACTTTAATTACTCACCAAGTGGAACTAGCCCTCAACCTTGATCTTTAGGCTTAAAAGCCAAGGTATTTAAAGTAACAATTATATTACAATACAAAAGGTTCAGAAAAGTAGCGGATAGAACTTGTCTCTCACTAATTCTTTATGAAATTTTTTTTTGCAAGTAATATAGTTTTATTTACCAAATGGAAGGTTTACAGCACATGTCATAAAAAAAATATGAAACCAATTGAGACTGAGCAAAAGGCTCCACCATCAGTTGAAAGCTGCTCTTCTACAAATCCACCAGCATACTCCTGAGTCCTGACCAATGACTCCACATTTCTTTGCTTACCTTGGAACACTCTTGCATTTCTTTCTTAACTAGGGTACCTGCCAACGCCATTCCACTCCATCTATTCCTTTCATTGCATCACTTCCTTTGTATCCCCTGTCATTGTAGGAGTTAACTCCATATACTAGCAGATATCCCACATTCAAAGAAAAAGTAAGATATGCTTTCATTTTCAGCATTACACAAGGGACAACACGGATTATCAGTAACACTTTGCGTGGTGTGGTTTCACGTGAACCTGTGTCCCTCTCTCTAGATCATGTACAGTAATATAATATTTTTTTAATATATATATATGGGCGCGCAAGTTATGGTGCATTAACTATTGGGTGTACTACAAGTAGAATCCGGGATTCAAATTCCACATTTGTCTTATTAATTTTTTCCTTTCTTTTCAAGAATTGAGCGTAACTTTTTTCTTTTTCTTTCTTTGTTTTATTCTTTCAAAATTCTCAAATTTAATAGATTAAAATCTTTATTCTGCTTTTGTCACCGCAAAATTTTATATATTTAAACTAAATGTCTATATTAAAATTAGTGGCAGTGGATAATATAGCATGTAATCAACAAATTGAAGCGATCCTAATATTTTTGTCACACTGTGTAAATACATACGTGAAAAATCAATAAAATTGTAAAAATAATTATTTTGAACCTACGGTTTGTTAAGAACCTAAAGGTTGAATTACATCAAATATAAATATTTAAATCCACTTCATTGTAATAGTACACTTATCCTCTTTAAATCATGGATCTGCCACTGACCCCGGTGAGCAAGCATGCGCCTTGAGTATAGTCTTCGAGCAGGAGCAGCCACATCATTAGCACAAGTTTTCTCCATGGAACCTTCTCAAATGCACCTCTCAACTTGTTTACCCAAAAAACGGATAGAGTTGAATATATACGTAGTTCTAATTAAGGATACGTGGTATAACTTGGTATAAATCGGAAAAGTAAGTAGAAATACATCAAATATTGAATGTATAAAGGAATCAAATACAAATCAAATTGAGTAGAGAATGATTTATAAACAAGCAAGATGAATCAATATTCAAAATCCAAAAAAGGATAATCTTTACTATATGTGTGTAAATCTCAATAATTTCTGAATATGAGAGTGTATCAATGTACGCTTCTCTGGATCTCTCCTCTTACAGAAATGATACCCACTCTTAATATAGTGAAAAAATCATACTTTGGATATAATAAAAAAAATACATAATGGAGACCCCATGATAGATTAGTTAATTAGTTTTTCCTTAATTTCCGCCGAGATTCTCTCCCTAAGTGCGGCTGCAACGGCTCTATGTCTCTTAGCTCGATCTTGGTCGGTCTTGGTATTGGTCGATCTCCGGATCTCGAGCTCGATATTGACTCTAGATCGATATTGACTCGGGCTCGGTATTGATCGGTCTCTGGCTCTTGAGCTCGATAACACTATTTCATATTATAGCTCGATATTGACTCGAGCTCGATATTGATCGGTCCCTGAATCTTGAGCTCAATAACCTGGATTTACTTCTTATCTCGATGTTACAATGACGACCCTCGGTTCACCATGTTTCAACCTCGATTAATTACATGAATGGAAAACTCGAATTTGACCATATACAGATAGTTCCCTCATTTCTCGGAAAGAATGTGGCGAGAAACGATATGATTTTTTAACGATATGACTAGATATACAATAACGTCTGCATCGAGCCCAGTTATGACGTATGTGCCAAATGTCCTGTCGGTTCAGTTACCAAGGCATTAAATGTGCGTCAGACGATGGTCGGTCACTGCAGATTTTGAACTGTCATTGCCAAATCTATAAATAGCCCCTTCCTTCATCATTTTAAACTTTTACTTTCAACTCTTCTCATTCTATCCTTCACAGTTCTTCGTCTTCTCCAAAATTATCTATTTCCAAGTTCTGAAAAGTTCTTTGTTTGTTCTTCATCAAACACCAAAATATTTCAATTTCTCGTCTTCTTTGTTCTTTGTAAACCTAGATGGCCAAGATATCTAAAACCGTTCCTTAGAAAGAGGTTGCTTCCTCATCTCGTTCGGCCGGTGAGAAAACGGTGGTGGAGCCACGCCTTGAAGAACTCGTTCCCGGGGCGTGTGTTATTGATTCTGATTTTAAAGTTGACAAACCCTCTTCGGTTGTCGGTCAATGCGAGCCGGTATCGATATACATATACTCGATACCAGTAAGTTTCCTTGATGTGGTGAAGAAAGATTGTAATTGGGTAAACAAAGAGGTCGTAATACCGGCACCGAAGGAATCGATCACTACCCATGTAGAAGGGTATCTGAGTGTTTATACTAACCCTTTCACGTTGGGTCCCCTCGATCCAGTCATCATCAATTTTTTCAAGAAATACCAGGTGACCCTTGGCCAAATTCATCCTTCTTTCTGGAAGATCGTGATCTTGATCTGTTTCTTTGTGAGCAAAATCAATGGGCTTCCCTTCACCCTCGACCACCCTATAAGATTGTATAGTCCTCGGCTTTACCGAGGCGAGCTGATAAAGCTTCAACGTCGTGCCGCCAAGGTGTTCACGTCGAGCATAGATGAAGATAAGTATTAGAATTGGATGGGCCAATTCGTTCGAGTGAAGACCTCGGATATGATCCCGGCCGAGAGCATACCATTTCCTGAGAAGTGGAATATGAAACGTAAGTGTGATCCTATTTTAATTTTCTGTTTGTCTTACTTCTTTTGTCATGACCCAAACCGATGGGCCGCGACGGGCACCTGATACCTTACTCAATCGAGTACCAACATAACGTATCTTTTCGTATCATACTATCATAGATAATTGATCCATAGAGGCTACCATGAGATAAGTAGAATACAACATGAAGTACCAACTTATACTTAAGACATACGGGCCTATAAGACCAAAATAACCACTCGTACACTGAACATAGGCCGACAAGGCCATACAATCTTTTACATACATGACATCTATCTACAAGCCTCTAAGAATACATCATTTTCATAAAGGTCGGGACAGAGTCCCGCCACCTCGAGAACTGGGTCAAAAACCTGGTCTCGACGTCATCATTTGTCGAGCACTCATGGCGTGATTTGTCAAAAGGTCGATGGGAAGCTCGTGCTCATGGTAAGCTTTCATCTTGATCTACTGATTCGTTTGTCGTTCGAGGTGACATGTTTATTCGAAGCATGCTTTTACTTATATTCTCCTTTCGAAGGTATCGGAAAAGATGCGGTCATAAGGCCATCGTCTGGTGGTGAAGAAGTTTTACCGCCTGTTTTGAAGCCGTAGAAGGAAAGTAAGACAAAAAGGATCTCGGATTCCAAGGGTCTAAAGCCTAAGAAGAGGACAGTCTGTAAGCCCAAGGGAACCACAATCATGTTGACTATGGAATCAGTCATGCGTCTTAGAGATGAAGAAGAAGAAGAAGAAGAAGAAGAAGAAGAAGAAGAAGAAGAAGGTAGCTCTGGACTGGTAGCCCGTGCACGGGCTGGCACCAATATTTGTAAATCTTTGGGACCGGTGCGGACTGATTCTGCTTTACCTAGGTCTGATAAGATCGAGGAGAAGACTTCGAACCGAGTTCTCAAGCAAACGGGAATCGAGGATGTTTTACCTCGGGGCAACGAATCCGTCGAAGAAGCGGTTGATGATGGTGCAGAAGTCGAGTTCGAAATTCCCCGAGATAGAGGCGGTACCTCGAAAGACATAATCGGGGGAATAGAGGTCGGCGATTCCCCTTCTTTTCCTTCATTTTCCCAGTCTATGATACATGACGCCCAAGCTGTGTAGGTTTATCATGGGGAGGGAGCTCATGGAGGGGAAGATCCTTTCCATGGTTATTTTCTTGGAGTAGAAGATGCTACCGGTCCGCGCGACTTAGAGGCTTCGAAGAAGGGCTCGGACAAAGCGGAGACTCCTCGTATATTCAATGAAGCTCAGCAGGCCCTGAATCGGGTAAGTTCGATTTCTCTTTGCCAACTTTCATACTTGTATTTTTCTTCTTTTGTATAACTCCCTTTTTATTTTTTGTAGGCTTCTGCGCTCTATCACTAGGCGTTTTTCCGATCCCGAGGGGAGCTAAGCCGGTTCGATGCCGAAATTCGAGGGATTACTGAGGAGAGAGATACCTTCAAGCTTCTTAGTGAGCAGAGGGAAGGAGAATCAAGAGGACTTCGAGCCAAGCTAGAAGTAACTCAGAAAGAACAAACCAATTTGTCCGAGCAGGTAAAAAGAGTCTTTGAAGTTAATGACACTGATTTGGGCATGAAGGCTAATAGTTCGGTATCGCAGGTTCAGCAAAAGCTAGATATGGTTGGACAGCTTCGCGTCGAGGTGGATGTAGTGAAAGCGGGGGCCGAGGAGTAGAAAAAGAACATGGACTGCCTTGCTATTGAAAAGGAGGCTGCACGGGCTCAACTGGCCTTGGTCGAGGCCCAACTCTGAAGCTCGAAAGAGAGAACCTTGGTGCAAGCCAAGGATATCGAGGAGTTCCAGTCTCGGTTGGGCCTAGTGACTTCTAATCGAGGTAGATTGGCCTCGAAACTGTTAGCAGCCAAATTGGAGGCCGAAATAGCCATGGCTAATGTTGATGCAATGGTGGTTGTTTACCGGTACGATGCTGAAGCCGCTCAGGTTCGAGCAAAAGAGGTTGCTGAGGCTGCTCAAGTTCGAGCAAATTAGGTTGTCGAGTATGCTAAATGCCAATCTCGTAGGGAGACTCTAGAGGAGATCCATACTCGTGGGTTCAATCTTTCAGCTGATATCAAGAATGCAAAAGAGCTCGAAGCCAAAGCCAGAGTGTTAGCCTTTCCCGATGATGATGATACCGGGAGTACAAGCGGTTCTGAGAGCGAGGGAGGCCTCGAGGGTGAAGATGTTGATCCTAAAGAGGACTAAGTCCTTTTGGTATTTTTTGTGTTTGTTATAAGACCATTTCGGTCTTCCGTAAAGAAATTTTGATCGGGTCGTCTTGCCTTTGTAAATGATTTTGACATGAATATAAAAACTTTCTTCTTTTCATAGCTTCTGAATCTTTCGCCCTTTGTAAACTTGTTCGAAAGTGCCTTAGCATTGAATACTTATTCGAAGGTCCAAGATTGAGATAGTAAGGACCAATAGTAGGTACTGCGCTCGACTGTTTCTTATAGGTAGTCCCCGAGTGAATCGTCGAACTTGAACTGAGGTGGCCCTTAGGCTTGATAGATATATGCCAAATGAAAATGGTTTGCTCAAACTTGACGCAGAGTAGCCTTTTTTAAGCTTGACACGTAGTTCCCGGTTCGGGGTAGTAGTTCGAACTTGAATCAATGTGGTTATTGGGCTTTGTGGTTGGGTGAGAATGATTTCTCAGATTCGAAGTGAAAAAACAACCCTTAGGCTTAATGGTCGAGTGAGTGTTTGTTCGATCAAAATAAGAGTAGCCCTTAGGATTAATGGTCGAGTGAGTGTTTGCTCGAACTCGAAGTAAGAGTAGCCTTTAGGCTTAATGGTCGAGTGAGTGTTTGCCCGAACTCAAAATAAGAGTAGCCCTTAGGCTTAACGGTCGAGTGAGTGTTTGCTCGAACTCGAAATAAGAGTGGCCCTTAGGGCTTTATGGTCGAGTGAGTGTTTGCTCGAACTCCAAGTAAGAGTAGCCCTTAGGCTTTCTGGTCGAGTGAGCGTTTGGTCGAACTCAAAATAAAAGTAGCCCTTAGGCTTAATGGTCGAGTGAGTGTTTGCTCGAACTCGAAGTAAGAGAAGCCCTTAGGCTTAATGGTCGAGTGAGTGTTTGCTCGAACTCGAAGTAAGTGTAACCCTTAGGCTTTATGATCGAGTGAGTGTTTGCTCGAACTCGAAGTAAGAGTAGCCCTTATGCTTAATGGTCGAGTGAGTGTTTTCTCGAACTCAAAGTAAGTATAGCCCTTAGGCTTTATGATCGAGGGAGTGTTTGCTCGAACTCGAAATGAAAACAACCCTTAGGCTTTTATGGTCGAGTGAGTGTTTGATCGAACTCAAAGTAAGTGTAGCCCTTAGGCTTAATAGTCGAGTGAGTGTTTGCTCGAACTCGAAATAAAAGTAGCCCTTAGGCTTAACGGTCGAGTGAGTGTTTGCTTGAACTCGAAATAAGAGTAGCCCTTAGGCTTAATGGTCGAGTGAGTGTTTTCTCGAACTCGAAGTAAGAGTAGCCCTTAGGCTTAATGGTCGAGTGAGTGTTTGCTCGAACTCAAAATAAGAGTAGCCCTTAGGCTTAATGGTCGAGTGAGTGTTTGCTCGAACTCGAAGTAAGTGTAGCCCTTAGGCTTTACGACCGAGTGAGTGTTTGCTCGAACTCGAAATGAAAACAGCCATTAGGCTTTTATGGTCGAGTGAGTGTTTGCTCGAACTCGAAGTAAGTGTATCCCTTAGGCTTTATGGTCGAGTGAGTGTTTGATCGAACTTGAAATAAGAGTAGTTCTTAGGCTTAATGGTCGAGTGAGTGTTCGCTTGAACTCAAACTAATGTAGGAGCTTGGTCTCATTGATTTTTCGGTTAGCAGTCCCCAATTTATGGGGTAATTTTTCAAACTTCGGTGATGATCGGCCCTTAAGCCTTCTTACATAATAGATCACGAAATGGAAGAATCTTTCTTAGATATGAGATATCGGTAAAGAAGAAATTTCTCTTTATAAGTCATTATACATGTGTTCATGTTTTGTGCCAGGGCTCGAGCAAACTACACGGGCATGGTTCGTTTGACCATTTGGCCCTTATAATTTTTCCTATCGAGACCTTGTTGCCATGAAGTAACTTTCTTGGATCAAACTTGATAATCGAACTTCATATATTTGAGGGTAATGCCCCCCAGTATTCGAGGTTGATTATAAAGAGGCCTCAGATACAGTTGAATTATTCTAAGTTAGCACGATCAATGGTTGCCTCATTAAAAACCTCGCCGAAAAACCCATTTGGGACAAAACCGGTCTAAGGGAAAAAGAGTGCAACGCGTGCTTTCAGACCTAAAGGCTTCGAGTTGAATAATCCATCCATGTTCCTGATCGAACACCTGTAAGGGTTAATTCCGAAATACAAATGAACATGGGAGGGTCATACCTTAGCAGAAGTATCGTTTTAGGTGTGACACATTCCAATTACTCGATAGTTGTTTGCCGTTTATCATGCCGAACTTGTAGGAACCTTTTCCGACGATTTTGAGAACCTGATATGGTCCTTCCCAATTCGGACCTAGTTTCCCTTCATTCGGATTTCAGGTGTTAAGGGTGACTTTCCTTAGCACCAAGTCCCCAACTTTAAAATGTCGAAGATTGGTCCTTCGATTGTAGTATCTCTCGATCCGTTGTTTTTGGGCAGCCAATCGGATGAGAGCGGCCTCTCGTTTTCGTCCAATGACTCTAGGCTCGTGTTCATGGTTTCATTATTTGACTCCTTTGTTGTATTCGACTCCTTCGATGTTGTGCGATATGCCCATAGGACCTAGGGTAATATTTCTCTCCATTTTACTTTGGTTTCGGTCAATCTCTTCTTAAGATTTTGGATGATGGTTTTGTTGGTTGATTCGGCTTGTCCGTTCCCGCTGGGATGATAAGGTGTTGATAGGATCCTTTTGATCTTGTGATCCTCGAGAAATTTAGTTACTTTGCTGCCAATGAATTGTTTTCCATTATCACATACAATCTCGGTTGGCATCCCTAATCGACATATGATGTGGTCCCAAATGAAGTCTATCACTTCTTTTTTCTGACTTTCTCGAAAGCTTGTGCTTCAACCCATTTAGAGAAATAATCAGTCATAAACAAAATAAACTGAGCTTTACCTGGGGCCGATGGAAGGGGGTCGACAATGTCCATCCCTCATTTCATGAAAGGCCATGGAGATAGGATAGAGCGGAGTAGCTCCCTGGGTTGGTGAATCATGGGCGCATGTCTTTGGCATTTGTCGCATTTTTGAACGAACTCCTTCGCATCTTTGCCCATATCGGTCCAATAATACCTTGCTCTGATCGCTTTGTGGACCAGCGAATCGGCACCAAAATGGTTTCCACAAGTGCCCTCGTGAATTTCCCGTAGTATGTAATCGGTATCTCCTGGTCCCAAACATATTGCTAATGGTCCATCGAAAGTCCTTCTAAATAGCGTTCTATCTTCGGATAGGGTGAACTGTGATGCCTTTGTGCGCAAGGCTCTCGATTTCTTTAGATCTGATGGAAGCTTCCCGTTCTTGAAGTACTCTATATATTTGTTTCTCCAATCCCAGGTTAGACTTGTGGAATTTATCTTGGCGTGACCTTCTTCGATCACCGATTTTGTGAGTTGTACGACAGTACCCGAGTTGAGTTCGTCATCTTCGACCGATGAACCTAAGTTCGCAAGAGCGTCGGCCTCACTGTTATGTTCTCGGGGTACATGTTGCAAAGTTCATTCTTTAAATTGATGTAGAGTCGCCTGTAATTTATCCAAGTACCTTTGCATTCGATTTTCTCGGACTTCAAAAGTCCTGTTAACTTGGTTTACCACAAGGAGGGAATCACACTTAGCCTCTATGATCTCCGCTCCCAAGCTTCTATCTAGTTCGAGTTCTGCAATCATGGCCTCATACTCGGCCTCATTGTTAGTCAATTTTTTAGTTCTGATAGACTGTCTAATTACATTACCTATGTGTGAGTTTAGTACAATGCCTAATCCGGACCCCTTCGTATTCGAGGCACGGTCCATAAAAAGGGTCTAGGCTCCCGAAGAGGTACCCAATTTTATAAGTAGCTCTCTTTGAATCTCGGGCATGAGGGCTGGCAAAAAGTCAGCCATGAAGTCCGCCAAGATTTGGGATTTGATAGCGGTTCGGGGTCGATACTCGATATCGTACCCACCGATTTCTATGGCCCATTTGGTCAATTGACCCAAAAGCTCAGGTTTGCACAAAATGTTTCGAAGAGGATAAGTTGTTATAACATGTATCAGATGAGATTGGAAATATGGTTTTAATTTCTTAGAGGCGCTTATTAAAGCAAGCGCTAATTTTTCTAAGTGTGGATATCTAGTTTCGGCCTCGCCTAAGGTCCGATTGACATAATAAACAGGGAATTGTGTACCTCGTTCTTCTCGAACCAGAACTCCACTTACCGCTATCTCTGATACAGCTAAGTACATGTAAAGCTGCTTGTCCACTTTTAGGGTATGAAGCAGCGGAGGGCTCGATAAATACGCTTCAGTTCTTCCAAAGCCTGTTGGCATTCCTGAGTCCATGCAAAGTTGTTTTTCTTCTTAAGCAGTGAGAAATATCGGTGTCTTCTATCTGATGATCTCGAAATAAATCGTCCCAGGGCGGCTATTCTCCCCGTTAACCTTTGCACGACCTTTACATTGTCGACTACTGTGATGTCCTCGATAGCTTTGATTTTATTGGAGTTGATCTCGATTCCTCTATTGGACACCATGAAACCAAGAAATTTGCCCGAGCCAACCCCGAATGTACATTTCTCGGGGTTGAGCTTCATATTATACTTCTTTATATACGTCAAAAGTTTCCTGCAAATGCTTTAAATAGTCCTCTACCCGCAGGAACTTAACTAACATGTCATCAATATAAATTTCCATTGATTTACCTATTTGTTTTTCGAACATTCGGTTTACTAGGCGTTGATAAGTTGCACCAGCATTTTTTAGACCGAATGGCATTACGTTATAACAGTAGGTACCGTACTTAGTGATGAACGAGGTCTTTTCTTGATCTTCTGGGTTCATCTCTATCTAGTTGTACCCGGAGTAGGCATCGAGAAAATTGAGAATCTCGTGGCCGGCCATGGCATCGATCATACGATCGATACTAGGCAAAGGAAAGGAATCCTTAGGGCATGCTTTATTCAGGTCTTTATAATCTATAGACATTCTAAGTTTGTTTCCCCTTTTAGGGACCACCACCACATTTGTTAGCCATTCGGGGTATTTTATTCTCGAATTGATCCTATTTTAAGAAGTTTGATTACCTCGTCCTTGATGAATGCATGTTTGACCTCGGACTGGGGCCTTCTTTTTTGCTTTACCGGATGGAATTTCAGATCCAAACTCAGTTTATGAGTGGTTATTTCCGGTGGGATTCCTGTCATGTAAAGATGGGACCAAGCAAAACAGTTCATGTTAGCTATAAGAAATTGAATAAGCTTTTCCCTGAGCTCGGGATCTAACCCCGTGCCCAGGTATACCTTTTGCTTGGGCAGATGTTTGATTAGTGAGATTTGCTCCAGTTCTTCGACCGTTGATTGGGTAGCATCGAAATCATCGGGGACTACGAAGGATCGAGGAATCCCATAATCATCATCTTCATCAGTCTCATGTTTTTCTAGTTGGGTCGAGGCTGACATTTGTGATTGCTATTTGGTGTCTTGTTCCTCCTTCGAATTCGATCCCTTTGTCGATGATAGTGAGGATATCGGAATCACTTAATCGACAGCAAACATTTCTTTTGCGGATGGTTGCTCCCTATAGACCATTTTGATTCCCTCCGATGTTGGGATTTTCAGAACCTGGTGAAGGGTCGAGGGTACTGCTCTCATGTTGTGGATCCATGGCCTCCCGAATAGGGCGTTATATCTCATATTGCCCTCGAATACATGGAACTTCGTTTCCTAGATGGTCCCGGGCATGTTTACTGGCAAGATTATCTCTCCCTTAGTAGTTTCACATGCCATATTAAATTCGTTCAGTACCAGGGTCACGGGTACGACCTGGTCATGTAGACCGAGTTGCTCTACGACCCTTGATCGAATGATGTTGGCCGAAATACCTGGATCAGTTAACACACGTTTAACTTGAGTTTTATTCATAAGTACAGATATTAACAGTGCATCGTATGGGGTTTCATGATTCCTTCCGCGTCTTCGTCACTAAAGGACAAGGTTCCTTTAGGTGTGTAATCCTTAGTCCAAGATCGCTTTTCTCTTACAATAGACAACTTAGTGCGTTTAAACATCGGTCCCTGGGGAACGTCAATCCCTCCGATGATCATATGGATGATGTGCTGTGGCTCTTTTTGTTCGTTTTGTCTATTGAAATCTCTGTTTTTGAAATGGTTTTTGGCCGGTCACTTAAATATTCTCGAAGGTGCCCTTCATTGAATAACCGGGCTACCTCCTCTCTCAATTACCTGCAGTCTTTGGTTTTGTGGCCATGGGTGCCATGATACTTGCACATTTGATTGGGATTTCTCTGAGTTGGATCGGACTGCAGAGGTTGAGGCCACTTAGTACCTTTGATGCGTCCGATAGCCGACACGATGGCGGATGCATCAATGTTGAAGTTATATTCTGATAACTGTGGTGCTTCCTTAGGTCCAGTATGCCTGTCGAACCCATTTCTATTCATCAGCCCCCGAGACCCTTGACCTCGATCACTTCTCATTTCGCCTCGTACGGAGTTGCGCGCAGGTTCGCTACCCCTACGATCTCCGTTATATGGCCGATATCGATCCTTATTTGACCTTGGTTCTCGGTAGATGTCCCTTTTAATAACGGACCCAGAACCCAACTGGACGTCTTCAACTCTGATCTTCGATTGATATCGATTGTGTACATCGGCCCAAGTAATAGTCGGGTACTCGATCAAATTCTGCTTCAACTATCATGAAGCCATCGAGCTCCCCTCGTTTAGTCCTTGAGTGAAAGCTTGTACAACCCAATCGTCAGTGACCGGTAGTAGATCCATTCGTTCCATTTGGAAACGACATACGAACTCTCTTAGCATCTCGTTGTCCTTTTACCTTACCTTGAAAAGGTCTGGCTTCCTGGTCTCGACCTTTATGGCTCCAGCGTGTGCTTTTACGAAAGAATATGCAAGCATAGCAAAAGAATCGATATAGCTAGATGGTAAATGATGATACCATATCATTGCCCCATTTGACAAGGTTTCCTCGAACTTCTTAAGTAGTATGGATTCGATCTCGTCATCTTCTAGATCGTTCCCTTTATGGCACATGTGTAAGAGGTGACATGTTCGCTGGGGTCGGTCGTTCCATTATATTTAGGAATTTCGGGCATGCGAAACTTCTTTGGGATCGGTTTAGGAGCCGCGCTTGGGGAGATGGCTTTTGTACGAATTTTTTGGAATCCAAGCCCTTCAATATCGGTGGTGCCCCCGGGATATGATCAACCCTGGAGTTACAAATCTCTACTTTCTTGTCGTTTGCTTCAATCCTCTTTTTTCCTGACTCAATTCGTTTTGTCAGTTCCTCTAACACCTTAATAATTTAGAGATTAGTCCCCGATTCTTGTTCATTTAATCTTACAACACCTGGCCCCGTTTCGTGGGTGACTTCTCGGGGTGGACCGGGCTCGGCCCTGCTCGGTGCCTGGGTTTGGCTCAGTAACTGAGCTATCGCTACCTGCTGAGCTTGCAACATTTCGAAAATCATACACAGGTTGATCCCGTCTTCTCCAACATTTTGGGTATTTCGAACTGCATATCGAGTTTTACCATGAATGCTTTTTTCGGGGTCGGAACGCTGGTTCGCCTCGATGGCCACATGCAAATTATCGTCAATCGGATCTATGGCTCGAACTCCAACGGGATCGACTGGTGGCCTTTCATCCCCAGTCGTCAGGTTGTTGTTCTCATCTTGAAGGCCAGCTTCGTTGTCGATAGGTATGGCCATTAATTGAGAGTTCATCATTTTTAACCTGTAATCAAAGATACTTCCATGAGTAAGTGTAAAATGATGTGTTTTGCAGAGATTCGTACCAAACAACCACTGTTATCCTTAGCCCCACGGTAGCCGCCAAACTGTTTACCCAAAAAAAGGATAGAGTTGAATTTATACGTAGTTCTAAGGATAAGAGTTGAATTTATACGTAGTTCTAAGGATACGTGGTATAACTTGGTATAAATCGGAAAAGTAAGTAGAAATATATCGAATAGTGACCGTATAAATGAATGAAATACAAATCAAATTGAGTAGAGAATGATTTATAAACAAGCAAGATGAATCAATGTTCAAAGCCCAAAAATGGAGAATCTTTACTATATGTGTGTAAATCTCAATAATTTCTGAATATGAGAGTGTATCAATGTACGCTTCTCTGGATCTCTCCTCTTACAGAAATGATACCCACTCTTAATATAGTGGAAAAATCGTACTTTGGATATAATAAAAATACATAATGGGGATCCCATGATAGATTAGTTAATTAGCTTTTCCTTAATTTCCGCCGAGATTCTCTCCCTAAGTGCGGCTGCAACGGCTCTATGTCTCTTAGATCGATCTTGGTCGGTCTTGGTATTGGTCGATCTCCGGATCTCGAGCTCGATATTGACTCTAGCTCGATATTGACTCGAGCTCGATATTGACTCGGGCTCGGTATTGATCGGTCTCTGGCTCTTGAGCTCGATAACACTATTTCATATCATAGCTCGATATTGATTCGAGCTCGATATTGATCGATCCCTGAATCTTGAGCTCGATAACCTGGCTTTACTTCTTATCTCGATGTTACAATGACGACCTTCGGTTCATCATGTTCCAACCTCGATTAATTACACGTAGGATAAACTCGGATTTGACGTTATACACATATGTAGATCATTCTAATAGAATATCCTTGCATTTCCGGCTGCCATATAACCAGCTTTTTCTAAATATTTAGAATCTTTTTTATCACCATCCAAGAAGACTGCTTTCCACCAATAGTCTGTTTTTCTCTTGGCATAAGTTCCATAAGAGTTTGCACACAACAGCTCTCAATTCCAGGTTAAAATGTCAAGGATATTAAGACCACTAGCTGACTTCTATACCTCCAGTCCATAAGAATTTCTAACTTTAAATGTGTACATAGTGGATACTAATAACGACTGAGTAGGAATGAGTTTTAATTTATGGGAGTTCATAATCTTTTTTCCAAGAAAGGAAAAAGTAAAACATGGAAAGTTTAGTAGTTTCTTTTGAGAGAAAAAAAAAATCAATTATGGTAAATGTGTTACTCTTTATAGAATTCGGAATTCGAACGTGTCTCGAAAATTACTGCAAACAACTAACAACATTTGTTCTATCGATCCTTTTTTTCTTTCTTTCTTCTTACTTTATTTTTTTTTAAAATTAAAAAAGAACGAACAAGTAATCAATGAAACAAAGAATCCTCTTGGATTTGGTCATATTCAACTCTATTTTTTTTCAGAATTTTCAGCTCTAATTGAAATAGTATCTAGATGAAATAGTATCTGTATTTGCTATTATGGGAAACCACAATACGGCTACCTCAAAGTCCACTACAACTTGGTTTGTAACAATAACAAATGCATCTATATATTTATATATTTTCCCCTAAGGTTTTCCCGCTTATATATTTGTTTAACAGTATTCTATATTTGTTTAACAGTACCCTTGTTCTTGTACATTCTGCTTTTTAGTTCTTACATTTTTTATTAGCCACTTTCAATTAAACCCCTCCCCAATCCCACCTCACCAAGCATAAGTCTCCTTGCTTTCTTTATAGGTATGCTACACCTTGACATTCATAGCTAGTACTGAACTGGTCCATAATAAAGACATGACTAGCACATTCGTTTCAATAGACTCTTCTTCATAACTATTAACTCCCTAACATTTATGCCTTGCACGTAAAACATATAACCCGTCCTATATAAAGACATGCCTTCCCAATTCCCATCAAGGGAAAACAAAAAAAGGAGAAGGGGAGAAAAAAAAAGTACTGAGCAAAAAATGGCCCTTCCTATTGCAAATGATCAAGAAAGTGTGGCTTCTAGCAAAAAAACAGTGAAGAAAATCAGCATTATTGCCATTTCTTCCATAGTTCTTGTTGGTTGTATTGTGGCTGCTGTTGTTGGTATAACGTACGCCAAAAATAATGGAAATTCATCAGGCAGTCAATCCAAGTCTTTTTCCACAGCAATTAAAGCTGTTTGTGACGTAACGTTATACCCTCAATCATGTTACAACAGCCTTGGTCCTCTAGCCAAATCAGACAACCTTAAACCTCAAGATATTTACAAATTATCTGTCCAAGTTGCTATCAACGAGCTCTCTAAAGCTTCGGATGAGTTCTTCAATATGCCACAAGTGAAAAATATTTCTGATCCTATGGCTGTTAAGACCTTAGGAAATTGTCATGAACTTCTTTCACTTGCACTAGACAGCCTCAATGAATCTCTTTCTATCCCAAGCAAGTCGTTATTCGACGGGTTTTCTGACCTCAAGACAAAGCTAAGTGCAGCTGGAACATACCAGCAAACATGCATTGATGGTTTTGGGGATATTACTTATGCTTCTGATACGGCTTCCAATAAACTTAAGAATTCGGGTCAACATACTAGTAACAGCTTGTCCATTGTTGATATCATGGATCAATCAATCCAGGATTCAGCGGACTCCATTGATCGTATGGGTCGAATTGGGAGACGTCGTTTGATGAATTTTGATGGAGATTTTCCTAGCTGGATGGCTTCAAAAGATAGGAAATTGCTTCAATCTTCAAAAGGAAAAAGTTTGATCAAAGTGGACGTTGTGGTAGCTAAAGATGGCTCTGGGAACTTTATTAATATCAGTGATGCTCTTGAGGCAGTGCCTGAGAAGAGTAACAAAAGGTTTGTGATTTATGTGAAGAAGGGAGTTTATGTGGAGAATGTTATAGTTGAGAAGAAGAAATGGAATGTTATGATGATTGGTGATGGTATGGATGCTACCACTGTCTCTGGCTCTCTCAACTTTGTAGATGGCACTCCCACTTTCCAAACTGCAACTTTTGGTAAGTCGTTGTTCCAATTTTGCATCAGACAAATAGTGGTTCCTACAAATTTTTAAATCCTAAGCAATATACATGCATGCTCTAAACTTCTAATGCTTCTTCCATTTTTCTTCTTACACAGCTGTGTTTGGCAAGGGATTCATAGCTCGTGACATGGGTTTCCGCAACACAGCAGGTGCAGCCAAGCATCAAGCCGTGGCTCTAATGTCAACTGCTGATCTCTCTGTCTTTTACCGCTGCAAATTCGATGCTTACCAAGACACGCTATACTCACACTCCAATCGCCAATTCTACAGAGAATGCAGTATTTATGGAACAGTGGACTTCATATTTGGTAACTCAGCAGTTGTTTTTCAAAACTGCCACATACTTCCTAGGAAACCAATGCCTGGCCAAATGAATACCGTCACAGCTCAAGGCAAGATCGACCCAAATCAAAACACTGGCATTTCTATTCAGAATTGCACAATTTGGCCCTCAGCAAATCTCACCGGAGTCCGTACTTTCTTGGGTAGGCCATGGAAAAACTATTCCACAACCGTTATTACGTCTACAACAATGGCCAGCTTTATTGATCCTACAGGGTGGTTGCCTTGGGTGGGTACTACAGCACCAGATACTATTTTCTACGCTGAATATAAAAACTTCGGACCTGGGGCTGTGACTAAAAATAGAGTCAACTGGAAAGGATTGAAATTGAATATTACTAGTAAAGAAGCTAGCAAGTTTTCTGTTCAGAAATTTATTCAGGGTGACAAATGGCTCCCATCTACTGGAGTCAGCTTCAAGAAGGATATCTGAGTGAGATAAAGCTACGGTGGAGTCGACATCTTTATTCTTTTCTTCTCTCCAATAAGGTTGATTTTGTTTTCTGTTTCACTTTATTTATACTGAGGGGAGAGGGGTTTTCCTTTTTTTATTTTTTATTTTGGGGGGTGGTTGGTTTGGTACTGCTTTTGGAGCCCAAAGAGCCTAAGAGTACGTTATACACGTTAGAACCCCTAAACTGCTGCTTCTTATCTCTAAACGTTGGTTGATTTGTACTCAATTTTCAAGGGAAATTTTTTTCTTTTGCTGGACTTCACGTTTAGTTAAAGGCATTCTTAACCATGATTTTCAATGAACATAATTACCTGTGAGATGCGACAAATTCAGTCCTGTGATTCCCAGTGCCAGCACAAGAGTTTTATTTTAATCAAAGTACAAGTAGAAAAAGCATTTTTTGTCAAACACATTATTTTGAATTGGAATAGCAAAGGGAAACTCTGTAAAGTTAGAAGGGTTTACGGCGTCGTCTTCCAATGGCACTCTTAGAGCTGGAAACATGCAAAACACTAATGTCTACCACAGTTTCAGTTCAATAGGAAATAGGCTGGAGCTACGCAAGTAAACGAGTTAACCGCAGAAACCACTATGTGACCTATATATAGGCCCAAATGTATCCTGAAACGATATACCACTAAATATTGAATCTAGCAGAGTTCACAGTTTAACTTGCAGGAGAAAATATATAACTCAAAGCCTAACCAATATGTTTTTAAAATCCAAATCAAATTGAGACTCTAATAAATTAGAAAGCATGTGAACTATCTAAAAGCAATATTTCACTTTATCATTTTTAGTTGCTAAAGACTGGCCTTCCAGTATATTCCTTTTTAACAGTATTGCATAACTGAGCAGGAAATGGAAAGAGCCACGCCATCCATTACAGAATGCCAGTAGGAGGATTTTAACACTTCAAAATCCACATTGTATCTAACTGAACATAAATATTATAAAAATCAAATGGAACAAACCTCTAGATAAGCACAAATAACTGGTCTGTTGCAATGTATCAGCAAATTACAGTCTCAAGACTAATCACGGATCAACATCCATTGTTCTCATCAAAATTGCAGTAAAATAAAGTACTAGTATTACTAGAAACCATAACGACAACCTCTGGCTGAATCACTTCAATGGAATGAACCTTTTTTAGACTACTTCAATGGAATGAACCTTGAAGAGTGAGTAGCACCAATACCGGGCCTACCGTGCTTGACAGGCTTGTATGAGATTGAGAACTCAGCTAAATAGTGGCTAATCATTTCAGGCTTGACCTCAATTTGATTGAATGTTTTCCCATTGTAGATTCCAATAACGCTTCCAATCATCTCAGGTACAATAATCATGTTCCTCAAATGTGTTCTGACAACCTCTGGCTTCTCACCTGGTGGAGCCTCGCGTTTCTGCATGAACACGTTTAGATGTATCAATAAAAAGAAAACATGGTCCTAAATACCCAATTAGTGCCAAAACCTATCAAATGCTACATCAAAATCCAAATGTTACAGCGAAGCCAAACTTGCCAACCATTAAACATTGAGTGCAAGCATTAAATCCTGTTTCTTTCTGTAGGAAGAGGTGGTTGCCTGAGGAAAGTGACTTCTGATGAATAGGAATTGAACATCAAAAGCCCTTCCCCCCTCCCCCAAAAACTATTGACAAGTAGAACTTCCGGATCTATTGCAAACAGGAAAAGAAGAAAACACAAGGAATAAATCAAAAGTCAAGGTCATGATACCTAGTTCTGGTAAATTCTACTTTAGCAAGCATGCACTCCCAACTCATGTGATTGTCACCCAAGTGTTAACACCACATTTGATAGTAATAATCCTCAAATCAAGTCAACATATAGTATTGTGACTCTCATCAAAAAAATTATAGTATTGTGTCATTTTAAACTCTGCAAACGAAAGTGTTAAAACTATAAATTGAAACTATAGCGGCAGAAAAAAGACAGCAACTATGGAATAATATAGGGCATTCCCCTCACTTTGGCAGCAAGTTGATGCAGCAAAGTGGCCAGGGAGTCCCCAAACAATTATTGTGCGCCTACACACATTGTGTGCCACAAATAAAAACCTCACTCTGTGGTATACCACGCCACCTCTTGTTCACGAGGGAAGCGCTCGGCCTTAGGCGCCTAAATTCTAGACTACTCAGTTACCATCAGTATGTTACGCATAAAAAGCACAAATAAATTTAAATCAATCATTATACTAATATTTTTCATCTTGTATCTCGATTTCCCATTTCAGTGGTATTTAAACACATGCGCTAAATTCTATAAAGCGTCAAGCACTCTGCAGTTCCAGTAATACAATTTTCTCCAAATTCACTGGAATAAACTAAATAAATTGGACCTGGCTGTTACTGAGGTAATGAAAACCAAACTCATGCTTAACATTCAAAACAAATATTAGTTTTTGCATTAGGAGCATGTTCCCTGTAATTCTTTACTATAGAAATAGTTGATATTGAGCATCAAATAAATAATTCCCATTTCAGAGAAAGCTAATTGGTAAACTGATCTTACCGCCTTACGCAGCTTCTTGATCAAAGCCATTGGCTTCCTCTTCAAACCCCTCTGGAACCTAACACAATTACAAATCAAGATGAGTTTTTTCACATATGAAACACCTCTCCATCTTCAAAAATATGAGCTTATACATGGGGGAAAACTTATACATTTGGAGAGTAAAATTGCTGCTTCTTCGACATCTTGCAAGCACTCAGGCAATTCCAATTTATGTGACCCTATTTGCGAGTAACCTCTACCTAAACTCAAAAACGATTTAACTTAACCTTCTTATTTTACCCTTAGTGAAAGACTTTTACAGCCTTTATAGACACACATATGACATAGTAGCATGTTTAAGACCATAAGCATCAAAAGTCTTAATATGGATATACCACATAGATGTCATGGGATGTCAACACCACAAGTTTCAACTGTCTTAATTTTTTCTTACTGTAAAAATTCCAATATAGAAACTTATGATTGCTGAACTTTTTGTAGTTTTTAGAAATACTCTTGTTACAAAAATTGTACAAGTATGAGTCCTGTCATTAAACAGCGCCCAAGACCGTGTTTTCTTAGGGTAAAGAACAGATTTACATTGAATTAAAGTTCAGCGGCTTATAATTCGACAATTAAACAAGCTCATACTAAACAAATTAATAACAATTTAATAAATATACATTCGTAAAAAAAAGGTACCTTCTGCGAGGACGAGCAGGGAAGAGCTTAACGAGCTCATCGGTAGACATGTCAAGAAGAGCATCCAGATCCACTCCTCTGTAACTGAACTTCTTAAACGTTCTCTTCTTAGGCTGTCCGGCCGCAACATCAGCACCTTCAACGTCCGCCTACAGAAAAAAAACTGTTAAAACCAGAAACATCGAAATAAGAAAACACATTTCGAGAGAAAATCAATTACCATGGCTTGGAATTGAACTAGCAGTGAAGTAAGCACCTACGGAAGTGACTGCGGCTAGGGTTTTGAGGGAAAGATGATGAAAGATAAGTTACTGAGTAGTGAGAGCCATATATAAGGATGGGTGTAGGGTTCGAGTATTTTCATGGGCTGGGCTTCAGAAACTGGCCCCATGTGTTACCTCTTAATGGGTCAATAGCCCATATAAACGCCAGAATTTATTTGGAATTAATTCGACTTTTATTTCAATCTTCTGTATTTTAAACAAAGTTTCGATCTGACAAAGAAAGAAATATAATTTTAAAGTATAATTATCATTTTTGCTCAAGTATACATATGTAATAGTAAGTCATTATAGTCACTAAGCTAGCGTTTGGCCATAGATTCCCAAATTTGTTCTGAAAAATTTAAATTGGATGAAGTTTGATTTGAAGATGAAAATGTGTTTGGACATCAGTTTTCAAAACATATTTCTCAAATTTATTTTGGAAAAACATGAAACATGACTTATACCCACAAGTTCTAAAAACTATCACAAATATCCAACAATACCATTATCAATAACATTCATTATATTATCGCAAACCATAGTCCTGAACATAAATAAATTTGATACAAAATTATCATTTTTATAATGAACTACATGATACACTATCAGGTGACCGAGAAGACGACGCAACATTATTACAAAATAATAAATTATGGGCTCTTTTATAAAATACAAAAGTTTGGGGCAATTTTTAAAAAATATAATAGTGATATTTTGGCCCAAAACCAGCTTTTTGGGATTTGGAATTTTGCCAAAATGTAGAAAAAATCTATGATCAAACATATGTTTGTCAAATAAAATTCAATTTTATTTTAGCAAAATCTATGGCCAAACGGGTCCTAAAAGATTCATGTACAAGTATTTCTTTGAGCCACAACACAAATTATCCAATATAAAAAGTGATTACAGATGATCCCAAATACCTCAATGGAGGTAATACATTGTGGAAACTAGAGATAGAATAGACCAAGCGTGACACCGAGTTCATCCACCTGAACAGGATCTGAACCGAAAAATCGCATCAAATTGAAAAATTAAATCAAATCGATTAAAAAATTCGATTGGGTTTGGGATGTAATACTTAATAGAACTATAAAGTGCACTTATTTTATTTACTTTAAATAATGGGTTGTATCACTTTCTTATCGAGTATTATTCAAATGCGTCAATCATCTCATCGTTCTTTCATATTCATATGTCAAGATTTCTTATATCGTTTTCAATTTTGAAGTGGTATTCTGATAATTTAAAATTTAATAGAACGTATCATTATTTAGGTATCAAATTGATTTTATATTTAATTATTAAATTAGGTTAATCTTGAAGGCGTACATCGACGAAAAATAATTATTTGGGGACTAAGAAATAACTATCATGTGTTACTAAAAAAAAATACTCTCATACGAATATTTTAATAGATCATATGTTTTCAATTTTTTTCAATTTCTAGTAAATATATATTCACTTATCAAAATTTTATCTATAACTTTAACAAAGTAAGACTAATATAATATTCATATAGCCAAAAAATCCAAAAATCCTGACAAAATCGAACCAATCCAAACCGATATAGTTGGTTTGGTTTGATTTTGATAAACTCGAACCAACTCGGTCCATTTACACCCCTACACTTAAATGCCTTTTTACTGTGCAGTTAGTAGCCAAGAGTTTGAAGAAAAAATCGGATAGCAACACTACAAAATAAAATTAATTAAACAAACAAAATCATATAGAGTCGTTTTCTTTTTTGTTTCGATATATTTAGACTGTTTCCACATAAAAAATATATATTCATTTCATTTAGTATACTGGAGCAAAAAATACTAATTTTCATATGTCGGTATACGTTTAGAAGGAATCAAATAAATTGATTAACCTATTGTCTATTGAAACATCTATATTTGAAAATTTTCATAACGAAAATTGATAATTATTCACTAATCAAATAACAATCTTACATTCATATATTCTTTTCAAATCTACCTAACATTAACGATTAAAACAATAAATGAACCACTCATTTGATTTAGAAGACTATAAAACTAAAGAAAATAACTTGAATATGTATATACAGCTTTATTACGGCTAAAAACATAGTATAAAGTAAGATTTCTAAAATAATAATTATTTATGACCATAAAAATTTATAAATTTACGTGTATGTATATGTATATAGTCAGTTTGCTTTTTATTTTTATTTTTATTTTTTAAATACCGAACCAAATCACATATTATTATTTTTAATTAAAATAAAATCAAACCAAATCAAAGAGCATGTTGGTTTGATTCGAATTTTTAATTTTTAGAACTTGCACTAGGTAGTTGATTTTACACGTGCTATTTAAGAATGGTTATAGGCCCTTCTCCTTCGGAAAGAAGAAAAGTATAAAAAGGAAACCTGCGATCTTTCAATCTTTTAGAATGATTCTTCAAGTAACATAAGAGAAGCAAATTTAGAAGTTGAGAACATGAAAGGAAAGGTTGAAATAAAAAGGCGCGGAGAAGACTTATTTTCATAAAAAGAAATATGGAAAAAATGATGGGGTTAGTAAATAAAAATGTACTTTATCAAGTAGTTTAAGTTTTTAGGTGATATGATTGCACACTTCAATATGATACCAGAACAGACATAGAGGTTCTGGTTTCGAGTGACATATACCAGAACAGACAGAAGTTATGGTTTCGAGTCTCACTGCTATTACGTATAGAAAAAATCGACATGCTTGGCTTAATAAATAAATAAAATCAAACCCCATGTGAGAGGTCGTGTTAAAGATATAATTAAACAAATAAAAGTATGTTAACTTTAATAACTTAAACTTTTAGATGAAATGATCACGCACTCCAATAGTGAAGTTGGGCTCTAAGTTGAATTTCATTGAAGACATATATGAGTCTTGATATTAAGATTTGACAAGCCCAATTAGACCCATATATTTGAAACTTTGTCAACTCAGTCATGTAGGGCCTAAAGTTGATTCTCATACGATTGAGGGTGTGTTTGATACGAAGGAAAATATTTTTCGAAAAATATTTTTCAATTTTTCCATGTTTGGTTGACTTAAATATTTTGAAAAATATTTTTCTCATTAACTCATTTCCTCCAATTGAAGGAAAATATTTCCCCTATCAAGAGAAGGGAAAACATTTTCCAAAACTCTTGTTCAACCTTCCCCACCCTATTTCCCATCCCCATCACCCCCCATACCTATCCCACCCTACCCCCACCTACCCCCACCACACCCACCCACCCTCCCGAAACCCCTGCTCTACCCCCACCCTAAATAGAATTATTATTAAGAATACTTTCTTTTCATGTTGTAGATACAATACTTTATTTTTTCATTTCAACAAAATGAGTATTTTTTTCATGATATAAAAAATATATTTTGTTTCATTTCAACAAAAAAGGTACTTTTTTTTATGATGTGGAAAAAGTATTTTATTTCATTTCAACAAAATGATGTAGTAAAAAGTATCTTTTTCATTTCAACAAAAAATTACTTTATTTTCATGATGTTGAAAAAGTAATTTCTTTTATTTCAGTAATATGATATAGTAAAAAACATCTTCTTTCATTTCAACAAAAAAAATATTTTCTTTTCATGATATTGAAAAAGTATTTTCTTTCATTTCAACGAAATGATGTAGTAAAAAGTATCTTCTTACATTTCAACAAAAAAAAGTACTTTCATTTCATGATGTTTAAATTTTTTTTTTTTATTTCAACAAAATGATAGTAAAAACTATCTTCTTTTATTTCAACAAAAACGTACTTTCTGTTCATGTTGTAGAAAAAGTATTTTCTTTCATTTCAACAAAATGATGTAGAAAAAAGTATCGTCTTTCATTTATAAAAATAACACTTTCTTTTTATGATATAGAAAACGTATTTTCTTTCATTTCAACAAAATGATTTAGTAAAAAGTATTTTCTTTCATTTCAACAAAATGAGTATTTTCTGTTCATGATTTAGAAAAAATATTTTCTTTCATTTTAATAAAATGAATACTTTTTTTTCATGTTGTAGAAAAAGTACGTTCTTTTTCAACCAAAAAAAGAGTATATTGTTTTTAGTCATATAGTACTAATTTTAACGTTATTTTTGAGTGAAAAAGTAAAGCAGCATGTAGTCTCTTCTGATTTTGTGTGAATTTTTAAAAGAATAATTAAATTCTTGAAGAAAATAGAGTCCTGAAAATGTTGGGTATTTAGGTTTTTTTTGGGTGGGGGTGGGGGAGCATAAGAAACATGAGAATTTGGGGGAAGGGGGTAAGGAAAGTAGCATAAAAAATATTTTATACTCTCTAAACAAACACTAGAAAATATTTTTCGAAAAAGTTTTTTCACACCAACCAAACATGGAAAAATAAGTGATAAAACTACTTATTTTCCAGAAAAATAAGTGATAAAACCACTTATTTTCATGAAAAATATTTTTATATTTTTCATGAAAAATATTTTACTTCGTACCAAACACACCCTAAATATCAAATGTTTTGTAATTTCTCTATATCTAAATAATGGTCCTTCAAATGGCTATATGTGCACTTAGGGCGATTTACTAGAATGGCCTTGAAAGTTGGTAGTCTTGAACTTTTCCCTTTTACCCCATTACTTGAAGATTGCCCATGGAGCAAACCGGGACAAAAGAAAAAAAATTCAACACCACTGTTGAGATATATGCAATTTTTTGGTGCACTTGCCCCCTTGAACACCCCTAGTTAAACAAAAGATAAAATGGTAATATAAGCGCAGTTTGCCATACATCTGAACTTCGGGGCAAAGTAGCAGTTTGTAAAATTCGAAAGGATCAGAATGCTAAAATTGAATATTTGGTCTTCGACCGCAACATAGGCACCGCTTCTCACTCGTCCGCTACTCTCACTAATCACTGGAGTTGTTTACATTGCAGGTATGTAATTTTCACTCATCCTATGTAATTTATTTTTTTCAGCTGTAAAAATTCGAAACTTGGGAAATTGTTCAAGTTTTTGTAAATTGGATTTACATAATGGAGGAAACAACAGGAATTATGTGCTATAATTTGGTGTTTATCTGGTTCTCGAGCATAATTTAACTGTTTTTTTCTTATTTTATTTTTCATTTTATCCAAATTCCGTTTATTGAGCAACCCTTTTACTGCTGTCAGCCTATTTGGGAAGTGCTAGTAAGGTTCTCAAAAACCCAGAGGAGAGGCAAAACAGAAACGTTCAGAGACCAATATTCTAGGAAAAGATGTTTTCAAATCATCTAATGAGTTACATGGTATGTAGTTGGTGTAGGAAAATGGAACTACTTTTAATGGTAAACTTATAGTATTTGTTTGCTAATAGGAAACATTGCTTCCCAATAGGATGATTGTTACGTTTTTGGAAGGGGCCAGGAGTATAGTGCGTTAGAAAGATTCCTGTTGTTGGAGCTGCATATTTGTAAATGGATGGCATAGTTGGATAATAAGCTCAACAAAGTATGTTTGAAGCTTAGTTTAGATGTATGTGAGAGGCTAGATAAGCTTATTACTTATTTGGGTGATAAATGATGGGACTTGGGAGTTTTAAGAATCTGAATAGAGAAAATAAGGTTCTTATTCCATTGAGGCAGAGCACTAGAAGTTCTATAGATTACAACCACTTTCCGACCGGAGGACTTAGCTCAGCTATGAGCTAATGTATCAACAGCTCACTTTCCTTAAAATATTTGATATTATGATAGATCACACCATCCATCAAGTGTGTTCTGAATTAAGTAAAACCCTATAGTCAATGACTTCAACTCAGAGAGGAGTTACAACACTTCTAAGATGGAAAATTCCCTATTGAAATGTGAAGAGTGGGATTATACTAGAGAGAAGATTCACAACAGAAATAGTGTTTGCCCCAGGGTTTTGGTCTAATGATAAGAGTGCATTGCTTGATCTGTGGGTTATGCGCGGTCATGAGTTCAAATTGTGCCACAAACAAAAACCTGATATTTACGTGAGAAGGGTAGAGGGATGGGCTTACTATCTACAAGTTTCAAACCGAGAGCCACCGGCCCTTGGGAAATTCTCGGTTATAAAAAAAGTGCTTATTATTCTTTAGTCTGTGGAAGCATGCAGTAGACTAACACTCCCTCTTTTACTTTATTTTGTTCTTTTGGTTCAGAATATGTGAAATTGCTCGTGATTGGACGCTTAGGTTTGCAGCATGTTATGAAAAACAAAAGCACAAGGCAAGGTGTATGACTTAAGGCTTGAGGTGAACGTATTTAAGAGATTATTATTCTTAGTGTATTAATAAGGTAAATATGATCTAAAAGTACAGAATTGATAAGAAATATAAGGGGAAAGAAAAAATAGATAGAGGATAAAGAAAACAGAAGAAAGAATGAATAGATGCCGTGATTGACTGGAATTTCATATACGAGCACCACTTCTCAAAAAAAAAAAAGGGAAAATAATAAATACAATATACGAGCACGGGGTGTTATCAGTGGAGAATCTACTCTCAAAAAGGAATGAGGGGGAGAGGAGAGGTAGAGGCTACAAAATCCCCGGCTTCACCTATGAGTGTGTTCATATTTCTAAATATAATAATTAAGCTAGACAAATCAATTTGGATTGTAATTTCTTAAATCCAAAAACCGAAATTCCAAACCAAACTTTTCATATCCAAGCTGATCTGCATGAACGCCTATCCCTACTTCTTATGCGTCTGTAGATTTTAAGAAGTTTATCTGACAATATGATAAATTTTTGGGGAGTATTAACTTTTCCTGAATTTTGGATGATTTCCATTATTAGTATTTATTACCAATGTTGAATTTCATTGTCCTATTCTTTCACTAACACACACTCTTGTTGGCGAACAGGCTGTTTAGGTTCCAAGTTTTTGTTAGCATTCTCAGGCTAATAACTTGTGGTTCTTGAGGCATAATCTTGGCATTGACACATCTCCTTTACAGGGCTCCCTTCTCTTAAAATGCTTCAATCTCTGTATAAATGCCAAAGACACTTGTGTACAAAGATCAGGAAAAGCAGCGTCTTCGTGCAGTTTGTGTCAACTAGCTGTAGCAGCAACATCACAAATGACGAGAGCAAGTCACTCATTAGCTTGTGTCGCAGGAAGTCGCATGGTTTATCAAAAGAAACCATCATTAGTGAAGCAAAAACAGTCCAATTAGACACTCATGCATGTTCAGAAGTTTCAGCTGTAGTTGACTTCTTCCAAAACCATGGGTTTTCTGCAACCCAAGTGAAGAAAATAGTTAGAATGCGCCCTTGTTTATTAGCATCGAAGGTGGACAAAACCCTAAAGCCCAAGTTGAAGTTCTTGCAATCAATTGGCTTTTCTGAAGATGAATGCAGCAAGATTATCTGTTATAACCCCAACATACTCCTCAGTAGCATAAGGAAACTACTGACTCCATCCTTTGATTCCCTGAAGACTTTCATGGGTAGTAAAGTGCAAGCAATGGATGCCGTCAGACGAAGTCCACAAATCCTTAGTCGAAAGATCTCTCATAATTGGAAGCAGACTGTACAGGTATTGCACCAAATTGGTATTCCTGATTCTCAAGTTTCAGAGTTTATTTTCAAATCTCCAATTATCTTGACCATAAATCCCCAAAAAATGAGTGTGGTTGGCTTGAGGCTCAAGGAAATGGGGTTTGATGTTACTTCTCCAGCATTTAGGATAGCTTTTACCACAATGTCGAAAGTTAGTCACTCCAATCTGGAAAGGAAATTGGAAACCTACAGAAGTGCGGGCTTTTCAGATGAGGAGATCCTTAATATTTTCAGATCACAGCCGACTTGCATGTTTTATACTGAGGAGAATATCAGGTCACTTGTGGCATTCTATGTTGATAGACTACATTTGAGCCCGTCACACTTGTCACAAAGACCGGCTTTTCTATTGCGTAGCCTGAAGAGGAGGGTTATTCCAAGGTGTTCTGTGATGCAAGTTTTGTGGTCAAGAGGCATTGTTCCAGAAGCTGGCAAGCTATCCACTATATTAATGATTAGGGAAAAGGACTTCTTACAGAAGTATGTTACTAGATATGAAGCAAAAGTTCCTGAACTGCAGGCTGCCTACCAGGGCGAACTTATGTTCAAAGAGTACAGTTTTCATTTGCGTGAAATTCGCCAGATTTCAATGTCAAAGGGATCATCTTCAAAAACTAAAGTAGCTTAGTCCTCGCACCATATGCTGTCTCATACCTCTTCAGTTTTCTTGTTTTAGCACCATTTGCTATCAGAAGCTTAGTTTTTGAACCACTTGCTGTCACATTCTTGGTGTTTGATTGCATGAAGATCATCCCAAGTAAAAGTAGATTATGATACTTCGAAGCCGTTGGGGTGGTCATTTGAATATTTATATGAAGGTGTTTGACTACGTGAAGTTTAAGAAAAAAAGAAAGACTTTTGAAAATTATGGTATAAAATATGACACACTTTTGGATATATACTCATGTCATTTAAAGTAAAATAAAAGGTTTATTCTTTATAATTAAAATGTATATTACATTGTTTAATCAATTTAAATATTGTTAAAACGAAAGGAAAGATATTGTATCTTGTATAACTTTTTTACATGATGATTAATTGTACAAAAATACACCATTCAGTATAAATTAAAAATTCACTCCAGAAGAAGGAGAAGAGACGAAATAGAAATAAAAACGAACAAGACGAAGAGAGTTGTGACATGTATGTTAAACTGACGAGGGATAGCTCGATAAATAGAAATTTGATAAATATATCTTTATATTGAACATACTAATTTTTTGCTTAGCAAAAATTTGTAATTTCTTTACAAAGTAGAAAATGTACTTTTGAGGCTGAAAACTATTACTACCGATGCACATGCTATTAACCAAACTGTAATAAGTCGTAGAAATGGAAAACTTTCTTAGTTTGGCATTTATCTAAACTTTGGGCAAAAGTAGCGGTTTTTTGAAACTCAAAAGGTTCTGAATGCTAAATTTTAATATTTCGTCTTCGTCGGTAAAATGGGCATCTACTGCTCACTTTGTTCGCCACTCTCACCTGGAGTTGCAGGTATGTGATCTTCACTCCTTCCTATGTTTTTTTTTTTTTTTTAAAAAAAATAAAATATTCTAAACATGGAAATGCTTCGCTGTTATATTTTGTGTACATTGGATTTATATAATAGAGGAAACAACAGGAACTATACGCTATAAATAGGTGATTATCTGGTTCTTGAACTTAAGTCTCATATTGTAACTTGTTTTATTTTTCATTCTATCCAAATTCCTTTTCCTAAGCAACCCTTTTTTACTCTTCTTCGTCCCTTTTGTTTTCTGTCTATTTGTTGTTCCTTTCTTTTTATTTGAGCTTCGGGTAATTCTGAAGTGTGTGTGTATGTGTATAAAGGGAAATTGCATAACCCATCTTTTAGTTCATTATATTTTTTCCTTTTCCTCGCAATTTTTTTTTTAAAAAGAGAAAGAAGGAAAGAAGGTAAGATGAAAGCCTATTTATTCTATAAAATTTCATGCTTTTTCAAAAAATTATATTTTTAGTTCACTTTTGGATTGATTCTTATCTTAAAGAGAAATTGAGGGTATGAGTTGTTATATGATATTGGACAAACCTCACCTCATGAGCTATCTTTTGAGTTTGAGTTAGGTCCAAGGTCCATTTTTCTCAATATGGTATCAAGCCAGACCAAAGGCGGATCCATTATTTGGAGCTTTCGGGTGCCATATAGCTTTGAACATCCATGTGGTCGTTGTTTATACATTTAGAAAGAGTAAATATTTTATCGGTTTGAGCAACTTTGGACTTCGGTTCGGATTACTTGTCTTTTTGATATATAATATAAATCGATTGAACAGAAAAATATGGTACTATAGTTATGATAGAGCAAAGATTTTGCAAAAGAAGATGTTATTTTAATTTTATGTGAAAAAAGGTAAATACTTAACTAATAAGAGACAGAAAAAGAAAGTCAAAAGTTAACAAATAAAGTAAGATAGTTAATATTAATTACAGAAGAAGAAAAAAGAGAATGGATTATATAATGATAGAAAGTTTAACGTGATGTGGCAAGCCAAAAGGTTAAAAAACGTTACTGTTGCCAGTGGGGTTCAATCATTCACCACCAAGATGGAATCTCCTACCCTTTGTCATTGGCACCTTTGTATCATTTGTTACTACGGGTGGCGCTTTAAATATATATATACGATTTCTTATATATATATATATATATATACACACACATACATACACAGAATTTCGACCGAAGCTTGCTGGTGGCGTACCACCCCCTCGGGCCTTGCTAGATCCGCCCCGAGCCAGACTCACTACGCCACTCGTAATGTTGCATTGTCCAATGGTGGTGCCATATTATGTCAATATTGGTTGATAGTATAGGTTGTAGTCTCTTTACATGATCTTCTCATGAGTTAGCTTTTTGGGTTGAGTTAGGTCCATATCCTTTTTCCTCAGCACTTTTCTCTTAGTACTTATAGCAATAGAGTAGTCATACAAGGATAGTCTATTTGCAACTGTAGAAATGTGGAATAACTTATTAATACTTATCCAAGTAAAAAGCTAGAAATATCTTATGATTTGGGTCTGCAAATCCCAATAATATTTATGGAAATCTATATGGACCAAACCACAACGAAGATTTTGAATAAAATGAGTAGGGAATGATTTCGAAGAAGGTGAATAGGAGACTTGTAGAACATGTTGCACTATTCAGCCTATTTGGTTTAAATGGACCAAATCATAGGGATGATTTTGAATAAACTGAGTAGGATATGATTTTGATGAAGTAAATAGGAGATCTGTAGAACATGTTGCACTATTCAGCCTATTTGGGAAGTGGTAGTAAGGCTCTCAAAAATCTAGAGGGGCAAAGCAGAAAAGTTTGGAGATCAATATTCTAGAAAAAGACGTTTTCAGATCATCTAATGAGTTACATGGAATGTAGTTGGTGTAGGGAAATGGAACTACTTTTCAATGTTAAATTTTTACTTCTTTGCTAATAGGAAAATATTGCTTCCCAACATGATGATTGCTATGTCTTCGGAAGGGGTCGGAGCTATAGTGCTTTAGAAAGATTCCTGTTGTTGGAGCTGCGTGCAAGAATGCATGACATAGTTGGATAATAAGCTCAACAAAGATACTGTAGCTAGTTTAGATATAGTTACCACTGTTTGTGGGAGACAAGATAAGCTTATCACTTTTTTGGGTGATAGATGTGGAACTTAGGTGTTTTAAGAATCTAACTAGCATTTTGGGCGGGAAGGGTAGAGAAGATAAGGCCTTATTCCAGTGAGGCTGCATGCTATAAGTTCTATCGATCACAACCACTTTCCTATAGGAGGACTTAGCTCAGCTAGTGAGCTAATATATCAACCCCTCACTTTCCTTCCAATATTTGATATACAGTTCACCACCATCCTTCAAGTGTGTTCTTGACTTGAGTAAAATCCTACGTTCAGCGAGTTCAACTCGAGTAAAATCCTACAGTCAGTGACTTCAACTCGGAGAATAGTATTATTCTGAGGAAACATGCAGTAGACTAACACTCGCCCTTTAATGTTTTCTTCTTTTGAATCAGAATGTGTGAAATTGATCTCTATTGGGGGCTTAGGTCTGCAACAATATTTGGAGAAAAGAAAGCACAAGGCAAGGTATATATCTTAAGGCGTGAGGTGAATTCATTTTGGGGATTGTTCTTCTTAGTGTAAAAAGTTGGATAAATATGATCTATAATTACAAAATTAATTGGAAATAGAAGGGGAAATAAAACTTAGATAGAGGGAAAAGGAAAAACAGAAAGAATGAATGAATGGATGTCGTGGTTTACTGGAAATATCATATACTGGCACCACTTATCCCAAAAAAAAAAAAAAAAAAAAAGTACGAAAGAAATACCATATACGAGCACCACTGGCGTTATCAGTGGAGAACCTAATTTCGGAAAAGAACAAAGGAGAGAGGAGAAAAGAGGCTTTAAAATCTTGGGCTTCATCACTGAATTTGTTGATATATCTAAATACAATGAAGCTAGACAAATCAAATGCGCTTAATATGTTTACTAAAAGAAGGGGGCTCCAGAGCACAAGTAATCTTCATCAATAAAAACATTAAGAGGCGCAAAAGATGAACAAAGCGCCAAAAGGCATGTGCCCTAAAGAAAATTTTTAAAAGTTGAATTTCTCACCCCTAAAAACACAAACAAGGAATGCTTCATCTGAAAATGGCATGAATATTAGCAGGAAATATCCTAAATTGATGCTCGACTAGTGTTAAATTTGGACTTGACTATGACTTGGATGCCAAGATTTGTTGCCCGTGTTGTAGACCTTAACTAGTATCTCAATGTGAGGCCGGTGTAGTCCTTTTCACACTCGGATAGATATATTTCATAATGGTGACAAAATCAAGTATTTTCTCTTACTTGTCAAAAGGGGGGAAAGAAGTCTTAACCAAGAGCACTCTTTCGAGCATCCCTACAATTGGGAAAGTCTTACGACTCCAAAGAAGTGGGGTGGAGGGGTGGGGGATTTGCTGATCTGATCCCTCGAGCATTATCTTCCACTGTTTCCTTATCTCGCTGGCAATAGTGGAATCCAATCTTTCTAGGTAGATCAGCAATAGCATAAAGTATATCCGAGTAACTGCAGCAATTTGATCAAAACCAACTAGAGGAAACTCATTGTTTGGCTTCAACTTTAATATACTGATCTGTCTTGTCATGCTGTTCAGAATTTCGTTTGGAATTGTGGGAATTGGCACTTGGCACTATGACATTAAGAAGTTTATCCGGCATTATGACAACTTTTTGTGGAATATTGACTTTTCCTGAACTTGGAGGATTTATATAATTACCAATGTTGAATTTCACTGTCCTATTCTTTCACTAACGAACACTCTTTTGTGGCAAACAGGCTGCTTACGTTCCCAGTTTTTGTTTGCATTGCCGGGATTATAACTTGTAGCCCTTGAGGCATGATCTTTGCATTCACATATCTCCTTCAGAGGGATCCCTTCTCTTAAAATGCTTCAATCTCTGTATAAATGCCAAAGAAACTTGTGTACAAAGATCAGGAAAAGTAGCCTCTTTGTGCAGTCTGTGTCAACTAGCTGTGGCAGCAACACCTCAACTGATGAGAGCAAGTTGGTTATTAATTTGTGTCACAGGAGGTCGCATGGTTTATCAGAAGAAACTCTCATTAGTGAAGCAAAACTACTCCAATTAGACACGCATACATGTTCAAAAGTTTCAGCTGTACCTGAATTCTTCCAAAACCATGGGTTTTCTGCAACCCAAGTGAAGAAAATAATTAGACTACGCCCTAAACTACTAGCATCAGGGGTGGACGAAACCCTAAAGCCCAAGTTGCAGTTCTTGCAATCAATTGGCTTTTCTGAAGATGAATGCAGAAAGATTATCTGTCGTAACCCCAACATACTCCTCTGTAGCATAAGGAAACTACTGACTCCATCCTTTAATTCCCTGAAAACTTTCATGGGTAGTAAAGTGAAAGCAATGGCTGCCATCAAGCGAAGTCCACAAATCCTTAATATGAAGATCTCTCATAGTTTGAAGCAGACTATACAGGTATTGCACCAAATTGGTATTCCTGATTCTCAAGTTTCAGAGTTTATTTTCAAATCTCCTGTTATCTTGACCATAAATCCCCAAAAGATGAGTGAGGTTGGCTTGAGACTCAAGGAAATGGGGTTTGATGTTACTTCTACAGCATTTAGGACGGCTTTTGCTGCAATGTCTATACTTAGGCATTCCAAACTCGAAAGGAAATTGGAAACCTACAGAAGTATAGGCTTTTCAGATGTCGAGATCCTTAATATTTTCAGATCGCAGCCGACTTGCATGTTCTATAGTGAGGAAAATATCAGGGCAATTGTGGCATTCTATGTTGACAGACTCCATTTTAGCCCGTCACACTTGTCACAAAGACCAGCTTTTCTATTGTGTAGTGTGGAGAGGAGGCTTATTCCAAGGTGTTCTGTGATGCAAGTTTTGTGGTCAAGAGGCATTATTTCAGAAGTTGGCAAGCTATCCTCGATATTAATGACTATGGAAAAGGACTTCTTACCCAAGTATGTTACTAAATATGAAGCAAAAGTTCCTGAACTGCTGGCTGCCTACCGCGGTGAACTTAAGTTCAAAGAGTACAGTTTTCATTTGCATGAAATTCGTCAGATTTCAATGTCAAGGGGATCATCTTCAAAAACTAAAGTAGCTTAGTGTTTGCACCATATGATGTCCCATATCTCTTTGGTTTTCTTGTTTAGCACCATTTACTGTCAGAAGCTTTCTTTTTGAACCATTTCACAATCTTGGTAAATGTAATGCTATTTCTACTTCTTGTTTCCTATTCTTAAGTTTGAACCGCTGTGTTTAGTGGTGAACATTACATAGAAAATACTCCCCATGAGTTTTCATATAGAATATGGTAATGTAATTCGATGAAGAATATTAAAAGAGAAGTTTTTGAAAGGAAGCTAAGTTTATCTCTCTCTAGGTTGGTCCTTTGACTATTCAATATCATCCATCTTTGTAAGCACAGTACAATAATAGAGTAGTAATCTTTTCCTTTATCTCATCAGCTATCAATTCGAACCATCTGCCTGTGGACACATAATCTAATATAATGATATTTCCAGAATTTAATCATCACGTGGAAAATTTGATAGCCATAACATTATGCTTCAATCATTAATTTATGTAGATGTTACTATTATCAAAGAGGTGGAACATCAAGGTGAAGGGAATGGAACTTCCAATTCCGAGCAGAGTGAAGAAAGCTTGGGATGAATGGAATATCCAAGTAAAGGGACAATTTGAAAAATTCTAGTCTTATTGGCAACCCTTCTATTCAAATATTGAAAGAAAGTGATGGTCCTGGTGATACTAGAAAGTGATGGTCCTGGTGATACTACCAAATTAAAGAGCTTGGACGTTGTTAAATATGCATATCATATTTTTAAGACATACAAAGGACATATTGTTGATCATAAATTTTACTCCCGAGGAATACAAGACAAGTCAAAAGCTAGTTCGCGACAATATAAAGGATGGAAATGAAGCTTTTAGAACAGTGGAGACTGAAATCTACATAATATACGACGCCTTACATACAAAGACCTCCCTTTTAGTTCGTCCCAAAAAGTACTTATTCATCTCCCGGTTGGTTTAATTTATTGGGTGTTTTGCTTTCATGGACAAGGAAGGATTTGGCTCAGTGGATGTTGCTGTGACCTATATATGCATTGCTACTCAGTACCATTATTCTGGATGCAATAGCTGTGCTAATTATGATTTTGTCATCCTACTTGGTTGTTGCATCTATGTTAGAGCCTCCAATTTGGGGCACTTTGCTACGTGGTTCCTTGGAACTAGTGATGCAAATTTGGAGTCGAAGCTTCCCACAAACTCTGCAGCAGTATAACCTTATAACTCATTGTCGCCAACAACGTTCAAGAAAATGTTAGAAAATGTTAGAGACTGCACACTTTTATTACTTACTATATTATGTCTGGACAGATACCACTCCCATTGGCTGAAAGGCTGAGGTGCAGAATATTTTCAAAGGCCAAACCACTTATCGAATTACCACAGAGGAAAACTGACGGCCAGTTAATTCCTAGAGATCACTGGGATGATCACTTCACGTACCTAACAGAAAGTTGCCACAAGCTCTTCTATGCAACTAGTGCTGAGGAATTTCTCATACTCTTCCACATTGCCACCAAAATCTGCTTCCATTTTGATGATGATAGCAAAGAGACCTCGGCCTAGCCGCGCGAGAAATTTTCGTGTTTGGTGTACGCTTCTGTCGGACTATGTATTTTACCTTGTTATATTCAAGCATCTTGCATGCCGACTGTATTAGAATATCAGAAAACTATTGAAGAGACATTGGCAGAGGCTGGGGAGTTGTTCTTTCGAGGAAAGAAGAAGCCATTAGATCAAAGGAAAGCTTGTGAAGAGATTCTTGGTCTTGCGGAGAACAAGAATATTACTAATGATCATATGAAAGATGATGATGAACTAGTTCTTGATCAATCTGAGCAAGGTATATCGGGTGTGCGTATTTGCAAATATGTTGATAGGCAGCCAGGATGATATACAAGTGATGTGTGGATAGAGAGGCTACTGGAGGCTGCAAAATGAAGCATACCAAATTTCTTCACTCAAAATCTGGGCAAAGGAGGGGAATTTCTGAGTTTAGTATGGTTGTTAATGGCTCATTTGGGAGGTGGATCGCAATACCAAGTTGGGAAACTTGAGTCCATTGTGGCTCCAGCCGTACAGTCCAGAAAACCCCAAGCTCGAGCCCAATGACTAGTGGAAGAGTTTAGAAATGCCTCATGTTATTTGCTGGTTAGTTAGAGGGAACAAGTTACTGTAATTACTATAAATATAACTATGGTACTTCTCTTTTTCTATCTAATAAAAGGGTTAACTTTGCTTAAAAATTCAAATATCTTAACCTTGTTGGATTACATTCCACATGTTTGTACTTCCATGCACAACAAACTGTAAAATAAAGGAAAAAATGAACTACTTGGTGAGATTCAAGAACATAAGGCTCATTTCGGAAGCAAAGATACTTGTATGAGCATAAGTAGCATATCCAATCATATGCTCAAGTTCCAAGATACTACTAAAATGTAAGAGGAGTTGAGGAGAGAACACGGGAGGGACTTGTCGACAAGATCTTGCAGTAAGCAGCAACTAGATATCTATCAGCTTAGCAAGAGGACTATTACCAGAGAACAAAGGGCCTGCAATCAAACATTCTTCCTCCTGATCTTTCCCTTGCCAAAATGCTTCTTCTTCGCTATTTTAAGCTTCTTTTTCATCTTCCTTCCAAGAGGTTTTAAAGATTTTGCACTTTGATTTCCATCAGCCATCTCCACATCTGGAAATCAAGATGATGACAATTTAGCATACTCAGGGGAAGGCTAAAAGCAGATGGGACGTGCAAGTTCCTATCAACTTCATCAGCGATAGAAGATACAGAACACTTGGTGTATATGAGCAGTTAAATCTCATAGACATGTAATAATTTTTTCACAAGGAATTAAGTGGAAGGGCACTTACATATGAGGAAGGTTATTCGGTTATTCTTACAACATGCAAAGACACTCAACAACAGTCTTGTCATTTCTGCTAATTACAGTATTCCTTTTTTTGTGGGTTTTTTTTGGGGGGTGGGGTGGGGAGGGTGGGGGGGTTCTCAAGGCAAAAGGCATGAAGTTCCCCAGATCTGTCTTGATTGTGCACACTGATGACTTTACAAGCGAAAGTTAGTGACCTGATGTTTTCATTAGACACTAGTAACAAGATATTTTTCTTTACTGGCATTACACAGTAGATAATTCGTATAACTACTGAATCACTGGATATATATATAGATAGATAAATAGATAGATAACAAAAAAACATCAACTACGTCTCAATACCAACTAATTAGGGACGACTATATGCATTATTCATGTAGCTTCATCTTTTTATAATTCTTTTACAAGAGTGGTGCTTGAGCCAACTTGTACACATCTCGACTATTCATGTAACATCATTTTTCAATTCCTAATATCCACTCTCATATAACACTGACGGTTATAGAACCAATTTAAATAACTTGCCTGCACTCAGTTAGGTATCACCTGTCGTATAAACACTCCAATAACACTTTTCCATTTAAACTATCCTATTTTAGTTCTATGCTCTAAATCTTTATCTGATTTAAAATAATCTTGGGAAATCGACCCTAGATATCTGAATTGTCTGCATTTAGACATTGCAATCCCTTCCAGTCTCACCTCAACTTCATTCTTTTTATGTTGGATAGACTTGCAAGTTGCAATGGATATATTCCATCGTACTTGTACTTATCCTAAAAAGTGTTTCTCTATTGTTCAAACTTTTTGTTAACACCCTAGATACTTCTGTCAAATAGCATAGTCCATGAGATCTGATCACGTATATACATTTAAAACTGTGAAAAGGAATAATGACAACAAAATTAGCTCTTCCCACAAGGAAACCACAGCATAACAAACAAAAAGATATCATCTTTATTCCAAAAAAAGCAAACAGAGAACAATAAAAAGAATATATAAGCAAAAACATACCCATGCTGTTGTCGTTGTTAGGAGTAGAGGTCGAAGTATCCATGGTAGTGGATGTGAAGGGAGACTTGACAACAAGCTTAGGGGCAGCAAGGGCAGCTTCTTGGGCAGCTAATTTAGCAGCTTCTTTCTTAAGGACAGAGGGCTCTGAAGCCACTATCTCTCTCTTTATAGCTCTCAGCCTCTTTTCCCTCTTACACCTCATTGACTTCGCCATCTTTCTCTTCTTCTACTTTGTGCAATCGTTGTTTCTGTTGAGGTTGATGATACCGTCGATGGTGAAAAAGGTTGCGGATGTATAGAAGAGAGAAAAGTTAAGCTAGGGTTTGAAGGTGAAGTACAGTTTACTTCAAACACAATACGTTTTGGGTACACAGACTTGGGCACCCGGTTGACAATTTCGGGCCTAGTCGACGGTGTCACTCTTTGGGCCTATTCTGATGGGCTAAATTACACAATCAGCAACTTTGCATACTCAGCAACACTATTGCAAAACATTACGTTCTAGAGCTTTCCAAAATAGTACATTACAACTTGTAATTAATCCTTTTATTTATAATGTATGTATTGATCTCTTGTATAGTAGTGTACTAGCTAGTCAGTCTACGCCAATTAGCATAATAGTACGTAGGGTTGTTTTTCCAGTTTCTTGTATAAAGATACCGAGGCATGTATAGCATTTCAAATTGAATATACACAGAAAATTCGATTTTTATTCTCTGATTTGTTAGTTTCGATCTTCGTAAACTCTGGTTTTTCGCCTACAGGGGCGGCTCCACGGTAAGCCAGGGGAAGCCCTTGCCTTAAAGCCCCCAAATATTTAAGACCCCAACAATATAAAATACTGTTATTTCTCTCTCTCTGATAACATCACGATAGGGGTCCAAGAACTATTAAAAAAAAATCAAGAAACATGCGGATGCTAAAAGAAAATAAAGAAACAAAAAAAAATAAAAAATTAAAGATAGATTGAATTCAAAAAGTCGAAACCTAACAACAACAATTAGCTAACGAAGAACTAATCGCCTTTGATAGAGAATTAAAAACAAGAGATAAATTGTGAAATCCGACCCTTTAGAATAACAAGAATAACAATAAGCCTAAACTTATCACCTTTCTTGAATACCTAGAAGTGATCTAAGATTTCGAATAATTCATCTTACCACCTTAAGTTGAGTCTTGAAGGTTGAAGAATAAATTCAAGAGTAGCTACACACAAGAGTGCAAGAAAAATCCCATAATTTTTATTGATAATAGTCTACAATAATCTAAGTCCAAAAAAAAGAAAAGGAAGACACCCCTTATATAGGTAGGAGGAGGTCACGAAATTAAAGCTTAAAAATAAGGAAATAAAGTCTCAAACTACTCTGGACAACAAGTCCAATTACCTTAGGAAAAGTAAAAACATTAAGAAATAAAAACTAAGTCAATCTTGGAAAGTAATTCCAACAATCTTAGGAAAAAGAAAACATAATCTTAACTACCTAAGAAAGCAATAAATCTAGTACCAAAATATATGAAAATAAGTTAAAACCAATCTAGGATAGGCTCTTGAAAGTCCCAAATCAATCTTGGATAGGATCTTGAAAATCTTTGAAATCTTGAAGGAAATTTGCAAGCAACTTGGCACCAACTTGCACTCAACATCTAGCACACCTATTGTACCCTTCTTGAACATCAAGTAAGTCATTTTTATGTTATAAAAATGTGGCTTTACGTAGGATTTCATGGGCTGCAAGTTTGGCCAAATTTTCGGTGCCAAATTGGTCCAAAAGTGGATTGATTAGGACTTTCTTCAAAGGATGTCTCTTGGGATCCGATCCTCCTCTTTTTAGACATAAATTTGGGCCATAAAATAACTGTAACACTAAGCCAATTCATATCCTTTATCCTTGAGTTCTTCCTCCCAATTAACAACTTCTTTATTTGCATTTCTAATGGTCTTGTTTTGCGACTCTTTGGCTTAACATCTTGTTAAAGCTCTCTTTGAGATTACAAAGCTTCATCATTATCCTTGAATAGAGTTGAACTTCATAGAATGTTATCATTCCCCTGTCACGACCCAAAATTCATTAAAGGTCGTGATGGCGCTGGACACCGTTGTCAGGCAAGCCAACAATACATACTTAGCTTAATTACCTATTTTAATGGATTTAAAATCAAAATTTCTTCAATAAAATAATAAAAATAAAACTCATAGAGTAAATGATAAATATTTTTAGCAACTAAATTTCTAAACAACTCATAATCATTCCCAAAACCGTGTCACAAGTGCATGAGCATATACTAGGGAATTTAAAATAATAAAATACAACATATGTCCAGAATACAAATTAGACCGAAAAATATAATAACTTAGAAGGAGACTCTGTTGGATGTGGATCGTAATACAGAATGCAACTCACATATGTTCCCACAATTATTAACCACACATCTGCGCCCACAAGACCGCTAGACATATATGTACTTGCACAATAAAATATGCAGCAAGTGCAGTATGAGTACGAAAATAACATGCACCCAGTAAGTATCAAGCCTAATCTCGAAAAGGTAGAGACGAGATGGACGACTTTGACACTCACTATGGGTCAATAATATTAAGTAATCACAAAAATAGAAATATTTATATCAACGTGATTCACAGAATTAACAATAATTTTTATTGAACCAATAGAAATAATTAAATTCCTTTAATCCCAATAAATTTCAAATTTATCAATTAGTCTCATTTACATGAATAACAATAATCTCCTTAACAAGCAGAGATAATTAATTCTTTAGATTTCCAATAATTTCTAATTTATCAATCAAATTCCTTCAAGTGCAGCAATTTTCAATCTATTAATTAAATCCACAAGCTGCAATTAAAAAAATAGCAAAGTAACGTGTAATTATTATTATTAGGCACGATTTCTGCCGAGGACGTACGACCTGATCCAGAGTGTCGTGTACACTGCCGAAGGACATGCGGCATAATCCATATATGCATCTATCCTGCCGAGGCGTTCGGTCTGCTCCACAAGAAAGGATGACATTTTCTTATGTACCTCCGGAATGAAAGTATATTTATTATAAGATAAATTCAAGAGGAAGAACAATTTCTCTTAACAATTAATTAATTTAAACAGAAAATCAAGTATATGAGATTTTTATCCTTTAATATTTTTATCTAACAATTCACAATATATGTATATATCAAATAATATTAATTAAACAAAGAATACAATTTACACAAGAATATAATTTACACAAGTAATTCATGCTTCGAGTCCTAAACTACCCGGACTTTAGCATTAATAATAGCTACGCACACACTCTCGTCACCTCGTACGTACGTAGCCCCCACAATTAGCAACAATTATTTAATTTTTAATTACCTATAATGAAATTTCCTCCTCACAAGATTAGACAAGAGACTTACCTCAATTTGCTCTAATTTAATCCAATAGAAGGCCTTTTCCACGATTATCCAACTCTGTCTGGCTTGAATCTAGCCATGAATAATTCGATACAATCACTAAAAATTATTGGAATCAATTCTATAAGAAAATACTACATTTTCAATAAAAATTCTGAAGTTAATTAAAAATTCGTTTGTGGGGCCCACGTCTCAGAATCCGGCAAAAGTTACGAAATATGAACGTCCGCTCAACCACGAGTCTACCCATACCAAAATCACTAAATTCCGACAACAATTCGGCCCTCAAATCCTCAAATCTATCCAAGAGGGTTTTCAAACTTTTCCAACTCAATTCACCAATTAAATGATTAAAATAGTTATGGATTCGGGTAATTTAATCAATATTGAGTTAAGAACACTTACCCCGTTGTTTTCTCTGAAAATCTCCCAAAATCGCCTAAATCTGAGCTCCAAATCGTTAAAAATGGAAAATCAGAACTTAAACTCTCTGCCCAGTGATTTCTTCTACGCGATCGCGTAGTACAAATTCTTCTGTCCAGAAAATAACTCTACGCGATCACATAAAGTCTCACGCGATCGCGGTGCACAAGGTTCCAACTTTACACAATCGCATCCCTCTTCACGTGATCGCATAGAGCAAACGCGTGGTCAACTTCCTCTCCAGTTTCCTCTACGCGATCGCAAACAATGACACACGATCACGATACGCACACTGGCCAATCCTACGCGATCGCAGTGAACAAATTCCCAGCTGCCCAAATTAACCCTACGTGATCACAACCCCTTTCACGCGATCGCATAGAACAAATCCACCTCTGCCTAAATTACTCTACGCGATTGCAGACCAACCTACGAGATCGCGTATAAAGATACCACAAGAAAATACCAGGAGTTATCAGCAGTGTTCCAAAGGCCAAAAGTGATCAGTTAGTCGTCCGAAACTCACCCGAGCCCCTCGCGACCTCGACCAATTATACCAACAAGTCCCAAAACATCATACGAACTTAGTCGAACCCTTAAATCATACCAAACAACGCTAAAATTACGAATCATCCTCCAATTCAAGCTTAATGAAACTTAAGATTTTCAACTTTCATTCGGTACTGAAACCTACTAAATCAAGTCTGATTGACCTCAAATTTTGCACACAAGTCATAAAAGATATAACGGAGCTATGAAAATTTTTGAAACTGGATTCCTACCCCGATATAAAAAAGTCAACTCCCCGGTCAAACTTCCAAACTTAAATTCTTGTTTTAGCCTTAATTTAACTACAGACTTCCAAATAAAATTCCGAGCATGCTCCTAAGTCCAAAATTACCATACGGAGCTTTTGAAACCGTCAAATCCTGATTCCGGGGTCATTTTCTCAAAAATATTGACCGAAGTCAAACTTGCCCCTTTTAAAGCCAAACTAAGAAACCAATTGTTCTGATTTCAACCCGATCACTTCCAAATTCCGAATCAACCATCCCCGTAAGTCATAAATTAGAAAATGCACATACATATAGTCTTATTCAGGGGAACGAGCTTTTAAACACTCAAAACGACTGGTTGGGTCATTACATTCTCTCCCACTTAAATATACGTTCGCCCTCGAACATGCTAAGGACTGTTCTGGAGTTGTCTCAAAATCACAGTTTAACACTTCGAGCACCTACCCGTGCTACCACACCAAATTGAGCACATTAGTTTGAGCAAATTTGACGATTCTCCCCCTTATTTAGGCAATTAAGCCTTAGAGCCCAATTCTAACATCCAGAATTCTCCACCATGCATGTTTCCAACCTACGAACACCGTATCAATCACTATATTATGCCCCAATACTGGATTGCATAGCTTTGTTGAATTTAGACCATGCACAACACCATTCACATGACTATAATAACATTCTCCTATAATAATAGCCAAAATTTCACAAATCTGTTGTTCACAACACACCTCATGATACATATAAGTCCTGTTCCAACTCTTGAAATGCTTCCACGATGGAAGAAATGTGTAGAAATTCATAACCAACTGTCGAGTCAACAAATTATTGAGTTTCTAGCTCTGACAAGAACCATTGCCTCATTATGGACCAAATAATGGTATTTGCTCTTTATTATACTTCTTATAATCCGATCTCATTGATCCCGGAACCAATAATCTCGTCTCCCCCAGCATGAGCTACTCAGGAAATAAGCCACCCCAGACACGACAAAAAGCCTCATAAGACGCCACAATGAGCTAATAAGCTACGGACTCGATTGCGATATATAAGGAAAACGAACTCTGGAAGGGATTACTCAACCCACGTGACTAATTAAACAACCGAAAAGGTGTCATGAACCTTCCTCAGAAAATGGGACACACAACACACAAAATAGAATATAAGGGACTGTACTCAACATCACACTATTGCGGCGTGCAACCCGATCCACACATGATACCATTGCGGTGTGCAACCCGATCCAAACAACATACCCATGGCGGCGTGCCACCCGATCCGCACAAAAAGAATCTATGAGAAAATACTTACCAAGCTAGAATGCTCATTACTACAAAATATCCGAATATCGGACACAAGCACGCTCAGTGCATAATATCATCCATGGAAGGACCGACAACGCCATACGCTACAAAACTCAAGCACAACTAAGGTGTGATATATGATCTAAATCTCGAGAGCTATCCTGCTCACATAACACCATCGCTATGCGGAACCTCATCACATAAGAAATTTATCAAGCCGTTTCATAACTCACACGGCACAATATAGTATTACATGAAATAACTGACGATGAAACGACATCCAACGTCTGAATACTCCTCCATACGGAGCTTTTATGCTGAAATGAACACATCCGGCCTGATATAGAGCCCGTATTCATATTTAAATCCATCCACTGACCTCAAGCCGATTCGGATCGCACCGTACTAGGCTAATAACCTTTCAAGGATCCATAATAACCCTTTTCCCCATAACATACCAGAACAACCATCATAACCGGAACAAACTTCCACATTCCACAGCCAAATGAACCAAGCGCCCTCCAGGCAAAAATTCTCGAGTTAGCGATATCGCCAAAATCTTCATACTTGGTTGTTAAATATTTAATCAATCAGGTGAGTACTTGTCATCCTTATACAATCTTTCCGTGAGACACGCTCACATGACCTTCTGCACCAGGTAACAAGTCTGCACATCCATGCTACCGGTTACATTAATGCTGTAAAGCATATCAAGAATCCAAAAATCAATACAAAAGGTCTCTTACACCTGACATCGATCTTAGATGATGCCGAAAACAATACCATCTTGCTTTAAATATTTAAATCCCTTTTCCTGCTCATCCGAGCTCATGACATCCTTGTCAACGCCGAACCGAAATCTTGAATCCTCAACTTTCGAATCCCATGCTACTTAATGCACTTAATTACGCCAATGTGCAGGAGTACAAGAATTCCATCATAACTCCCGAACCACTAATAGGGTAAATACTTCATCATATAGAAACCTTCTACTTAACTTATTTCAGGACCATTGCAATACGCGACTGGATCCTCATATCCGCAGAAAAATACTGGCCTCAAGTAGTGGTCTAAACCATCATAACTCTTCCGGGAACCCTCTACACATAACAAGCCATGATACTTGAATTCCTCCAAATAAAATCAATTACGGCGGCCGTCAAGCTTCGTACGTACCACCACAAATCACATGCATAACTCAATGCATTGAAGGAACTGATCATTGCCACCATCATGTCGATTCAACCATTGTTAGCCGACCCGCCTTTTCTCAATTTATTCTCATCTTGCCTTAGAAATAATAATAGCTCCATTCATTACATCACGAACTCAAATCCTCACTCATCTCGAGTGACCTTATTTCACGAGGTCGCGTTATTTCAAGACCCACGAATCATCTCATACCCTTCCTTGTGCGCACTTTTACATCTTCAACCAGTACACCCATTTTGATACTTATTTTATGAATTCTAAGTTATTTTTCTTCCGTTTCTCTAATGCTACACCACAATTTGAAGATAATGCAGAGTACTCCAAGCCCCGTTTCATAATCTACTGCAAAAGCTCGATACTCAACCATACTACGGACTCGAGATCCTTAGACACCGCACTTTAAATTTTTGAATCCACTAGGACCGTTATTGAGAGTCACTTGCTCTGACTTGTTCACATACCTGATCAACTCCAAGGCCCTGTTAGCACATGGACACTTTCTCAAGGAAACAACCGACTGTCTCACTTTCCCTGTGCATTACATCTACACAAAACATAAACTTTGAGTCTTCCTAAAGCCCGAACATGAATCGATAAGGCCAAATATGGCATACATTCCTCAAATCCTTTGCTCAAATTACCACCGATGTTTTTTCTTTTCTTAGTCGTGATGACCCACCAATACACCGATAACCAGAAACCGCACAAGTTGATACTATGCAATCCAATCATAGATGGTGGAGCTCTCCCACTTAGCTTGAAGCTACAAATTACAGAATTCTGGAATCCACCGAGATTCTTTCTTCATCGTTGACATGATCCTGCACACGCAACTCGCCAAATTTCTCGAAATCCTTTTATTAACCTTTGATAAACACTCCAAACCACTAACCACATTTACATATTAAATCTCTTACCGGGTAGCCAGTAGAATTCTTTGCAGATGCTTCATCAACACCACGCGACTGCTAACCAGCTCACAGGAGATAACCCACCTGTGGAAATTACATGTTGACATATTCCAGCGTCGCTGCACTGGGTGCAATTACTACGAAATCAGTAGATCATCCTGGGTCCGAGCTCATTCACCAGTTGCACCAGTCCGTTCACTCCCCATGGACGTCAACTAAAGGTGCGACAATACGTTCCAATCCAAAGTCATGTTGTATCCTTCTTCATATTAATCAACTCTCTTCTGTCACATCCAATCTTCCTCAATATAGCAGCCAATATTCTAAATTAAGCCCGTAGAACTAGTCACTGTCCACCATGAATCCCAAATCACTCAAATTTCCCCCAAGGCGTGTGGATATCCTCCACAGAACCCGTATGCTACCTTGCCACTCTTCTACTTTGGTCAACCATCTCCTTTAAGCAACTACTCTGCTTATGTTTTCTTACACTTGGTCTTTTCGGAACCTAACCACCGCAAGGCACCTTCCATATGTCCTTCCTTATCCTTCGCTTCCTAGTTGTTGCCTTAACTCAAAATCCGTCTCTGTAGCACTTGAACCAATAGCTCGTTACCAGCTTTAAACCTTTCTGGCGATCATCCTTCTCGAGACATCAATACTAGGAATGCTGCTTCGATCCTGAATCACTACACACCGTGATCTCTAACGACTGCTTCCCCTATATCAATTCCTAACACCCCGTCGTGAAGGCTAGTTGAAGACAACCATAACACCAGCGAACCTTAACGCATTTAACAAGGCGATGACACCACATCAAAATTGAGAACTCTACCACACTCAAAAATATCAAGCTTCGTTACTCCATCAACCCCAAAATCGAACATTCATAGTACGATTACCTTTTCCTTATTGGGAATAAAACATGGAACCTCTGAATCATGTACAGAGAAAAACCTTCTTTCAAGTCGTTTATTGCCCTGACACATAGACGGGCATTTTACCATTTCATAAACATTGTGCGATAGCAACGCACGAATCATCATAACAATCAATGCCAAATCTCAAAACCTTATGTAGTACTGATACTTAATTTGAAATGACAGAGCGACCTTTCGCAAGGCGGCGGCAATAGCCCAATTAATTACACAAGGAGAAGCATCCTGTACTACACCTGTAGTACCATTAAAAATTTCCTCGATCCCCAATTTATAACAAGCGCTTCACGACGCATAAGATTGAGTAGGAAGGAAATGAAGGCATAAGCCTCAAAGGAATCAAATCGCATAATGAGGAATCAAAAAGGGAAGTATTCCTAACAGCCCTGTAGCCTCTCGAAGATAAGCACAGACGTATCTGTTCCGATCCGCAAGACTCTACTAGACTTGCTCATGACTTGTGAGACCTAAGTGAACCTAGTACTCTGATACTATGTTGTCACGACCCAAAATCCATTAAAGGTCGTGATGGCGCCGGACACCGCTGTCAGGCAAGCCAACAATACATACTTAGCTTAATTACCGATTTTAATGGATTTAAAATCAAAATTTCTTCAATAAAATAATAAAAATAAAACTCATAGACTAATGATAAATATTTTTAGCAACTAAATTTCTAAACAACTCACAACCATTCTCAAAACCCGGTGTCACAAGTGTATGAGCATATACTAGGGAATTTAAAATAATAAAATATAACATCTGTCCAGAATACAAATTAGACCGAAAAATATAATAACTTAGAAGGAGACTCTATTGGTTGCGGATCGTAATACAGAATGCAGCTCACTTATGTTCCCATAATTATTAACCACACCTCTGGGCCCACAAGGCCGCTAGACATATATGTACTTGCACAATAAAATGTACAGTAAGTGCAGTATGAGTACGAAAATAACATGTACCCAGTAAGTATCAAGCCTAATCTCGAAGAGGTAGAGACGAGATGGTCGACTTTGACACTCACTAAGGGTCAATAATAATAAGTAACATAAAAATAGAAATATTTATATCAATGTGATTCACAGAGTTAACAATAATTTTTATTGAACCAACAGAAATAATTAAATTCCTTTAATCCCAATAAATTTTAAATTTATCAATTAGTCTCATTTACAGGAATAACAATAATTTCCTTAATAAGCAGAGATAATTAATTCTTTAGATTTCCAATAATTTTCAATATATCAATCAAATTCCTTCAAGTGCGGCAATTTTCAATCTATTAATTAAATCCACAAGCTGCAATTAAAAAAAAATAGCAAAGTATCGTATAATTATTATTATTATGCACGATTTCTGCCGAGGACGTACGACCCGATCCAGAGTATCGTGTACACTGCCGAGGGACGTGCGGCACGATCCATAGATGCATCTATCCTGCCGAGGCGTTCGGCCCGCTCCACAAGAAAGGAGGACATTTTCTTATGTACCTCCGGAATGAAAATATATTTGTTATAAGATAAATTCAGGAGGAAGAACAATTTCTCTTAATAATTAATTAATTTAAATAGAAAACAAAATCAAGTATATGAGATTTCCATCATTTAATATTTTTATCTAACAATTCACAATATATATATATCTTTGTCTAACAATTCACAATATGTTCATAAATATCCATTAATATTAATTAAACAAAGAATACAATGTACACAAGTAATTCATGCTTTGAGTCCTAAACTACCCGCACTTTAGCATTAATAGTAGCTACGCACGGACTCTCGTCACCTCGTGCGTACGTAGCCCCCGCAATTAGCAACAATTATTCAATTTAATCCCTATGAGGAAATTTTCCCCTCACAAAATTAGACAAGAGACTTACCTCAATTTGCTCCAATTTAATCCAATAGAAGGCCTTTTCCACGGTCATCCAACTCTGTCTGGCTTGAATCTATCCAAGAATAATTCGATACAATCACTAAAAATTATTGGAATCAATTCTATAAGAAAATACTACATTTTCAATAAAAATTCTGAAATTAATTAAAAATTCGTTTGTGGGGCCCACATCTCGGAATCCGGCGAAAGTTACGAAACATGAACGTCCGCTCAACCATGAGTCTACCCATACCAAAATCACTAAATTCCGATAACAATTCGGCCCTCAAATCCTCAAATCTATCCAAGAGAGTTTTCAAACTTTTCCAACTTAATTCACCAATTAAATGATAAAAATAGTGTTGGATTCGGGTAATTTAACCAATATTGAGTTAAGAACACTTACCCCTTTGTTTTCTCTGAAAATCTCCCAAAAATCGCCTAAATCCGAGCTCCAAATCGTTAAAAATGAAAAATCAGAACTTAAACTCTTTGCCCAATGATTTCTTCTACGCGATCGTGAACTTCCTCACGTGATCGCGTAGCACAAATTCTTCTGTCCAGAAAATAACTCTACGCGATCGCATAAAGTCTCACGTGATCGCGGTGCACAAGGTTCCAACTCTACACGATCACATCCCTCTTCACGTGATCGCATAGAGCAAACGCGTGGCCAGCTTCCTCTCCAGTTTCCCCTACGCGATCGCAAACAATGACACGCGATCACGATACACACACAGGCCAATCCTACGCGATTGCAGACGTGTCCACACGATCGCAGTGAACAAATTCCCAGTTGCCCAAATTAACCCTACACGATCGCAACCCCTTTCACGTGATCGCATAGAACAAATCCACCTCTGCCTAAATTACTCTACGCGATTGCAGACCAACCTACGCGATCGCGTATAAGGATACCACAGAAAATACCAGGAGTTATCAGCAGTGTTCCAAAGGCCAAAAGTGATCTGTTAGTCGTCCGAAACTCACCCGAGCCCCTCGGGACCTCGACCAATTATACCAACAAGTCCCAAAATATCATAGGAACTTAGTCGAACCCTCAAATCATACCAAACAACCCTAAAACCACGAATAATCCTCCAATTCAAGCTTAATGAAACTTAAGATTTCCAACTTCCATTCGATACCGAAACCTACCAAATCAAGTCCGATTGACCTCAAATTTCGCACACAAGTCATAAATGACATAAAGGAGCTATGAAAATTTTTGAAACTGGATTCCGACCCCTATATCAAAAAGCCAACTCCCCGATCAAACTTCTAAACTTAAATTCTTGTTTTAGCCATTTCAAACCTAATTTAATTACGGACTTCCAATTAAAATTCCGAACATGTCCCTAAGTCCAAAATCACCATACGGAGCTATTGAAACCGTCAAATCCCGATTTTGGGGTCTTTTTCTCAAAAAAGTTGACCGAAGTCAAACTTGCCCCTTTTAAAGCCAAACTAAGGAACCAATTGTTCTGATTTCAACCCGATCACTTCCAAATTCTGAACCAACCATCCCCGCAAGTTATAAATTAGAAAAGGCACATACGGATAGTCTTATTTAGGGGAACGAGGTTCTAAGCATTCAAAACGACCTGTTGGGTCATTACATCCTCTCTTCTTGAAGAAAATTTGTCCTCGAATTTTTGACATTGCAAGAAAAAGAAGACATGCACTAGTAAATGGCATCCACTAATCTGAAAAAATAGTAGGAATGAAACAAGATAGTGACCATTTATCCATATAATCCAATTAAGCCTGATAGGTAGAAATACTCCCTTATAAAGCATATGGACACCATCATCCCAATAAAATTAATGCCTACTTAGATTTGTCCAATAAAAACCTCTTTTAGATGCACTATGCAATGAAACTTTTAATTTGAACTCGTCAATAAGGTAGTCCAAAAATGTGCATGACAAAAAAAATTACAAAAGATTGATCATGCATCCATTTAAAACAAGTATCTCTACCATTTGTATCAAATAAGATATTTTTATGATATAGCCAGGTATCAATTACAAATCCCATGGATTCTTCTACATGTAAGCTATTCAAAGAAGCATATAAATTTTCAAGAAGGTTAGAAGAACCCATAATTTCCAAAACAAAAGTTTCAATACGTTCAAACACATGATTATAACTTTCTCCAATAATATTCCCAACATCAATGGATTTAAACAATTGCTCAAACTATCACAAAAAGAGTCATAGATAAGCTCATGAAAGAGTATTTGATTACTAACGTCACAATAATCATGCATAGCCTCTTTACTAGTAGCAAACACTTTTGTAGGCTCACAATCAACATGGCTGGAAAAATGACTTCCCATCACACACCCAAAGATCAGACACTAGTAGTTTATCACATGAAATCTCATTAGACACTTGAATAAGAGAAGAAAAAATATTTACTCATTCGCAAGCCTCTTCTCATAAATTTCATGCCACTTTCCACCAATTTGGAAGTAATAATCTGTAATGACTCAATCGGTCATTTTAACTTTTAGAAACCCGTTCCCTAAAATAAAACTCCCTGAACATACTTTTATTAATTTATGACTCGTGGGGATGGTTGGTTCGGGATTTAGAAGTGTGTGGGTTGAAATCGAAACACTTGGTTCCTTAAGTTAGCTTTAAATGGACAAGTTTGACTTCGGTCAACATTTTAAGAAAACGACCCCGGAATTGGGATTTGACGGTTTCAATAGGTTCGTATGATAATTTTGGACTTGAGCGTATGTCCGAATCGGATTTTGGATAACCCGGGAGCATTTTGACGCTTAATAGTAAAAATCAACTATTTGAAGGTTTAAAATTCTTTAAATTTGATTTGGAGTAGGATTTTGAGTAATTGAAGTCTGTTTGGAATTCCGAGTTTGGGAATAGTTCCGTATAGTGATATAAGACTTGCACGCAAAATTTCGTGTCATTCCGAATAGTTGTATATTTCGGCGCATTGGAAGTAAATTGAACAACTTGAAATTTCTTAAGTTTGAATCAATTTGGTTTAGGGTATGATTCTTAGATTTGATGTTGTTTTACGCATTCCGAGAGTTCGAGCGAGTCTGTTTTATGATTTCAAACCTATTGGTATGTTCGGGCGGGGCCCCGGGGTCCCGAGTGTTAACCGGACGAGGCTCGGACCAATTTTGGGAAATTGAGCAAGGACTGAAGCTCCTAGCTACTGTCATAATTGCACATGTGCTTAGACAGCCGCAGGTGTGAGCTCGCAGGCGCGAGCCACCAATCGCAGGTGCGAAGGAGAGGAGCCTGCCCAGCCATCGTAAGTGTGAGGTATTTTGGCGCACCTGCGAACACGCAGGTATGGGCGCACCTGCGTTTGCGCAGAAGCGAGCACTTCTTTTGCAAGTGAGAAACCAGGAAAAGAGGGAAAATGCGCACCTGCGAGGAATTTCTGCAGGTGCGAAAGCCGCATGTGCGGTACTACTTCCGCAGGTGCGAAAAACCTGTTTGGGCAGAACCTTAAAACGGACGAAAACTCAGTCCATTTCTTTCTATTTTTCATCCATTGTTGGGCGATTTCAGAGCTTTTGAGAGGGGGGTTTCAACTAGCAATCGGGAGGTAAGTTAATTCTACACACCTTGAGTTAAATACATAGATTACATAGATTAAGTAAATCCGGGCACGTGGTCCCCCACTTTTTGTGTAGGATCTGAGGCAAGTACTAGTGGGGGACCTATCGTCTTACACCTACGTTATCCAGGGGCATAGTGGTGAACTGCCTTTCTGAGCCGTTCTGCAGCTACTAATGTCTCTCCTTGTATTTTTTATTATGTCTATTTTTATTTCAGACAGTATTTAAGGTTTTGTATAATCTTCTAGATACTCATACACTTGTGACACCAGGTCTTAGCACACACATTGGTAGAATTTGGTATTTCATTATTTTTCTTGGTTTTAAATTTCGTCAATAAATGCTTAATTTATTAAGTTGGCTTGCCTAGTTGTAGTGTTGGGCGCTATCACGACCTATAGGTGAAATTGGGTCGTGACAACATGGTATCAGAGCACTAGGTTCACGTAGGTCTCACAAGTTATACCTAATAGAGTCTTGCGGATCGGTACGGAGACGTCTGTACTTATCTTCGAGAGGCTATAAGGTGTTAGGAAATTACCTTTCTTCATATTCCATCGTGCAATTGATGTAGTTCTAAATATCCTTCTCTTATTCTCTCTCAGATGGTGAGAACGCGCTCGAATGAGGTTCCAGACCAGGGAAGAGCTACTCCCCCAGTTGCTAGAGGCCGAGGCAGAGGCCGAGGGATGGCTCCAACTCATGGTAGAGGGCGAGGACGTCCCAGGACTGTTCCAGTTATGCTGCCAGTGGGTCCAGCAGAGAACCCCATTGTTAAGGGACAGGATGAGGTGCCTATGGCATATCCAGCTCCGGTGGATTTCACATCTGAACCGAAATTTCAGGATGTCATGGGTCGTATATTGCGGTTCATGGGCAATATGACTCAGGCCGGTTTATTTCCGGCAGACCCATCCACATCTCAGGCGGGCGGGGGAGCATAGACCCCTACCGTGCAGGCTCATGGATAGGCAGTTGCTGTATATCAGACCCATGGTACACTACCCGTGGGTAGAGCCCAGCCAGTGGCAACAGCTATACCTGAGCCCAGGCCAGCTGTAGCTGCCGATCCTCAGAAACTATTGGACCAATGGACTAGACTACATTCTCCTGTCTTTGGGGGTGAGCGACATGAGGATCCACAGGACTTTATTGATCATTGCAGGGACAGACCTCAGAAACTGTTGCAGGATATTAGAGTCTCATGGGGTTAACTTCGCTACTTTTCAGCTAGAGGGCAGGGCCCGTAGATGGTGGCAGTCTTATGTTCTTGGCAGACCAGCAGATTCTCCTCCCATGACTTGGGACAGGTTCTCACGTATCTTCCTGGACAGGTATATTCCACCCTCCCAGAGGGAAGAGTTGCGATTTCAGTTTGAGCAGCTCCAGCAGGGTTAGATGTCAGTGACCGATTATGAGGCGAGGATTTTTGAATTATCTCGCCATGCACTTATGATACTCCCTGCTGAGGCGGAGAGAGTGCGGAGGTTTGTAGCCGATTTACATACTGGCATTCATGCCACTATGGCTCGAGAGGTTGAGATGGATACTTCTTATGAGCTAGTTATGGAGATAGTCCGGAGGATTGAGGGTATGCGTTAGCGGAGCCGAGAGCAGATTATGAGAGATAAGCGGTTCAGGTACTCTGGAGAGTTCAGAGGTGCTCCGTCTGGGGGCAGAGGTCAGTTCGTGAGGGGGCAGTCCAGCAGACCCCCATTTTCAGCACCACCACCTCCTCGGGGGTACTCTAGTGCGACCTTATCTCAGTGTTATACCAGAGAGTTCTTACCGCCCACAAGCTATTCAGGGTCCTCCCAGTGGGTATTCAGGTCCCCAGGGTTAGACCCTTAGTCAGCAGCCCATCGCACCGAAGAGTTGTTACGAGTGCGGGGATCCTAGTCACATGCGGAAGTTTTGCCCCAGGCTTCGGGGTAGACCAGTACATCAGGGTCAGCAGCCTATGCTTATCGGACCAGTTGCTCCACCAGTAGTCTGACCACCAAAAGGTGGAGGTCAGGTGGGTAGGGGCCGTCGTAGAGGTGGAGGTCAGTCATGCGGAGGCTAGCCAGTTGGCGCTCCAGCTCGGTTCTATGCTTTTCCGGCTAGACCAGATGTAGAGGCCTCAGATGCTGTGATTATAGGTATTATTTTTGTTTGCGACAAAGATGCCTCAGTATTATTTGATCCAGGATCCACGTATTCATATGTGTCATCTCTATTTGCTCCATTCCTGGGTGTTTCTCGTGAGTCCTTGAGTACTCCTGTTTATGTGTCCACTCCTATAGGCGATTCTGTTATTGTGAACCGGATCTACCGGTCTTGTATTATTACATTCAGTGGTTATGAAACTAGAGCAGATCTCTTATTGCTCGAGATGACCAATTTTAAAATTATTCTGGGAATGGAGTGGTTATCTCCATATCATGTTATTCTAGATTGTCATGCCAAAAACTGTTACCTTGGCTATTCCATCTTTGCCTAGGCTGGAGTGGAAGGGTTCGTCGGTTAGTTCATTTAATCGGGTTATTTCTTTTATAAATGCTCAACATATGGTTGAGAAGGGTTGTTTGGCTTATCTAGCCTATGTTCGGGATACTACTACAGAGACTCTGGCTATTGATTCAGTGCCACTAGTTCGGGAGTTCTCCGATGTATTTCCTTCAGATCTTCCAAGTATGCCACCTGATCGGGATATTGATTTTGTATTGACTTGGCTCCAGATACTCAGCCTGTATCTATTCTACTGTATCGCATGGCTCCGAAAGAATTGAAAGAGTTGAAAGAACAGCTTGAAGATTTACTAGCCAAAGGGTTCGTCAGACCGAGTGTATCGCCTTGGGGTGTACCAGTATTATTTGTGAAGAAGAAATACAGCACAATGCGAATATGTATTGATTATTGCCAATTGAACAAATTTACTATTAATAACAAGTACCCGTTGCCGCGTATTGATGACCTATTTTACCAGTTGTAGGGTGCTAGGGTGTTCTCTAAGATTGACTTGAGGTCGGGGTATCATCAGTTGAAGATTCGAGATTCGGATGTTCCAAAAACTGCTTTCCGTACTAGATATGGTCATTATGAGTTTCTGGTAATGTCTTTTGGTTTAACTAATGCCCCGACAGCGTTTATGAATATGATGAATAGGGTATTCAGGCCATATATTGACTCGTTTGTCATTGTCTTCATTGATGACATTTTGATCTACTCGCGCAGTAAGGAGGAACATGAGCAGCATATGAGAGTAGTGCTTCAGACTTTGCGGGAACAAAAGTTATATGCTAAGTTCTCTAAATGTGAGTTTTGGATAGAGTCTGTAGCATTTTTGAGGCATATTGTAGCGGGCGTAGGTATTAAAGTTGATCCCAAAAAGATTGAGGCAGTTCAGAATTGGCATCGACCCACTTCGGCGACTGAGATCAGGAGTTTTCTGGGTTTAGCAGGTTATTATCGTCAGTTCGTAAAAGGTTTTTCATCTATTGCAGCACCTTTGACCAAATTAACCCAGAAAGGTGTTCAGTTCCGATGGTCCGATGATTGTAAGGCAAGCTTTCAGAAGCTCAAGACAGCATCGACTACAACACCAATGTTAGTATTACCTTCCGATTCGGGAGTGTATACAGCGTATTGCGATGCTTCACGTGTTGGTTTGGGTTGTGTATTAATGCAGGAAGGGTGAGTTATTGCATATGCTTCACGTCAGTTGAAGCCCCACAAGCAGAATTATCTGGTACATGATTTGGAGTTAGCTGCGATTGTTCACGCTCTTAATATTTGGAGGCATTATCTTTATGGGGTGTCCTGTGAAGTTTATACTGACCATCGCAGTTTGCAACATTTGTTCAAGCAGATGGACCTAAATTTGAGGCAGCGCAAATGGCTGGAATTACTGAAAGATTATGATATTGCTATCCTATATCATCCGGGTAAAGCAAATATAGTTGCAGATGCCTTGAGTAGAAAAGCGGAGAGTATGGGTAGTTTGGCATTCATTTCAGCAGAAGATAGACCATTAGCTTTGGATATCCAGTCCTTGGCCAACAGACTTGTGCGGCTGGATATTTCAGAGCCTAACCGAGTTCTTGCACGTGTCGTAGCTGAGTCTTCACTATTTGAGCAGATCAAGGATCGCCAGTATGATGATCCACACTTAATGGTTCTTCGAGAAACGGTACTACGAGGTGGTGCCAAGGAAGTTACTATTGGTGCGGATGGTGTTCTGCGACTCCAGGATCGTCTGTGTGTTCCTAATGTGGATGAACTGAGGAAAAAGATGTATCGTGACTTGAGGCAACATTATTGGTGGCGACGAATGAAAAATGACATAGTTGAGTATGTAGCTAGGTGTCTAAATTGTCAGCAAGTTAAATATGAGCACCAGAGGCCAGGTAGCGTACTTCAGTAGATGACTATGCTAGAGTGGAAATGTGAACGAATTACTATGGACTTTGTAGTTGGGTTGTCGCGGACCTTGCGGAAGTTTGATGCAGTTTGGGTCATTGTGGACAGGTTGACCAAGTCGGCACACTTCATTCCGGTTGTGACTATGTATACTTCAGAGAGGTTGGCCCAAATATATATTCAGGAGATAGTTCGGTTGCATGGTGTGCCAATTTCCATCATATCAGATAGAGGCCCTCAGTTTACTTTACATTTCTGGAGAGCAGTACAGAGTGAATTAGGGATCCATGTAGAGCTCAGCACAACCTTTCATTCGCAGACCGACGGGCAGTCAGAGCGGACAATTCAGATTTTGGAAGATATGCTCAGGGCATGTGTGATTGACTTTGGAGGTCAGTTGGATCGTTTCCTGCCTTTGACCGAGTTTGCTTATACTAACAGTTACCAATCCAGCATCGAGATGGCTTCATTTGAGGCTTTATATGGCCGTCGATGCCGTTCACCTATCGGATGGTTTGATCCCGGTGAGGCTAAGTTATATGGTACCGATTTGGTAAAGGATGCCTTGGAAAAGGTAAAGTTGATTCAGGAGCGACTTCGTACAGCACAGTCCAGATAGAAGAGTTACGTGGATCAGAAAGCGCGTGATTTATCATTTATGGTAGGTGAAAAAGTTCTCTTGAAGGTTTCGCCGATGAAGGGAATTATGAGATTCGGGAAGAAGGGCAAGTTGAGCCCAAGGTTTATAGGCCCATTTGAGGTGTTGAGACGAGCTGGGGATGTTGCTTATGAGCTTGCATTGCCTCCCAATCTATCGGGAGTTCATCCGATTTTCCATGTATCTATGCTCCGGAAGTATCATGCTGACTTATCACATGTGTTGGACTTCAGCACAGTTCAGCTAGATAAGAGTTTGGATTATGAAGAAGAGCCATTTGCCATTGTTGATAAACAAGTTTGCCAGTTGAGGTCCAAGAGGATTTATGCAGTAAAGGTCCAGTGGAGGGGACAACCAGCCGAGAAAGCGACTTGGGAGGCCGAGGAGGACATGTGGAGCAAATATCCACACTTATTTAGCACTCCAAGTATTATTCTAAACCCGTTCGAGGACGAACGCTTGTTTAAGAGGTGGAGAATGTAATGACCCAACCGGTCATTTTAACTTTTAGAAACCCGTTCCCTAAAATAAAACTCTCCGAACATGCTTTTATTAATTTATGACTCGCGGGGATGGTTGGTTCGGGATTTGGAAGTGTGTGGGTTGAAATCGGAACACTTGGTTCCTTAAGTTAGCTTTAAATGGACAAGTTTGAATTCGGTCAATATTTTGAGAAAACGACCCCAGAATCGGGATTTGATGGTTCCAATAGGTTCGTATGATGATTTTGGACCTGGGCGTATGTCTGAATCGGGTTTTGGATAAACTGGGAGCGCTTTGACGCTTAATAGTAAAAATTAACTATTTGAAGGTTTAAAATTCTTTAAATTTGGTTTGGAGTAGGATTTTGAGTAATTGAAGTCCGTTTGGAATTTCGAGTTTGGAAATAGTTCTGTATAGTGATTTAGGACTTGCACGCAAAAAATTGTGTCATTCCGAGTAGTTTAAGTATATTTTGGCGCATTGGAAGTAAATTGAACAACTTGAAATTTCTTAAGTTTGAATCAATTTGGTTTAGGGTATGATTCTTAGATTTGATGTTATTTTACGCATTCCGAAAGTTTGATCGAGTCCGTTTTATGATTTCAAACCTGTTGTTATATTCGGGCGGGGGCCCAGGGGTCCCGAGTATTAACCGGACGAGGCTTGGACCAATTTTGGAAAATTGAGCAAGGACACAAGCTCCCAGCTACTGTCATAATCGCACCTGCGCTTGGACAACCGCATGTGCGAGCTCGCATGTGCGAGCCACCAATCGCAGGTGCGAAGGAGAGGAGCCTGCCTAGCCATTGCAGGTGCGAAGTATTTTGGCGCACCTGCGAACGCGCAGGTGTGAAGGCCTAATGCATAGGTACGAAGGAATAGGCGCACCTGCGCTTGCACAGAAGCGAGCACTTCTTCCGCATGTGCGGAACCAGGAAAAGAGGGAAAATGCGCACCTGCGAGGAATTTCCGTATGTGCGAAAGCCGCATGTGCGGTACTCCTTCCGTAGGTGCGAAAAACCTGTCTGGGCAGAACCTTAAAACGGACAAAAACTCAGTCCATTTCTTTCTATTTTTCATCCATTGTTGGGCGATTTCAGAGTTTTTGAGAGGGGGTTTTCAACTAGCAATCGGAAGGTAAGTTAATTCTAAATACCTTGAGTTAAATACATAAATTATAGGTAGATTATAATTAGTAAATCTTAGAAATCAAGGGTTTAGGCGAAAAACCTAGATTTTTATAAAAGTGAGATTTGAACCACGAAAATAGTTATGGAATTTGGTAGAAATTATATATTTGAGTTCTTGAGGTTATGGGCAACGTTTTCATCTGAAAATTTCCGAAATTCGAGCACGTGGGACCGGGGCAAATTTTAGGAATTTTACCATTTTGGATAAGGTAACTTATTTAATAGATAAATTTCGAATCATTTACCATATATTAATTATTTTGTATAATATTCGGATAGTTTCGGATTTTTAGGTATTGAATCGAGAATTCAACGCGACATGGTAATCGGAAAGTGGACTTTGAGACGAGGTAAGTCTCTTGTCTAATCTTGTGAGGGAAAAATTACCCCATAGGGATTAAATTGAATAATTATTGCTAGTTACGGGGGCTACGTACGCACGAAGTGACAAGAGTCCGTGCGTAGCTACTATTAATGCTAAAGTCCGGGAAGTTTAGGACTCAAAACATGAATTACTTGTGTAAATTGTATTCTTTGTTTAATTAATATTAATTGATATATATATGAATATATTGTAAATTGTTAGATAAAGATATTAAAGGATGGAAATCTCATATGTTTGATTTTCTGTTTAAATTAATTAATTGTTAATTATTCTTCCTCCCGAATTTATCTTATATTAAATATACTCTCCTTCTGGAGGTACATAAGAAAATATCCTCCTTTCTTGTGGAGCGGGTCGAACGCCTCGACAGGATAGATGCATCTATGGATCGTGTCGCATGTCCTTCGACAGTGTACACGACACTCTGGATCGGGTTGTACGTCCTCAGCAGAATTCATGCTTAATAATAATAATCACACGATACCTTAATAACTTATTTCAGCTTGCGAAGCTAATTGATAAATTTGAGAATCCTTGGAATTTAATGAATTATTATGCCTGCTTGTTAAGGAATTAATTGTTATTCCTGTAAGTGAGATTAATTAATAAATTGGAAATTATTTGAATTGAAGGAATTTAATTAATACATTGAGAATTGTTGCATTTGAAGGAATTTGATTATTTTCGCTGGTTAAATAAATTATTGTAAATTCTGTGAATCATGCTGATTTAGATATTCTAGTTGTATTTCAGTTATTATTATTGACCCATACTGTGTGTCAAAATCGGCCATCTCGTCTCTACCATTTCGAGATTTGGCTTGATACTTACTGGGTACACGTTGTTTACGTACCCATACTACACTTACTGCACTTTTTGTGTAGGATCTGAGGCAAGTACTAGTGGGGGACCTATCGTCTTACACCCACGTTATCCAGGGGCATAGTGGTGAGCTGCCTTTCTGAGCCGTTCTGCAGCTACTAATGTCTCTCCTTGTATTTTTCATTCTATCTATTTTTATTTCAGACAATATTTGAGGTTTTGTATAATCTACTAGATACTCATATACTTGTGACACCAGGTCTTAGCACACACATTGGTAGAATTTGGTATTTTATTATTTTTCTTGGTTTTAAATTTTGTCAATATATGCTTAATTTATTAAGTTGAGTTGCCTAGCTGTAATGTTGGGCGCCATCACGACCTATAGGTGAAATTGGGTCGTGATATCATCTATGTCATACTCAATTTCAAAAGGAAGCAAATTACTCTTGCACTTGAACTTAGATATTACAGTTAATGACTTGATATGCATCAAAATATCATCATCCACAAAACTTATAAAGTCACCAACATAAGAATTAAAAGTATAGTTCATTACCTCCAAAAATATCTTAGGTGTTCTAGAAAGTCCAAGAATTCGAATTAACCAATTATACATACCATACTTGGACTTATTTACCAATGAAACATCATCACCTTGTATTCTTTTATGTAATGGTTCCAACTTAGCAATGTTTTTAGGGTACTCCATGTCATAAACCTGTAAATAAGAATCAAAATAGTCAAAAGGTTCAATAACAAAGAATTTAACCAAGCTTTTATCTTCCACCATCCAACAAGAATTGATTTCGCCAAATTCATGTTGGAATCCAATTAGATCCTTTGCCACTATCTCTTGCAACTCATCTCACCTTTCAAAAGGTCCTTTAACACTTGGTTGCATTAAATCACAAGAACTAAAACAAAAAAGAGTTAATGAGTTACAAGTATTTTACTCACTTATACTCTCTTTGAATTTTATGACAAGACTAATTTTTTTCTCGCTCCGAGTCTCTTTTCTCTCATGAAGTTTTTTCTTCTTTTGTTCACTCAAACCCTCTTGTTTCTCTCACTCTGTCTCACAGCCTTTTTCTATCTCATGGTTTTCTCTCTTTTCTTTTCTATCAAACTCACTATTTTTCTTACTTGACAACCCACTCTCTTCACTCAACACAACCTCTCCTTTTTCCTCTCTTGGGATATCAATATACACTCCCTTACTCCTCTCATTCTTTTCTATCTCATAGTTTTTCATATTCTCTTTAATATCTTTTCATCTTCACAAATTTGTGAGGGAATTAAAGGTCTAAGAATGAATTTCTTCTCGTTAACCTTAAAAGAGTATCTATTTTTTTAATGCTATATGAAGCTCTTTTATAGATATACCATGGATTTTCCAACAAGATATGATAACTATTCATGAAAATAATATCACACCAGATTATATCCCCATACCTTCCAATAGAGAATGTCAATAACACTCTTTTATCTATATTTACTCCTTTCAATATGTAGGGTTCAATATGCTCAACACAAAGCAAGTTCAATTTCTCAACAATATAAGTGCTAACCGAGTTATATCCAAACCATTGGTCAATTGTAAGAGCACAAATCTTAGATAACACTTTAGGTCTAGTTTGGAAAATAACATTACCATTATCTTCCTTCCATTCGTTATATGTATGTATGTATGTATGTATGTATGTATGTATGTATATATATATATATATATATATATATATATATATATGTCTCGTCTTTGGCTTTTTCCCTCTAATGCTCTCACTTCTCTTATCTTTTCCACGAAAAGTAACCCTTGGTCGGTAATCTTTAGATTTATTAATAAACCTTACTAGTCACGACCCTTAGAAATAAGAATATAGAGTTAAAAAAGGAAAAAAAAAGTGATGGGCCAAACCTAGGACGAACAGGAATTGATTAGTAGGAAAAATAAAAGGAAAGAATTTAAGAAACCCAAAACCCATAAGAATAAGGAAATAAGTTACCTTAATCTTCAAGAACTAGGATCCCCTCATTTGATTTACTTTCTTGACTTGAAAACCAAATAATACTTGAATTCTAGAAATAATAATGAGCAATAATACTTATTTTTGGGCTGTTTTTTTTTTTTTTTTTGCTCAATTACTTCCCAAGATTATCAAGATTGAAATCTTGATTAGCCTATACTTTGGTACCACTTGATAACAGCACGATAGGGGTCCAAGAGCTACTAAGAAAATCAAGAAACATGTGAAAGCTAAAAGAAAATAAAGAAACAAAAAAGAAGACAAAAATTAAAGATAGATTGAATTCAAGAAAGTGTTTCTTGATTTCAAGAAGTCTATTCTTGAAGTCGAATCCTAACAACAACAATTAGCTAACGAAGAACTAATCGCCTTTGATAGAGAATGAAAAATAAGAGATAGATTGTGAAACTCGACCCTTTAGAATAACAAGAACAACAATACGCCTAAACTTATCACCTTTCTTGAATAACTAGAAGTGATCCAAGATTTCAAAGAATTCATCTTACCACCTTAAGTTAAGTCTTGAAGGTTGAAGAATAAATCTAAAAGTAGCTACACACAAGAGTGCAAGAAAAATCTCACAATTTTTATTGATAATAGTCTATAATAATCTAAGTCTAAAAAAAAAAAGAAGACACCCCTTATGTAGGTAGGAGGGGGTCATGAAATTAAGGCTAAAAATAAGGAAATAAAGTCTCAAACTACTCAGGACAACAAGTCCAACTACCTTAGGAAAAGGAAAAACATTAAAAAACAAAAACCAAGTCAATCTTGGAAAGTAATTCCAACAATCTTAGGAAAAATAAAACATAAACTTAACTACCTAGGAAAGCAATAAATCTAGTACCAAAATATATGAAAATAAGTTAAAACCAATCTAGGATAGGATCTTGAAAGTCACAAACCAATCTTGGATAGGATCTTGGAAATCTTGTAAATCTTGAAGGAAATTTGCAAGCAACTTGGCGTCAACTTGCACTCAACATCTAGAACACCTATTGTATCCTTCTTGTACATAAAGTAAGTCATTTTTATCTTATAAAATGTTATTTTATGTAGGACTTCATGAGCTACAAGTTTGGACACACTTTAGGTGCTAAATTGGTCCAAAATTGGACTAATTAGGACCTTCTTCAAAGGATGTCTCTTGGGATCTAATCCTCCTTTTCTTGGACATAAATTTGGGCCATAAAATAATTATAATACTTAGCCAATTCATATCCTTTGTCCTTGAGTTCTTCCTCCCAATTAACAACTTCTTTATTTGCACTTCTAATTGCCTTTTATTGCGACTCTTTAGCTTAACATCTTGTTAAAGCCCTCTTTGAGATTCCAAAGCTTCATCATTATCCTTGATTAGAGTTGAGCTTCATAGAATGCTATCATTCTTGATAACAACATGATAGAGGTACAAGAATTACTAAAGAAAAATAAAAAAATTAAGAAACATGCGGAAGCTAAAACAAAGTAGAGAAACAAAAAAGAAGACAGAAATTAAAGATAGATTAAATTCAAGAAAGATCTTCTTGAATTTAAGAAGTCTATTCTTGAAGTTGAATCCTAACAATAACAATTAACTAACGAAGAACTAATCACCTTTGATAGAGAATTAAAAAGCAAGAGATAGATTATGAAACCCGACCCTTTAGAATAATAAGAATAACAATAAGCATAAACTTATCACATTTCTTGAATACGTAGAAGTGTTCTAAGATTTTGAAGAATTCATCTTACCACCTTAAGTTGAGTCTTGAAGGTTGAAGAATAAATTCAAGAGTAGCCATACACAAGAGTGCAAGAAAATTCTCATAATTTTTATTGATAATAGTCTATAATAATCTAAGTCTAAAAACAAAGAAGACACCCCTTATATAGGTAGGAGAGGATCACGAAATTAAGGCTAAAAAATAAGGAAATAAAGTCCTAAACTACTTTGGACTACAAGTCCAACTACCTTAGGAAAAGGAAAAACATTAGGAAATAAAAGCTAAGTCAATCTTGGAAATTAATTCAAACAATCTTAGGAAAAGGAAAACATAACCTTAACTAACTAGGAAAGTAATAAATCTAGTACCAAAATATATTAAAATAAGTTAAAACCAATATAGGATAGGATCTTGAAAGTCCCAACCCAATCTTGGATAGGATCTTATAAATCTTGAAGGAAATTTGCAAGCAACTTGGCACCAACTTGCACTCCATATCTAACACACCTATTGTACTCTTCTTGGATATCAAGCAAGTCATTTTTATGTTATAAAAATATGATTTTATGTAGGACTTCATGGACGGCAAGTTTGGACATATTTTAGGTGCCAAATTGGTCCAAAAGTGGACTGATTAGGACCTTGTTTAAAGGATGTTTCTTGGGATCCAATCTTCCTCTTCTTGGACATAAATTTGGGCCATAAAATAATTATAACACCTATCCAATTCATATCATTTATCCTTGAGCTCTTCCTCCCAATTAACAACTTCTTTATTTGTACTTCTAATGGTCTTGTTTTGTGACTCATTAGCTTGACATCTTGTTATAGCCCTCCTTAAGATTTCAAAGCCTCATCCTTATCCTTGAATAGAGTTGAGCTTCGTATCTCTCTCTCTCTCTCTCTCTCTCTCTCTCTCTCTCTCTCTCTCTGTATATATATAAAATATTTCAGATTTTAATATTTTAATATTTTAAAATTTGGTGGAGGTAAGATTGAAGTTAATACGGAAAAAACTCCTCTCGTTAAATTGAATAATATATTTTCCTTCTCATCAATTCTATTGTTCTTCCTTTGTGTATGGTCTTTTTCATGTTTCTCGCAATTTTACTGTCTAATTTTAACTCAGGTTCTTTAAATTTGCTATTTTTTTGTCACATTTGATTGATACATACATTACAAAGTAAGTTCTTTTGTCTCATCCTTTTTATCAATGAAATCCTCGAGAAAAATGTTGCAAGGTTCAAAACTTGATGAATAATGGGTTCACTCCTTTATCATTTTTTACTTAATATCATATTTTTGCACATGAGAGATTTCAATACCATGACGTGCGCCTAATCCACGCGTCATGTGTGCATCCTCCCACAAGATCAAAGCCATGTAGTGTCATGACCCCAATTTCCCTTCGTAGGATGTCGTGATGGCACCTAGTCTCTAAGACTAGGTAAGCCTAACACTTACTGAATTAATAGAAAATTTCAACCAATAACTGTTAAATATGAAATAGAAATCTCTATACAAAACTTACAATCCCAAAACTGGTAGTACAAGTCATAAGCTCTACTGAGTTTGCTAGAAAATCCCTAAACACAACTGTTTCGGATTAAAAATAAATAGTACAGGTAAAATATCAGAAGGTGACTCCGAGGCTTGCGAACGCGACGGCGGGTTTACCTTGAGTCTCTATATCAAAACCCGAACAACTAGTTATTGATCAACCAACTCTGAAATACCTGGATCTGCACAAAAATGTGCAGAAAGCGTAGCATGAGTACACTACAGCGGTATCCAGTAAGTATCAAGACTAACCTCGGTGAAGTAGTGACGAAGGCCAGTCAAGACACCTACTAGACTAAACAACCCGATCAAGTATAAACGTAGGACTAACAAGGGATAATATCAATATAAAGCTAGGCATGTAGACAATAATAAAATAATGCTTGTAATAGGAAACTAAAGTAACAATTAGCAACAAGGCACAACAGGTAACAACACTGTAGAGTAAGTTGAACGTAGTCTAAGTCCGGTGAGACCAAATAAAGATAAACAAGTGACAACTCAATAAGAACCACCGCTTTCACACCTGATTTATTCAAGGATTTCCACAAGGTAACAAACTTCATAATCACAAATTATGGGCCCAATTCATGAACCCTAATCACTTAGCATCTTGTGCCCACATTACAATTCATAACTGCACAGACGACTCACGTGCCAAGAGAGTGACAATATCTAATATCCACACGGACCACTCACATGCCAACAATAACAATGACTCATGACTGCACGGACAACTCACGTGCCAACATAATAAATCTCACACCGAAGGAAAGTACACGGGAGTACAAGTAAATAGTCAATAATATCATGATTCATCTTCTTAAACCGATATGGGTGATTTATTTACGTGTATGCTTGTGGAAGTGTTCTACCACAATTCAAGTCAACAGGTAAGAATAGAGACAATGAGTGGCACATAAGAAACGTTCACCCCAAAATGTACACGACATAACTCACACAAGATAGGCACACAACTACACAAATATCAACAATAACAATGCCCCTAGGCCATCAAAAGTCATCACAATTAGCACAAATGACTTAAATCCTAAGGGGTAGTTCTCCCACACAAAGTTAGGCAAGATACTTACCTCAAAGAAGCTAGATCAATACTCAAATTAGCTTTTCCTTTACAAATTCACCTCCACTCGGCTCAATCTAGCCAAAGATGATTTAAATACATTAAACAATACAAGAGATAACAATTTTAAATAACAAAGCTATGATCTTTATACAATATCTAAAAAGTCAATAAAAGTCAATCCCAGGCTCGTCCGGTCAAAACCCGAGTCAAGGGATAGATTTCGACTACCTATAGCCCTACGAGTTCAAATACGTGATTTGTTTTCAAGCCGGAGTCTAATTCGACTCTCAAATCAAGAAATTTAGAAAAACAATCCCAATTTTTCACTTAGATTCTCATTTTTTTTAATGTTAAAACTCAAATATAATCATGAAATATAATAGAAATTGAACAAGGGCACTTACCCAACCTCTCAAAATCGCTCACTCTCGGACCTAGGGTTCAAAAATATCAAAACATGAAGCAAAACCCCGAATTATACAGCTGAAAACAAGTTGCAGATGTCACATTTGCGATCCAGGGTTCGCAATTGCGAACCATCGCAAAATCGAAGAAGCCTTTGCAATTGCGATCAAGAACATGGCTGGAAAATGTCGCAATTGCGATAAAATGTTTGCAAATGCGAACTGGAATAGGGCAAAAGTCGCAAATGCCATCAAATATTCGTGTTTGAGAGCCCTGGGATACCACACCAGAAACCAACAGTCTTTCCAGACACGGAAATTGGCATAACTCTGTCACACGATGTCCAAATTCGATGATTCTTTTTGCTATGGCTCCGTAATTACAATACGGACCTGATGCTTCAATAAAAACTGAATTTGGAACTTACTTAATATATGTGATACCATTAATGCTTTTAAGAAATGACGTCAAAACATAAAAAAACAAGCGCAACACAACCTAAACCTATCTGAAACTCACCCAAAACCTCGGGACCTCGTACGAACATACCGATAAGTCCAAAACATAATACGGGATTGCTCGAGGCCTTAAATCACATCAAAAAATGTTGAAACTACGAATCGCACCTCGAATCGAACTTATGAATTTTTAAATCTTCCAACTTACAAACGCATGCCGAAACATATCAAATCAATCCGGAATGACCTCAAATTTTGCAGGCAAGTTCCAAATGACATAACGGAACTAATCCAACTCCCGGAATCGCAATCTATGCCCAATATGAACCGAGTCAACTCCTGGTCAAACCTCTCAACCTTCCAAAACTTCGACTTTCTAATTTTCGCCAAAATGCTTCAACTTATCATACGGACCTACAAATCTAAATCTGGACGCACGCCTAAGTCCAAAATCAGCATACGAAACTATTGGAATCATCAAAACGCCATTTTGGAGCCGTCTACACAAAAGTCAAATTCCGATCAACTCTTACCGCTTAAGCTTCTAAAACAAGAATCCTTCTTCCAAATTGATCCCGAATCATCCGAAAACTGAATTCGACCACACACGCAAGTCATAACACATAATACGAAGTTGCTCGAGACCTTAAGCCACTAAACCAGATGCTAATTGTGAAAATGACCGGTCGGGTCATTACATTCTCCCCCTCTTTAAAAAATGTTCGTACTCAAACGTGCCAAGAACCATTTCGAAGTCCTCAAATCACGGAATGAACTTACCATACATACACTCACGGGTGATCCCACGTCACCTCAATCCACATAGGACCGACGACACCATCCCAACTGAAAATTATTCCTTCTACCCACATTGATAACCTTAGAATGAAATTTCTCACCTTCCGATCATTTCCAAAGGACCAGATTCCCACACCGACACACGGTATCAGCCTCAACCAGCTGCAACCACTCATTCCTACACCCACCAGGTACAACCACACGACGTAACACATCACATATATGCCCATAACAACATCTTTGATCACAATAGCTGCCCATAATCAAATCCAGCACCTTCAATTAACCTCATATCCGCTAGAACCTTATTTCAAACCCTCACAACACTAACAACGATGCAAGAAACATGAAGACCTCATAACTCTTCACCCAAATCAACAAGTCACATCGGACGCCATGTAGGCATACACCTCGCAAGCTAAAACCCAATAAGTACAACATGAATATGACTGAATATACAAGGAAACACATGAAAGAATTATCAAACAAGCCCAACATGCACAACTCCCTATTAGTAGTATACTACGAATTAATTCCACAAAGGAGAATCAAAGTATATGAACAAATCATACCACGGCACGCAGCCCGGTCCAAATATAACAAAACTCATGGAAATACGAGGATCACATCCTCAACTTTGAATCACAAGTAGAATACATATCATACCAACCGAAACCTTCCGCTAATTCAATTCTGCTAACAAAAATCACAACACATACCAGACCCCCATACCTGTAGAGCATATAAATCACAAATCATAACCAACCATCCAGAAATCACATCAAAACCTACCGTAATGGGTAACAGAAAGTCACTTCTAGTCTCATAAATCTCAATAATGAAAAAAACAAAATGATAGACACGACTATCACTATAGAATCTCCCAACATGGATAACCACATAAGCATAATACAAAATCATGAAACTCACCCGTATGTGAAGCAAAATAAGAGGATTCACCCAGATAAGTAGAACCAAATTAAAATAAGAATGATGTCCCTCTATAACAATCGAAACCATACCTGTAACGACATCATCAGGTGCAACATCCTCGATCCCACCATATAAAGCATATCAACGGGTCGGGCCTCCCCCTCTTGGGCACCCTCTACTCGCCTGACCTGCACCCCAAGCTGGCGGTGCAGGGATCTCAGCAACTGGAGCAGAACTCATAGCCTAAATACCCCATTGTGAGACCTCTGTCCAGAGTTTGGGACAATCTCTCACCATGTGTTTTGTATCTCCACACTTAAATCAAACCCTCCGATGGCATGGCTAAGTAAGTTGTCCGGTACGGGCACTCTGTGACCCATGGATATCTGAAGTACCACGCGAAGCCTGAAGTGCAAAATGAACTGACTGACCCACAAAACCTCTACCATGGCGTACCCTGACTCCAAAATAGGGACTAGTAGATCCTCCCGGTCTACGAGGCTTCTTAGCCTCCCTGTCCTCTCTCTCCTGACCCCACATGTCCCCTCTTTCCTGGTCCCGCATGCCCTCTAATCGGCGAACGATCTCTACCACTTATTGAAATGGAACATCCGTCTCCAACTCTCGAGCCATGCTGAACTGGATATCATGATTGAGCCCCTCAATGAACCTGCAGACTCACTCTCTAATTGTTGAAACCAAAGCAGGTGCATGTCAGGATAAATCACTGAATACCGGTCTGTGAAGTAGCTGGTGCAATCGGAATCAACCCTCAGGAAGTGTGCTAAGGTCTCTTGAAGTTCAGGGGCAACAAAAGGCACCTCCAGTGCTTGTCCCCCAATATGAGCTACTGGCGGCTCCTCAACTACTGTCTAAGAGGTGCTCTAGCTATGGTACATACTCCTCCTTGACCTCTGCCTCTGCCCCAGCCCCTAACAATACCGGCTCTAGGGGCAGCATCGTCTGTAACTGTAGCTTGTGTCCTCACCACTTGTGAGAGAATGGAATGACAAGGGTTCAAACTCCGAGATCAATAAACTAGCACGATAGGAATGAAGGAAGTAAAACTGTCCTAATAGTTTCCTAGCCTCTCGAAGATAAGTGCAGACGTCTCCGTACCGATCCGCAAGACTCTACTAACTCGCTTATGACTCGTAGCACCTATGAACCTATAGCTATGATACCAACTTGTCACGACCCAAATTTTCCTCCTTAAGATGTCATGACGACACCTAGTCCTTAAGACTAGGTAAGCGACCCGACTTGTCATTTTGAGAATTTACATTTCGTTCAGTGACTTAAGGTCCCGAGAAACTTTATAATATATATTATGACCCCCGTGTGGGGTCAAGTTTTATTTTCAGAAGATTCGGAATTTAATTGAAAGAACAATTCTCATTTTTGAAGCTTAAATGAAAACAATTGACCAGAGTTTGACTTTTGAGAAAACGACTCCGGAATGGAGTTTTGATGATGTCAATAGCTTCATATGATGATTTTGGACTTATGCGTATGTCCAGATCTAGATTTGGAAGTCCGTAGGACAATTCGGCACATTTCTACGAAAAGTTAGAAAATGAAGTTCTTGAAATATTCATAAATTCGACCGTAAGTCGATTGGATGATAACGAGGTCGGATTTAGACTCTAGAAATTGGAACAGCTTCATTACGTCATTTATGACTTGTGTGCAAAATTTGAAGTCATTCCGGATTGATTTGATACGTTTTGGCGCAAGATATAGAAGTTGGAAGATTTGAAAACTCATAATTCGATTCAATGCGCGATTCACAATTTAGGCGTTATTTGACGTGGTTTGAAGCCTCGACTAAATTCGTATTGTATTTTGGGATGTGTTGGCATAATTGGTTAAGGTCCTGGGTAGCTCGGATGAGTTTCGGACGAGGTTCGGATCGAATTTGGACTTGTCAAAGTTGCTGGAAATTTGACTGCTGGTGCTATCGCTTCTGTGGAAGCTTCATCGCAGAAGCAATCAGCTTCTCGCAGAAGCGATCAGTTCCTCGTAGAAGCGACCTAGTAAGGACTTGGGTAGGGCTGGATAGGCACCGCAGAAGCGGAAAACTCCATGCTTCTGCGGCTTCGCAGAAGTGACACACATGATCGCAGAAGCAAAAATTCTCGCAGATACGCACTGCCATCGCAGAAGCAATTTGCGTAGATGTGGCATTCTGTCTTCAGGTGCGAGCTTAGGCTGGGCAGTGAGGATCACAAATGCAAGTTTTTTATTGCAAAAGAGAGACCACAGGTGCGACATATTCGTCCGTAGAAGCGAAAATGGATAGAAACATAAGGGGTCGAAAATCAGTCATTCCTTCATTTTCAATTGGATTTTTGGAGCTCGATTTTGGGGAGATTTTGGATGAGTTTTTCACTACTTCAACTTGGTTAAGTGTTCTGCATCCGAAAGAGATTATATTTTGTAAATCCATTGTTATATTCATCATTTATTTTGGATTTAAATGGAAGAAATCAAGATTTTTGCAAAAACTTTTCAAAAACGAAAATTCAAGATTTGGAAGACGATTTGTTATTGGAATTCGATAAAATTTATATGGTTGAACTCGTATCAGAATGGGTATTCATATTTCGTGAAAATTCTGTTAGATTTCGAGAGGCAGGCCCAGTGTTCACTTTTGGTTGACTTTTTAATATGAAATTTTAAGTCGATATTATATTATCCGGAATTGTTTCCGATGAATTTTAATGAAGTTATACAATTAATTTGGATAGATTTGAGCTGTACGGAGGTCAATTCAAACAAGAAGGCTATTTTGGAATATCGGCCTAACTTCAAAAAGATAACTATCTTGTCTAACCTTGTGTGGGAGAATTTTCCCTTAAGCATTGAGTCGTATGTGCCATTTGTGTAATGTGAAAGCCGTGTACGCGAGTTGACGAGTTGACGAGTACGTACTCGGGCTTATATGTGCAAATTGTATTGGTTTAAAGTTGTAGGAATTTTTAAGTATTAAATTGGAAATTTGCTGGCACTTATTAAATCCTTATTTGTAATGCCTCGTTCTTTTATTTGTCAAATTTGTTTTATATGATAATTTGGTGTGATTGCTACTTTTATTTTTATGTGGATTCCATGTGCTAGTTGAGTGGATATTTTCTGGAAATAATTACATTTTGGATTTTTCATCTGCAAATAATTATTAAATAAGTTTAAATGGAGACGATAATATATTTATTAGAAAATTTGATTTAAGAAGAGGTTGTTCTTGCTGAGTTATTCTTCCGTCTTTGATGTTGCATATTTACTTTTGGGACTACGAGGCGATACCTCGGGAGATCCCCCTGCTTGCATATTTACTTTTGGGACTACGAGGCGATACCTCGGGAGATCCTCCATGCTTTCATTATACCTCGGGAGATCCCCCATGCTTGCATATTTACTTTTGGGGCTACGAGGCGATACCTCGGGAGATCCCCCCTGCTTGCATATTTACTTCTGGGACTATGAGGAGATACCTCGGGAGATCCCCCCCTGCTTGCATATTTACTTTTAGGATTACGAGGAGTTACCTCGGGAGATCCCCCTGTCGTGCATATTTACTTTTGGGACTACGAGGTGGTACCTCGAGAGATCCCCTTGTTGTTTACCTCTATTTGTTGTGTTGTTATCTTTCTAAAAAAATTCATTGTTCACTTCTCAGTTATTTCATTATATTAGTATATCTTCTGCCTTGTGAATTATCCGTGCATTTGTGATATAAAATATGGGCACGAGGTGCAGTGAGTAAATGATGATAATATTGGCATGTGAGTTGTCCGTGCGTTGTGATAGAGATATGGGCACGAGGTGCCATGGAAATATGAACGTGGGCTGAGACCTATAGCTTTTATGATTATGAAATGAGGTGTCACATGGTGACTTTTACTTGAAAGGTATTTATTTGAAGAATTATATTCGAAAGATATTTATATAAAAGGACTTTTAATTGAAAGATATTTATTTGAAGAATTATATTCGGCAGATATTTATTTAAAATGATTTTCTTTTTACTTGAAAGGTATTTATTTGAAGAATTTTATTAGAAAAATATTTATTTAAAAGGATTTTTACTTGGAAGGTATTTATTTGAAGAATTATATTCGAAAGATATTTATTTGAAGAATTATATTCAAAAAAAAAATATTTGAAGAATTATATTCGAAAGATATTTATTTGAAATAATTATATTCGTAAGATAATTATTTGAAAGAATTATATTCTAAATATTTCTATACAAAAAAAACTTGTAGATAAAAGATGTATATTTTAAAGGACTTGATTTATTGGTTGTGCTAGTGTTCATTATTTGTTTGGGCAATATTTGTGGTGTTCTTGCTGCCTTGTTGTTGATATCACTAGTTGATTATTATTGCTATCACTGTTATCTGTTTTCTATTATTTTTGTATGCTATGTTGCACATGTTATTTGACTAGTGAGTGTCTTGACTGTACCTCATTACTACTCCACCGAGGTTAGTCTTGATACTTACTGGGTACCGACTGTGGTGTACTCATATTACACTACTGCACATTTTTGTGCAGAGCCAGGTATTGGAGATTTCGGACTGGGGCAGAGTTAGTGTGTTGATCGCAAGGATTCAAGGTAGATCTGTTCGGTCGTCGCAGTCCCTTGAAGTCTTTCTATTTTTATTGTACTGTCAACTCTTATTCGAACAGTATTGTATATTCGATCCTTGAGATCATTGCATGTATTCAGTTAGAGTTCGTGACTCAGTATTACCAGTCTTGGGAGGCTATTATATTTGTTTCCGCTTTTGGTATTGACACTTGTTTTAAATTATAATAAATAAAAAAAATGGCTTGAAATGTATTTATAATCGGATACGGCAGCAGCCCAGACATAGACCGAATTAGGGGCCTAAACTCTTGAGTAGATTGCCCATGGAAAGGAGCTTACTCCAAGATCTGACTCCGCCCGTGTAGGAGTTCGGGAAGGCCAGAAGTAAACAAAGAGCGGTAGAAGAGAATAAAGTGTTGCGCCCATTCTTTGATTACCTAGTCTTAGAGACTAAGCGCCATCACGACGCCCGTGGTAGGATTTTAGGTCGTGACACTAGGTAAGCCTAACACTTACTGAATTAATAGAAAAATTTAACCAACAACTGTTAAATATGAAATAGAAATCTCTATACAAAACTTACAATCCCAAAACAGTTAGTACAAGTCATAAGCTCTACTGAGTTTGTTAGAAAATCCCTAAATACAACTGTTTCGGAATAGAAATAAACAGTATAGATATAATATCAGAGGGTGACTTCGAGACCTGCGAACGCGACAACAGGTTTACCTTGAGTCTTCACAACAAATCCCGAATAGCTAGCTATTGATCAACCAACTCCGAAATACCTGGATCTGCACAAAAATATGCAGAAAGAAAAGCATAAGTACACCACAGCGGTACCCAGTAAGTATCAAGACTAATCTCGGCGGAGTAGTGACGAGGGACAGTCAAGACACCTACTAGACTAAACAACCTGATCAAGTATAAATGTAAGACTAACAAGGGACAATATCAATATAAAGCTAGACATGTTGACAATAATAAAATAATGCTTGTAATAGGAAACTAAAGCAACAATTAGCAATGAGGCACAACAGGTAACGACGCTGTGGAGTAATTTGAACGTAGTCTATGTCCGGTGAGACCAAATAAAGAAAAACAAGTATCAACTCAATAAGAACCACCGCTTTCACAACCGATTTATTCAAGGATTTCCACGAGATACCAAACTTCATAATCACAAATCACGGGTCCCAATTCATGAACCCTAATCACTTGGCATCTTGTGCCCATATTACAATTCATAACCGCATAGACGACTCACTTGCCAAGAATAACAATATCTAATATTCGCACGGACCACTCATGTGCCAACAATAACAATGACTCGTGACTGCACTGACAACTCACGTGCCAACAGAATAACTCTCACACCTAAGGCAAGTATACATGAATACATGTAAATGGTCAATAACATCATGATTCATCTTCTTAAACCTATATGGGTGATTTATTTACGTGTATGCATGTGGAAGTATTCCACCACAATTCAAGTCAACAAGTAAGAGTAGAGACAATGAATGTCACATAAGAAATGAACACCCCAAAATGTACACGGTATAACTCACACAAGGTAGGCACACCACTACACAAATATTAACAATAACAATGTCCCCACGCCATCACAAGTCATCACAAATAATTCCCCGATATAGCCCACCTTGTCTCGCCACCTGTGCAATAATAAAGTAAATGCCCGCCTTGTCTCGCCGCACGCACACAATAATATTCTCACATTCTCTCGCCACATGCGCAACCCACATATATAGCCCGCCTTGTCACACCGCATGTGTAAATATCAATAATAACAACAATACAGATAACTCACGTGCGAACACCCCGACAATCCTCACAACAATACCACGTGTGCCAAAACATAACAACACTATAAAATGACTTTCACAACATATGCCCATATGCCACAACATTTCCTCAAAATAATTTCAGTACCACAACCACGCATAGCCCTTGGCTCAACAACACTGAGTACAATAGCAACAACAACCATAACACGAATATAACAAGTAAATCAACACAAGAACTTCAGAACACAAAGAAACGGAAGAACGAGCTCACAAAGAAAGACACAACAGAGAATAATTGTCTCAACAAGAATAGCTCAACAAGGGAGAGATAATGTGTAATAATGATTCCACAAAAGTACAATTCGACGATAAGAGAGATAACATGAATCAATGACCTCAAATAAGAATACGTCAACAATGAAAGGATAACAAACTTCAATTAAGGCTAATCAATTAAGGAAGAGATAATAGTAATTTCAATTAATATTAAGCAATTACGAAATATATATTAATAACTTCAATTAGGGTTAAGCAATTACAGAAGAGATAATATGACAATAAAAGAGGCAACAATTTCAATTAAGGCACATAAGAGTTTAATTGCCAGTAAGGGTAGAACATGAATCAATTAATTCCAAATAATACACGTAAGGGTGGATTTATTAAATGGATGATTTAACATGACAAAACAACTTCATATCTAATGAACATAAGAACCTAAGAGCCCTAAACAATCAAATTTCCACAATTAAGCTCGAGTACGTACTCGTCACCTCGCGTACACGGCCTTCACATGACACAATTAGCACAAATGACTCAAATCCTAAGGGGTAGTTCTCCCACACAAAGTTAGGCAAGATACTTATCTCAAAGAAGCTAGATTTATACTCAAATTAGCTTTTCCTTTACAAATTCACCTCCGCTCGGCTCAATCTAGCCAAAGACGACTTAAATACATCAAACAATACAAGAGAAAATAATTTCAATTAACAAAGCTATGATCTTTATATAATTTCTAAAAAGTCAACAAAAGTCAACTTCGGGCTCGTCCGGTCAAAACCCGAGTCAAGAGGGGTAGATTTTGACTACCCATAGCCCCACGAGTTCAAATACGTGATTTATTTTCAAGTTAGAGTTCAATTCGACTCTCAAATCAAGAAATTCCATATTTTCAAAATTTAGACAAAATTCCCAATTTTTCACTTTGATTATCACTATTTTGATGTTAAAACTCAAATATAATCATGAAATACAATAGAAATTGAACAAGGGTACTTACCCAACGATTGTAGATGAAATTTCTCTCTCAAAATTGCCCACTCTCGGACCTAAGGTTCAAAAATATCAAAAAATGAAGCAAAAACCCGAATTACACATCTGAAAACAAGTTGCAGACGTCGCATTTGTGATAATTGCGAACCCTCGCAAAAACGAAGAAGCCCTAGCAATTGCGAATAAGAACATGGTTGGAAAATATCGCAATTACGATAATTGCGAACCCTCGCAAAAACGAAGAAGCCTTAGCAATTGCGAATAAGAACATGGCTGGAAAATATCGCAATTGCGATAAAATGTTCGCAAATGCGAACTAGAATATGGAAGAAGTCGCAAATGCCATCAAATGTTCCTATTTGCGATCCCCGGGATACTACACCAGAAACCAACAGTCTTCCCCGAAACGAAAATGGGCATAACTCTCTCATACGATGTCCAAATTCGACGATTCTTTTTTCTATGGCTTCTTAATTACAATACGGCTTTGATAAAAACTGAATTTGGAGCTCATTTGATATATGTGGTACCATTAATGCTTGAAGAAATAACTTCGAAATATCAAAAACAAGCACAACACAAGCTAAACCTATCCGAAACCAACTCAAGCCCCTCGCGACTCCGTACGAACATACCAATAAGTCCCAAAATATAATACGAACCTGGTTGAGTCCTTAAATCACATCAAATAACGTCAAAACTACGAATCGTACCTCGAATCAAACTTATAAATTTCCAAATCTTCCAACTTCCAAACTCATGCCGAAACATATCAAATCAATCCGGAATGACCTCAAATTTTGCATGCAAGTCCCAAATGATATAACAAAGCTAATCTAACGTCAGAATCGCAATCCGAGCGCAATATCAACCGAGTCAACTCCCGGTCAAACCCCTCAACCTTCCAAAACTTCGAGTTTCTAATTTTTGCCAAAATGCTTCAAATTATCCTACGGACCTCCAAATACAAATTCGGACGCACGTCTAAATCTAAAATTACCATACGAAGCTATTGGAATCATCAAAATTCCATTTCGGAGCCGTCTACACAAAAGTTAAATTTCGGTCAACTCTTACCGCTTAAGCTTCTAAAACAAGAATCCTTCTTCCAAATTGATACCGAATCATCCGAAAATCGAACTCGACCACACACGCAAGTCATAACACATAATACAAAACTACTCGAGACCTTAAGCCAGCGAACGAGATGCTAATTCTCAAAACGACCGGTCGGGTCGTTACATGTAAGTTTTTTGTGTCTCATTATTATATGGATTTATAAAAGAAGTTTAAGGTTCTTTTAATATATTTTGATTTTAGGCTATCAATTTTGTCGAGACCACTGTCCCACGAACATGTTGTCAAACCAACTTTATTGAAATTTGATAACTAAATGCCGCATTCACTACCTTAAATGTTCTTGTCGTATTTGTTTTATCTTAATTGAGACTCTATAAAATCTGATTGAGAATGTCATGGATGGACCAGTGGCTTAAGGGAGAGGCTAGTAAAGCCTTGATTTAGTACCTCGAGATATTGAAGCCCAGAGATTTTTAATAGTGAATTTTATATTTTTTTTAGTTTAGATAATATTAAACTTTATAGAAAAATAAATAAGCACAGAAAAATTATAAAAATGATATAAAGAAAGTTTGTCTACTCGTTAACACTAAAATATTTCAGAACTTTGAACTAAACTACTTAAATCTTCATATTAGTAAATACAATTTTTTACAATAATATCAAAGGAAATATATTGTAAATACATGCCTAATATCTTATTTATTTTAATTATCCCTTACTAATATATATATAATAGTATTATTATATAAAATTAACATCTTTATGTCATTTAAGAATATTACACTATAAACAATAAGTACAAGAAAAAAATAACACTTACTTTTTCCATATGTATGTATATCATATATGAATTCTAATATAAAAAAGTAAAAGACCTCTTATTAAAATTTGTCTTTAGGCCACTACTTTTATTGAAACGCCTTTGTGAATCGCCTCTTGAGCTGCCTCTTGCTGTGTCGACAAATATTTGTCTAGGGTTTGGGAGAACCAACGGTGGATGTTTAAAAGCGGAAGCACTAGAATGGCTAAATTATGTTATGCAATAGTGCTTTATATGTACTATGTGCTTTTCATATAGTGGAAAGTTTTTCCAATTAGATCAGTTTCTTGTGTTATTGAGCCGCGCTAGGTGAAAGGTAGAGTTCATACATATTGTTTTAATGAAATTTTTTCTTTTTATTATTTCAAATTAAAGATTCTAATGATTACGTATTAAACAATAGAATAAGGTCCAAATACAATCTTAAAATTTTGTAATTTGTCTTGGGTTTGTATACCGGTTACCTCTCTCTCCATCAAAGTCAATTATCGTTATCTTTCATCATAAATATACTCGTCTTACTAACGTTTTTTACCGTAAAAAAGTTAGTCTAATTCGGTTAATACGATGGAAGCCACATATGAATATATCTAACCATTTTTATTATTAAAGTATATATACAGATCACGGACATGATTCAAATTATTATTGATTGTATGTGTAAACCAGTTTGATAGTTCTTTCATTTGTTTATATGGTTTCACGATAGTGAAAATTTGGTATATAGTCACTTTTTAGGTCGACTATTAGAGTTTAGCCATATTTTAAATTGTATGTATTGGCAAAGTAGCTACTCATTAGTGCTGAAATACAAGTATAGATCTTGCACTCGTAAAGGTTCAAAAACCATGAATTGCTCCTGAATTTTCCTGAATTTTGCACTAGTAAAGGTTCATAATTATAGAAGTACAATGTGTATTAAAAACCAGGAATTATTCATGGATTTACACTAGTAAAGGTTCAAAAATCAACAATCATTCTAGGATTTTAGATTTTGCACTAGTAAAGATTTAAAATCACTGAATTACAATGTGAATTCAAAAACATGAATCATCATAGATTTTGCACTAGTAAAGATTCAAAAATCAGGAATCGTTCCTGAATTTTGCCCAATAAAGGTTAAAAAATTAGGAATCGTTCGTGGGTTTGAAAATTCAATAAATCTTTGAATTACAACATAGTTTGCTGACAAAAGTGAGTTGCTCCAGTGGTGAGCATCTTCCACTTCCAACCAAGAGGTTGTGAGTTCGAGTCACCCCAAGAGCAAGGTAGAGAGTTCTTGGAGGGAGGTAGCCGAGGGTCTATCGGAAACAACCTTTCTACCCCAGGGTAGGGGTAAGTTTTGTGTACAAACTACCCTTCCCAGACCCCACTAGTGAAATTATACTGGGTTGTTGTTGTTGTTTGCTGGGGTTACACTTGTCAACCGATTGCTGGAATGTTTCATATTTTAATTGGGGGCAAAATTGTCAATTTAATCGGACCAGTGATTACTTTGTTGTTATAATTAAAAATATGGATAAACTCTCGGACCCAAGAAACGACTAATACAACTAATTTTATTTCATGATTACAAATATTAGAGCCCGTCTGAACATTCATTAAATAAAGGGGCAAATATGAGACGAACTTAAAAGTGCAGGTGCAGAGTATTTATGAATCAAAAGATAAATATAAGACAAGTCGAATACTTTAGGGGTGAATTTGAACATTTTTCTGCTAATAATTACAACAACTAACGTGGAGATAGTTATGAATTTTTAAAGGAAAATAAAAGCATGAACTATATAAAGGATTCATCTAGTAATATTCCAATTTATTTGGGATTTATGGGTAGCTGACCTTGATTTGCTTAATAACAGATTCGAAGAGAAAGTCAAATTGACTTTTGTTAAATTAGAGGCCTAGAGGGGTTGCCAAGTGATTGATTAGAAAACTATAGGGAAAAGATCACTTTTAGCCCGATGCCGGAACTATTTATATTCGGTAATTACAAAAGCATATAAAATATATATATTTTTCGACAATTATTTTGAGAACGGCTATACAATGTTATTTTCGCACAACCATATATACACAATGGGTCTCTCCTCCTCCTCTAGCGCCCAAAGATCTTCAAAAGGCCCAAAAACATCTAATCTACCTCACTAACACACTCCAAGTTATCTTGGGCCTACAAGATCTCGTTGGCCTGTTCATACTTTATCAGCCCAGCCCATTTGTCACACACTCAGTCTGAGTTCACTCGTCAAGATTCATTCAACATTTCAGTCAGTTGTTGATCCACAGCTAGGGTTGCTTCCAGTTAGACCATAAAGCCAATATGGTACGTTTTTGTTGATCTTCATATCTATTTCCACATTATTATTTGTTAGCAGTTCACTAATTTTCAATCATTTCTGATTTCCTTATGAAAATTATTAGCTGTTCTAAGTCATTTTTTTTTTGCTTTGTAAAGTATAATCTTGATTCTAATCTTTTTCAGTTTTCCTGGATTTTGGCAATTTCCCAGCTCAAATTTGTCTAAAGAACAAAAAAAGAACAAACTTGGAACGACAAACAAGAAAAAAGGAAAGAAGACATAAGGGGCAATAAAAAAAAAGTAAATGATGGCTGGAAATTCTTTAGTCCATGTATCAACAAATTCTACTGTGTTTCCTATCATACCCAGTAGAAGAAATGTGTTGGGGGATCGTTTGTTGTGTGTAAGAACACCAATGAGGCCTAAAAATCAAACCTTTAGTGTAAAGGCAATGTCTGCGAATACGGGTCATAGCCAAGAACAAGAGCAACAACCTGCATCATCTTCCGAGCAAAAAGGTCCGCTTTCTATGATTTTAGATGTTCCAAGGAATATTTGGAGGCGAACAATGCGGCCATTGAGTGATTTTGGGTTTGGAAGGAGGAGTATCTGGGAAGGTGGGGTCGGGTTGTTTATTGTTTCGGGTACAGTGTTGTTGGCACTCAGCTTGGTTTGGTTGAGAGGGTTTCAGTTGCGGTCTAGGTTCAGGAAGTATTTGGCTGTGCTTCAGTTTGAGCAGGCTTGTGGCATTTGCACTGGCACGCCTGTTAGAATCAGAGGAGTGAATATTGGTAATGTGATTCGAGTCAATCCCTCCTTGAGAAATGTTGAAGCTGTTGTTGAGGTGAGTAACATGTAAATTTGCACTGATGCTTTTGCTGAACCCTTTTACTATTCTATCTTTTATTTTTTAAAAGTAATTGTAGTTGTTTCCATAGTTGCTTGTGAATGCGTTGATTTAAGAAAATTGATGTGTGTGTGTTTATAGGTTGAAGATGACAAGATAATAATTCCTCGAAACTCATTAGTTGAGGTGAACCAATCTGGTCTTATCATGGAAACGATGATTGATATTACACCTCGAGATCCAATCCCAGTACCTTCTGTAGGGCCCCTGCATCCGGATTGTGCTAAAGAGGGTCTGATAATTTGCGACAGGCAAAAGATAAAAGGATATCAAGGGGTTAGTTTAGATGCATTGGTTGGAATATTCACTCGTCTTGGCCGTGAGGCAGAAGAAATTGGTTTGTCCAATGCCTATGCGCTGGCCGAGAGAGTTCTATCTGTTGTTGAGGAGGCTCGGCCATTGCTTACAAAGGTTTGATGCACTTTACATTTAACCTCCCCTTTTTTGTTTTTGTGCGAATTTTTGGATGCCATTTAATGAAATTCCCTTACTTCATCAATTTTTTTAATTTCTTTCTGCTCTTCTCTCTTTATATTTCACAACTTCTCTTCTAATAAGGAATTCATTAAGAACATGTGCTTAAGCTTAGGTTAAATAACACATCCTATGGAAGTGTAGTGTGTGACTTGTGAGTTGCACTTTGAATGTTATGAACTTCCGTCCTCTTTGCCAGCATCTGTATAAAGAGCATTAGTGAAATATTTCAGTGTGTGACGAAACTTGCAAGTTGGACAGCATTTTATCTGGAGAACTTTCAATTAAGAGAGCTTGTGAAGTTGATAATGTGTTTCTAGAAGTGTAGAGAGTGGCACACTGAGTTCATTAGCTCTGGCAAGCCCAAATTAGATTGTATTCTGAGTATGTGACTTGGGCAGAGGAAAAATGTGAATGGATTGTCCGACTAGATCTACTCGATTTCTTTGCAAATTTTTTTTGATGAAGGATATGCTTTATTTGCTATGTTTGTATATGTCAGAGGTGCATGATAAATTGAAGTGAGTTGAATATCTTGGTTTGGTTTTACGGATAAGGGTCTGATTTGCCCCTCTACTATTATAAATAGGTCTTATTTACCCTCCGTTTAATTTTTCTATCAAAAATATCCTTACCATTATAAATTAGGTTCAAATTTACCCCTTAAATGTTAAAAAAAGTTACATTTGCCCTTCGTTATACTTTAGGATCATATTTACCCCTCTACTCTTCAAAAAGGGTTACATTTGCCCTTCGTTATACTTTCTTGACAGACTTATCCTTACCATTATACCCTACATTTACCCTCATTCGGTTAGATCGCCATGTCCCACCTTTGCTTTCCTACAATGGGGCCTATGTGGATTTTTTTTTCTTCCAATTTAAATATGGTAACCTATTTAAGATAATTTAACCCGCCTACCCAATTTAAATAAGACACACTAACTAAAATAAATAGAAATCATAATTCCCAATCCGCCCCCACCCCCACCCCCACTCATCCATCTTTCTTCTCCGGGTCAGCTCCATATTTTTTGGAGAGCGAGAAAATTTTGGACAGTCAGTGAATGAAACTATAGTGTTATCTCTAATTGATTTATTTAATTATTTCACCTTTGTCTATGTTAATTTGTTTCCCTTTAATACTTAGGAGTTAGGAGACATGAATCACTCAATGATGGTTTGAAGTGTTTGTAGAGATACAACTCTGTAAAGTCTAAACTGGGTCAATTGACCATGATTGATTCATGAAAAGCAATTTCCTGATACGGTATTTATGAAAGATTGTGCGAAATACAATAGTTATAGCAGCGGCAACATATTGGCAAACAATAACTTTGAACTCAAAATCACTAATCTAATACAGCTCACAATTATTGCAGTAACCAAAGTAAATTACAAGAAGTTGCACAACAATGGAGTTAATGAAGTCTTATTTAAATTGGGTGGGCAGGTTAAATTATCTTAAATAGGTGACCATATTTAAATTGGAAGAAAAAGAAATCCACATAGGCGCCATGTAGGAAAACAAAGGTGGGACATGGCGATCTACCGGATGAGGGTAAATGTAGGGTATAATTGTAAGGATAAATATGTCAAGAAAGTATAACGAAGAGCAAATGTAACTCATTTTGAAGAGTAAAGGGGTAAATATGATCCTAAAGTATAACGAAGGGCAAATGTAACCCATTTTAACGTGTAAGGGGTAAATATGAACCTAATGTATAACTGTAAGGATATTTTTGATAGAAAACGTAAACAGAGGGTAAATAAGGCCTATTTATGTTAGTAGAGGGGCAAATCAAACTCTTATCCGTTGGTTTTAATATCTATTTTTGTGTACTGATTTTTAAAATTCATTGGACATAGTGGAACTATTAAAGAAGTGCTTCAGAATATGATTATAAGTTTGTTTGATTATTATCAGATTTAGTACGTCTGTCTGTTAGAGAATTCTGTCGAAAACCCACATTTTGTGCTTCATGCGCCATTTCTATCTGCGGGAAAAATGCTCAAGTTTCGACAATTTTCTATCTAATCCAGTTTGGAGTTATAGATGTCCATTTAGTACACTAATTTGGCATGTAGTGCATATTCTACATATGTCAAAAGCAACTGGATAGCTATTATTTGGTTGTCAGATGCCAGGTGGTCAATGTAAAACTATGATTAGTCAGTACTGCTGCAACATGTGTTTGCTATACCGCATTCATCAGTATCAAGCCATAGCGCCATTTGTAGATGGGGAAGGGGTGGGGTGGGGGGTAAACTGAAACAGTTGTCAATGTTGAGCATAAAATTGCACTTATCCTATTGTGCTGCTTGAGCAATTTATGTGGTGTTCACAGGCATGTAGTATATTCTCATATATGAATATTGTACCTTTGATGTAGTGACATCTCAGATTCAAGCCATGGCTGAGGATGTCCAACCTTTACTAGCTGATGTTCGTGATAGTGGCTTACTGAAGGAAGTTGAGAGTTTGACGAGAAGTTTGACACTAGCTTCTGAGGATATAAGGTGAATCTATAATTTATGTTAGTTCCCTTAACTGGAGATATCCTATTATCAACTGTTTAACCAGCATTTTGAAGATCTCTTTGCAACTTTTCGGTATAACTCAATGAATGCAGATATTACTATAATTAAAGGAAATCTATAAGAAGGGTGGCGTGCCTTGAAATGCTTGATCTCTCACTTTGTCTCTCCCTTCCTCAACTTCAACTTCTCTCTATCTCCACCAGTCTCATAGGATCTTTAATGGAGTTATAGCATTGCTACTCATGAAGAATCTAAGAATCTACCCTAAAACTCTCAAGCAATCTGTGTAGTACAAGACCTTTATAAACCCTTTGAAGGCCCCTACACAACCTATATGGGGCAATTATATAACTCAACATCCTCCCTCACTTGTAACTGATTTTTGTTTTACACGTGTTATTCGAACATTAGTGAGATGTTCACAGAAAAGATTGGCTTTGATACCATGTAAAAGAATCCAACCAAACCTTACAAAGTTTTCTAAAAAAGACTGTAAAAAAGACTATGGGAAAGAATCCGAGCATTCAACCAAACCTTCCGACAGCGGTTCGAGTAGCCTAAGACCTTTATAAATCCCTTTGTAAGCACCTACACAACTCATGTGATACAACTATGAAACTCAACGTTTCCCTTAATACAGATGTCAAATAAAATTTCTCCAAACTTGGTCATCCCATGCTATTAGACCCTGGTCCGCAGAAACTGTCATGACCTCCAAGGAGCTTGAACGATCATCCTTTAAGCCATGTTGTTGTCTCAGCCATTTGAACAAGAAATGCAAAGAGGATTCAGTAAAAGTAAATCATAGGATGTACTTGATACTTGTTACTTTGGCTGAGAATGGGACTAAGCGAACAAATTAAGTTTTGCTCATGCTTCTCACCTGTTAGGCCAAAAATTCTGTAGCTTAATTTGGAGTAAACAAGGCTAATGAAAGAAAAAGTTCAATCAAGCAGCTAGCGAGTTTAACGAGAATATGTACTTTACACTACCCACTGCATTGCTTAACAAACACATTTCACAGATATAAAAATAAGGCACTACATTCAGAGGGTAACAAATAATTACACACTGTATGCATATGAATATGTTATATACCAGTTGACTGTATCTTAATGCCTGTGTGAGCTATATGTGGTTTGTACACTTTTTATTTATTTATTTTTATCTTTTTTAAATTCGAGAACCACCTAGTTCACATCGTGGAGCTCTAGATGTGATGCGTCTTTCTTTTCCGAGATATATGTGATCTGCGTTAAAACCTGTGTCAATTCATTCAACATTTGGAAGACATAGCTATCCCTGAAACCTTGAGATTTGTATTTATCGAGCATATTGACCCATATACATTACTTCACCCAAACTTTCATTTATGTGTCTTAGTTTGATTGGCCGCAAAGGTGTGTATAACATATCAAGGCTTGAACCCTGGTCTCCAAGGTTTGCAACTCACTTCATTGACCAGTAGGCCATACCGTTGGGTGCTTTCCTGGTGGAGTACATGTAATATACAAAAGGGTTAAAGGTTTCTAATTTCCTTATATAAGCAGTGAGTTTCTTCTATTGACAACAAAAACAAAGTTCAAAAGCTTGTAGCTCTTCTAGTTGATGCATAAGTTATGGACACTTTGAGGTTGCCTCTCTTACCGTTTGCTTTAGGCATATGGCAAAACAATGTCACTATATGCTTATGGTCTTTTATGAACGGAATTGCAGGAGAGTACACTCCACGGTCATGACTCCTGAGAACACTGAATTGGTACGGAAGTCCATATATACGCTGGTCTTCACCTTGAAGAATATTGAGGTAATTTCCTGTGTGGTATAGCCATTCTAATATGTGGCAATTGCTTTCATGCTTTGTGATTCGTCATTTGTTGCATTCCGCAGAGCATTAGCTCCGATATTATGGGATTCACTGGCGATGAAGCTACTAGGCGCAACTTGAAAGTGCTTATCAAAACACTAAGCAGGTTATTGTAAGGTTGGCAGAATGTTGAATCAGATAAATGGCTTGCAATATTTGCCTAAGTGGTTCCAGAAAACCACAAAGCTTACTCTGTTTGGCAACGAGAGTCCCATGGGGCTATGTGTTACACAGGGTTTATGGCTGGTTTCTGCTAATCTGGTCAGTAGTTTACAACTTTTGATCTGTAGGATTTTTAGGTGTGAAGGCTTCCTTTTCAAATTCCATCTGTGTAATGTCATTGAAGATTGTCTCATAAGTATGAGACTGAAATTTGATTCTTCTGTCACATTGCTTTCAGTTTCCTAATATCAATTCTTGTCCAACCGATAACACATTTGTATTATTTTTTGTCTCATGGAAATTCCTATATATGGTTTTTGAAATTTGCTAGTCCTTCCTAATCAGGAGTGTCATTGGACATGTGGTGAAGTGGTTCCTATAATTTCCTTTTGCAATTTTCAATTCCGGATCGACATATTTTCATTTCAGCATCCGCAGCCATTCCAAACTTTAGCTGACTATTAGCCTGCCAAGCTTCTAAAATCAGAAGATGCTTAATTTGAGAAAGTGTTTTTTCTCAAAAGTGTTTTTTCGCAGTTTGTGTTTGGCTATTTAATTAGAAAAATATTTCTGAGAATCAATTAGTGTTTGACCAAGCTTTTTAAAAGTATTTTAAGTGTATTTTTTTCAAAAGTGTTATTCAAAAAAGTGCTTCTGAGAAGTTATTTTTCTCATTTTCTCCAAAACTGCTTCCGCTTTTATTTAAAAGTATTTTTTTTTCTTCTAAAAGCTTGGCCAAACACTTAAAACTTTGAAAAAAAAGTTCAGTTTGGCCTTGAAGAACCTTGGCCAAATAGGATAGGCTATATGGCATATTTCATGGTCAAATTATTTGCAAGGTGCAAGTTTTGAAGTTGCCAAGTCCTTAATTTTTTATTTTATCTTTTGGGGGAAAAAAAATAGAAAGGAAAAAGTATTATGTCGTACATCAATTTTGAAACAATATTTGTTACTCTTTATCTTATTTAGTACTTCTTTACACAATCAACTGTAATTAATAGTTCTCAAACTGTGAGTCCCCACCATATTTGCAGCTTGGAGTTCTAGGTGTGGTTGGGGAGATCTTCATCTTGTTTCACACAGGAGTATTCATAAGTCAGTTTATTACGGGGAAAAGACCCAAAAATGACCTTGTGGTATTCGAAATGGATCAATTATAACTCCCGTTTAAATTTGAATCCAAAAATGACCCTGCCGTTATAAAATGAGTCTAATAATGCCCTTGTGTTATTCAAAATGGATCAATAATGCCCTGGATTTTTTATTTTTAAAAATGCTTTTAAAAACTGAAAAATATATATTCTGTAAAAACTAGAAAAAGAAAGGAATTTGCAAAATATATATTTTTAAGTCTTTTCAGTTTTTTTAAAGTATATATTTTTTTTAAAAAACTGGAAAAAAAAAACTCTCCTAAAGTAGTGGACTACATATGCATTAGTTTTAAAATAAATGTACTAATAGGATTCCTAAAGGTAATCATGTAGGATTCATAACGTGTAGTATTATGTCCTAAAACTAATAGGATTACAAGGCTAATGTCTAGAATTCCGATTATATATATATATATATATATATATATATATATATATATAGAGAGAGAGAGAGAGAGAGAGAGAGAGAGAGAGATGGTCTTTCTTTAATTGAAGGGTACAATAGCGTGGGTCAGGCAGCGGGTAATCAGGCGGGTCACGTCTAATTTAAGATTAGATGGACTAACAGCCTTGGATGAGTGTCCAATCCGTCAAGTTAGGGATATATGTGTCTCAATAATAAGACGGTAAGGGCTTTTCAAAACCAATAGTATAAGGAGGATAATTTTAAACAATTTCTAATAGTAGAGGACTTTTTCCATACGAATTTTATACACTTTTTCGACTTTCGAATGTAAATAGTTTTTGGTGTGGGTTAAAAGTGATAATACTTTTTTTTATGGTTTGAAGCACCAACTAACATATGATGGAAATGCACTGTTATGAAAACTCCGATGCCATGATACGAATTTTAGTGATTCTAATAACGGAGAAGGTCCAAATATACCCCTTTACTTTCAAAAATGGTCAAAGAATACCCCTCGTTATACTATTGGGTTATCTATACCCTTGCAGTCATACTTTGGGTTCAAATATACCCCTCATTTAAACGGAAGGACACATGTCATCCTCTTATTAGCCAATTCTAAATATCTCCTAATTAATTAAAAATACCCATAATCCATACCCGAAAAATAAATTTATAAAATATTTTTTTTTGTACAAAAACTGGAAAAAATCGATTTTTTTTTACTAAAAACTGAAAAAACGAAAATATTTTTTTCCAGTTTTTACAAAAAAACTGTTTTAAAAAAAACTGAAATAAACTTTCTAAAACTATATTTTTGTAAAAACTGAAAAATAATTTTCTAAAGCAATTACAAACGGGAAAAAAACTGATTTATTTTTAACTAAAAACTGAAAAAATCGAAAATATTTTTTTCTAGTTTTTAGAAAAACATTGCTTTTAAAAAAAATTGAAAAATAATTTCTAAAGCAATTTGTTTTTTGTAAAAACTAAAAAACAAAAACTGAAAAGCAATATTTTTGTAAAAAATAGAAAAAAACAATTTTTTTTCCAGTTTTTAGTTAAAAAAAATTCAGTTTTTTCAGTTTTTAATTGCTTTAGGAAATTATTTTTCAGTTTTGTTATCTAGTCTTTACAAAAACATTGTTTTAAAAAATATTTTTTAGTTTTTTTTAAAGCAGATTTTTTTGTAAAAAATGAAAAAAAAATATTTTCTTTTTTTCAGTTTTTAGTAAAAAAACAATCAGTTTTTTCCAGTTTTTACAAAAAAAAAATTGCTTTATAAAATTATTTTTCGGGTATGGATAATGGATATTTTTAATTAATTAGGAGATATTTAGAATTGGCCAATAAGACGATGACATGTGTCCCTTCGTTTAAATGAGGGGTATATTTGAACCCAAAGTATGACTACAGGGGTATAGATAACCCAATAGTATAACAAAGGATACTCTTAAACTATTTTCGAAAGTACATGAATATATTTAGACCTTCTCCATTCTAATAATAGTTGTCGGCAAATGTTGGTTGCTAGTCTATAAAGTAAAGTTTGAAGGGGTTCTTTAATTCATCTCAATTCTTCTACTATTTATGAGAGTTCTCTGGTTCGAACTCCCAAAAAAAAAAAAAAAAAACCTTATAAGAGTTGTTTCCCTTTAATGAGACCTACACAAACTAAGAGCTAGTTTGGACATAATATTTCTTTCACTTTTTTCGAAAAATTTTCACGTTTTTTCGAAATTATTGTTTGACCATAAAATTTCCACTTTTCACTTGAAAATGAATTTTGAAATTTTTCGAAAATTTGAAAAACTCTAAAAAGTTGTATTTCAAAATTTTCACTCAGATCACTTACAAAAATTCAAAAACAACCCAAAATTATATTCATGTCCAAACACAACTCCAATTTTCAAATACCATTTTCACCTGAAATTATTTTTACTTTTTTTGGAATTTTATAATTCTTGTGTCCAAATGCCCACTAAATCTAAATTAGTCGGACCAATAAATGTCGATTACCAAATAGTGATGCTAATCTTTTTTAATACAATTTCTCTTCATTCTGAATTATGATGGAGGAGCCACTTGTATTATGACATGTAGTGTGTAGTGCATATGTTAAATTGGACATTACCATTGGCTTTAGCGTACCATTCTAGAACATGGAGTTTTATTTTAGTTAAGGAATTTCTTTAAAAAACTAAATTTTGGATTGTTTTAGTGGCTATGAATTTGGTGCTTTCATTTTACTTGGAGATTAAATAAGACAACAGAAAAGAAAGAAAACTTTAACGTTCTCCTTTAAAATTTGTCCTTGATCGTAAATCAGGTCTTAGTGAAAATTGTAATGAAATCTAACTATGAAGAGTGTTGAACTTGACATGTCTGTTTGATCGAAAAAACTTTTTTGTTTTTTTGGGATAAAACTAGAAAATTTTAATTTCTTCATCTTTTCATTTTTCTCTGCACGCATTCAATAAAAAAGATATATTTATAAATCAAATTGAAATTGTGAAAATCAAGTTGTGTTAGGTGTTTACCCGTAAAACGATACAGTTGAATTTGTAACGTAATTTATAGACACGTGGATTAAATTGATCCGATAAAGTAAAATAACAAAGTGCAAACAGATTAAATAAATAAAGATAATTGAAGAAGAAACAAGCATGAGCTTTAGAATATTCCCGCTGAGATCGATAATAATTGGAAAACCTCGAACACGCTTGTGTAAAGCTTAAGAGAATGAGAAAACGAATATTAATCTTTTGCTATTAGTATTTCTTGACCGTGCATTCTCCTCCCTTTACAATAGAATGAAAGGTTCTATTTATACTAGAGCTATGTGTACTTGATTACAAACCATGCCTCCTTAATTACCAATATTAATATTATAATAAAAGGCCATTAAAAGGTAATACAAAATAATAAAGGGTAGTAAAAACTAATAAAGGCCGGACGAATTTGGGAGTCTTCTGTAACGTTATAATAACGGTCATATCTTGAATTGTTTCTTATCTGGTCATAGGTTCATATTATGTGTCATCATGGTTGAGTCATTACCGACTGGTAATCCTTGACACGCGTCGCTTCCCAAGTCAACTAACTCTTGAGACCGATTTTTACCCTATACAAATAGTTCCCCCACTTTCCGGTTACTCACTGTGATCTGACCGAAAAGTGAAAGATTTTATCCTTTCCACCCTCGTTACTGCCTCATTAAAAATCTTGCCGGAAAACCTCAATCAGGACAAAAATCGGGCGAAGGAAAAAAATAGCGTAGAACTTAGGGATTCAGATAACAACTCTACCACTTATTATTCTTTCGTTGATGAGTGATTGGCGCTGAAGAAGTATCACCATCACAAAAAAATTTGATCTCGAATTTTTAGTGTCCACACAGAACTTTTAATCTTTGAATTTTGACTCTTGAGTTTTTAGTTGTACTAAAAAACTTCTCTTTGAGTTTTGACTCTTGGGATTTTTTAGTTGTACCCGAAAACTTTTCTCTAAGTTTTGACTCTTGGGCTTTTAGTTGTCCCGAAATTTTTTTTTTGAGTTTTGACTCTTGGGTTTTTAGTTATACCCGAAAACTTTTATAATCTCATTGCCTTAGAGACCGGGGATGAATAGGAATTTTGTAACTCTAATTTTGATAAAGTCTAGAAAGTTAATGCATCTGGTTAACTTTATGACCGGGAAATAAGGCATTCAGCCTTTAGCCATTTGACTGGATGGGTTTATAAGAGAGAGCCCTTATGTTTATGGTACTTATGAAGAGAACGTCTTCTGTTCATCCGGGCATAATTGTTCGGATTTGTAATCCTTATTTGCTTTTAAGTATAAGCAAATTTCAAGAATGATTTTGCTCATTCAAACATATACAAGAATGCTTTAGAAGGTGCAAGTTTAGCTTCAATCCATTACTTGAACGTACATAAGTATTTATGACTTTGCATATACGACAGTTTATAGGAAATGAGCAAAAATACATTGCAAGAGAATTGCGACCGGAGTGATGTTTATTGGGTCTAGCCGGTTCTTGATTCTGATTCCTTAACTTTCTTTTTCCGGGGCTGATATGGTAGTCCCCAATCCTTTTATTTATTTTGGAACCAGTTTGGACTATCTCCGGTATCCTGTATGGACTGTTCTAGAGCCACCTTCAGATGCTTTCGGTACTTAATATTGCGGTTTCTGCTACAGTCCCCAACATTTGTTGACATTACTAAGTATTATTGGGCAACTCACTACGGGGACGCTCCTGCCTCCTGTCAGTCCATAATCCTAACCGATATGGTTTAAATCGGTGACTGGAATGCCTCCGATCAAAGTTCTGTTGACCTTGATTCCGGGCTGTAGAAGATGTCGATATAATTACATGATCATCTTCTAAGTGAATCTTTGACTTGTATATGTTATGAACATCTTCTCACGTTGTTGCTTAAAATTCCAACAAACTCTCCTTCAACTTTCTTGAGGCATCAAAACTTAATGGATTGAGACCCTTGGTAAATGCTGGTACTGCCGACAACAACATCCTTTCCTTTTGGAATCGGATCACGAACTCTCCCAGCAACTCTGAGTCTTTTTGAGCAATTCTAAATATATCTGCTTTCATAACTTGAACTTTATTTGCTCCAGTATGAACTTTGATGAAAGAATATGCAAGCATTTCAAAAGAATCAATAGAGTATTCGGGTAAAAGTGAATACTATGTTAAATCTCCTTTGTAATGACCCGACCGGTCGTTTTGAGTATTATAATCCCGTTCCCCTATTTACTGCTCAACTTATGCTTTACAGTTATTATGTGACTCATCAGGGTGATTGGTCCGAGACCTGTGAGGTTTTGGAATGAATTGGAATATTTAGTTTCAAGGTTTAAAGCTTAACTTAAAATAGTGACCAGATATCGACTTATGTGTAAACTACCCCGAAATAGAGTTTTTATGATTCCAATAGTTTCGTATGGTGATTTTGGACTTAGGAGCATGACCGAAAAATTATTTAGAAGTCCGTAGCTAAATTAGGCTTGAAATGGCTAAAATAAGAATTTAAGTTTGGAAGTTTGATCGGGTTCGAAATCCGATTCTGAAAATTTTAATAGCTCTGTTATGCCATTTATGACTTGTGTGCAAAATTTGAGGTCAATCGGAATTGAATTGATAGGTTTCGGCATCGAATGTAGAAGTTGAAATTCGTTAGTTTTGTTAAACTTGAATTGGGGTGTGATTTGTGATTTTTAGCGTTGTTTGATGTGATTTGAGGTTTCGACTAAATTCGTATGATGTCTTAGGATTTGTTGGTGTATTTGGTTGAGGTCTCGGGGACCCCGGGAGAGTTTCGGATGGTTAACGGTTCAAATTTGGACTTAGAACAATTGAAACTTGTTGTTGCCTACTGATACAATCACACTTGCAGAAATTGGCTCGCAGGTGCGAGCTCGCAAAAGCGAGCATGGGAGCACAGAAGCGGAAAACGGAGAGTGGAGCAGTGGCTACAGGTGCGGAGGAAAATTCCGCATCTGCGTGACCACATATGTGGACGAGAGATCGCAGGTGCACATTGTACCGCAGAAGCGGTCGCGTAATCGTAGAAGCGGGAGGCAGAATAGCCTTGGCAAACCGCAAAAGCGATAGATGTTCCGCAAATGCGGAACCACATATGCGGTTAAATATTCCGCAGAAGCGAAAACACTGGACATGCTACAAAAATAGAGGGTTCCGTATTTTTTTTCATTTTTGGACATTTACAACACGGTTTTTGGGCGATTTCAAAGATAATTCATGGAAAAACTTGAGGTAAGTCACTTATGATCATTGTTAGTCAATAATGTTGGATTATCATCGATTATTCTGACTAGATTACATGTTTTTGAGGTGAAATTAGAGGATTTTGGCCTAGAGATTTCAAAATAAGAATTTGAGATTTAGAGGTCGAGTTGATGTCGGAATTTGGTAAAATTTGTATGGTTAGACTCGTGGTTGAATGTGCATTCATATTTTTTTTAACTCTTGTCGGGTTCCGAGATGTGGTCCCCACGAGCAATTTTTGAGTTAAATTTCGGATTTTGTAGAAAAATTAGTATTTTCATATGGAATTAATTTCCAATAATTTGTATTGATTAAATCGAATTAATTGTGACTAGATACGAGGCTTTCAGAGGACAATTCACGAGGCAAAGGCATAGCAGAGTAAAGAATTACCTGGTTCGAGGTAACTGACTTGTCTAACCTTGTGTGGGAAAAATTTCTCTTAGGATTGGTATTGGTATGATCATTGTGATGTGTGAAAAGTCGTGTACACGAGGTAATGAGTGTGTACACAGGCTAAATATAGAAAAACTTTGGTTTTAAATTGTGTAGATCTCTGTTACACATTAATTAAATTATTTTATCCGGTTATATTCATCATTTGATTTATTTTTTTATATTTTAAATTTGCCTCACATTTTTCCTGCTAATTGCTTTACCTGTTTAGTTAAAATTTTGTTTCTTTTATTCTGTGCTCAATATTTGAAAGTTGGATCTCTTAATTAAATTATTATTAATATGAAGTATTTGACATCTTTAAATATGGTATTGAGGCAACGTGCTAAAAATAATTGTGAAATATTATTTTTGCTGAGTTATTCATTCCCGAATATTTTGTGAGATTTTTATACTCATTGTGATTGAGCCGTGAGCTTCTTATTGTGGAAAATATTATTGTTGTTGATTTATTTTGGCAAGTTAAAATATCTGGGCACTTGGGGTGCAAATTGTGATATTGATACGCATGCGGTGGTATAAGGTCTGGGTGTTGAAACACATGCGGTGAGATAAGGGTGACTTGATACGCGTGGCTAGTAGGGGAACTACTAGAAATCATGCGGTGTGATAAGGGTGGCTAAAACGCGTGATGCTATTTCGGAAAAAATATTTTCTTTAAAATTAAATGAGAAGGCTCCCACAGTGATATAAGGAAATAAGATGTTGTGAATTTATTTATGATTTGAGACTACGAGGCGGTACCTCGGGAGTGCCCTTGTTGATATTTCTTTATGGCTGCATTTGCCTTTTGTTATTTTGGTATTTTCCTTAAAGTTGTAAATTTTCGTTTTCCTTCCGCGAGGTGTTATTTGCCCTTATCCCGTGTAGTTAAATTGTGACATACTACTTACTAGATTCATCCCCATTGTCATTATCATTATTATATTGTTAAACTTTACACCCTATCTTTTATGATTCTAGTAGGGTCTGACTTGACCTCGTCGCTACTCTACCGAGGTTAGGCTTGATACTTACTGGGTACCATTGTGGTGTACTCATACTACGCTTCTGCACATCTTTTTGTGCAGATCCAGGTACTTTCTATCATACCAGGCATCAGTGAACTAGTCATACGCGGAGACTTCAAGGTATAGCTACCAGCGTCAGCAGACCTCGGAGTCCCCATCTATCCTTATTGTATTGTTTTCCTTATTCTCTTTAGACTACGATATAAAGAGACACTTAAAATAAATTCTTAGAAGCTTGTAATTTATTTCTACTGGATTTTGGGAGTTGTGATTATTAAATCTGCCGTTCTTATTTATTTTAGTTATTAAGAATTGAGTTTTATATTTATATTCAGTTATTCCGCATAATTGATAGGCTTACCTAGTCTTAGTGTAATGACCCAACCGGTCGTTTTGACTTTTAGAACCCCGTTTTCCTAAATAAAACTTTTCGTAGGTGCTTGTAATGATTTATGACTTGTGGGGATGGTTGGTTCGGGATTTGGAAGTGTTTGGGGTGAAACCGGAACACTTAGTTCCTTAAGTTGGCCTTAAAGTGCTAAATTTGACTTCGGTCAATATTTTGAGAAAATGACCCCGGAATAGAATTTTGATGATTCCAACAGCTCCGTATGGTGATTTTGGACTTAGGGGCGTGTTCGAAATTTTATTTGAAAGTCCGTAGTTAAATTAGGCTTGAAATGGCTAAAAACAAGAATTTAAGTTTGAAGGTTTGACCGATGAGTTGACTTTTTGATACCGGAGTCGGAATCTAGTTCCGAAAATTTTTATAGCTCCGTTATGTAATTTATGACTTGTGTGTAAAATTTGAGGTCAATCGGAGTTGATTTGTTAGGTTCTGACATTGAATGTAGAAGCTGAAAACTCTTAGTTTCATTAAGCTTGAATTGGGGTATGATTCATGGTTTTAGCGTCGTTTGATGTGATTTAGAGGTTCGACTAAGTTCGTATGATGTTTTAGGACTTGTTGGTATATTTGGTTGAGGTCCCGAGGGACTCGGGTGAGTTTCAGATTGTTAACGGATCAAAAGTTGGACTTAAAAAGCTGCTGCAATTTTCTCTTCTGCTGCATATTCTGGGCTGTGATCGAGCTCCAGATCGAGCCCAGATCGAAGACCAGATATCGAGCCCACGATCGAGGCCTGAGTCGAAGCCAGGGATGAGGCTCAGTATCGAAGCCTCGATCGAAGGTTCAACTCGAGGGCCATGATCGAGGCCATGGCCGAGGTCCAGGCTCGAGCCTGTGATCGAAGGCAAGGCTCGAGGGCTAGGATCGAGACCCAAGCTCAATGCCCTGATCGAAGGCTCAAGCTCGATGCAATGATTGAGGCTATGATCGAAGGCCCAACCTCGATACCCTGATCGAGGCCATGACCCATGTCCCTGAGACCGAGCTCCTTGAGATCGAGCTCCTTGATCGAACTCCCTGAGATCGAGCTCCCCCGATCGAACTGGGCAGAGCTGTAAGTTATAAAAACAGAGGACATTCGTCCCATTTGCTATTTTTGATGAACTTGAGCTTGAGCAGAGACGATTTTTGGCAGATTTTCAAGGGGAAAAATATTGGGGTAAGTGATTCTAACTCGGATTTGGTCTACATATACAAGTATATCATTGTTTTCACCATAAATTAGTGTTTTGAGATTGAAATTTGGAAAAGTTTAGAAATCTCATAGAAACGAAATTTTGAGATTTCGGTATCGATTCGGAGTCGGATTTGAGTGAAACTGGTATGGTTGGACTCGTAATTGAATGGGTTGTCGGATTTCGTAACTTTCTCTGGATTCCGAGATGTGGTCCCCGCGGGTGAATTTTTAATTAATTTCGGGATTTTTATTAAAAATGTAGTATTTCCTTATAGAATTTATTTTCTATAATTTTTAGTGATTGTATCGAATTATTTTGGCTAGATTCATGCAGTCAGAGTTGGATAATCGTGGAAAAGGCAAAATTATGGATTAAATTGGAGCAAGACGAGGTAAGTCTCTTGTCTAATCTTGTGAGGGAGAAATTACCTCATTGGAGATTAAAAAAATTAAATAATTGTTGCTAATTGTGGGGGCTACGTACGCACGAGGTGACGAGAGTCCGTGCGTAGCTACTATTAATGCTAAAGTCCGGGTAGTTTAGGACTCAAAGCATGCCTTACTTGTGTAAATTGTATTCCTTGATTTATTTATATTAATTGATATCTATATGAATATATTGTGAATTGTTAGATAAAGATATTAAAGGATGAAAATCTCATAGGCTTTATTGTCTGTTTAAATCAATTAATTGTTAAAAGAAATTGTTATCCTCCCAAATTCATCTCATAATTAATATACTCTCCTTCCGGAGGCACGTAAGAAAATGTCCTCCTTTCTTGTGGAGCGGGCCGAACGCCTCGGCAAGATAGATGCATCTATGGATCGCGCCGCACGTCCTTCGGCAGTGTACACGACACTCTGGATTGGGCCGTACGTCCTCGGCAGAAATTGTACTTAATAATAATAATAATTACACGATACTTGGACAGTTCATTACAGCTTGTAAAGTTATTTGATAAAGTGGAAATTTATTGAAATTAAGTTGTAGCTTGTAAAGCTATTTGATAAACTAAAATTTTTATTGAAATTGAAGGATTTACTTAATAGATTAGAAATTATTTGAATTGAAGGAATTTAATTATTATACTGAGGATTATTGGAATTGAAGGAATTTAATTACTTCTGCTGGTTCAATAAATTATTGTTAATTTTGTGAATCATCGTGAATATAAATATTTCTATTTTCATGATTATTTAATATTATTGACCCATAGTGAGTGTCATAGTCGGCCATCTCGTCTCTACCTCTTCGAGATTAGACTTGATACTTACTGGGTAGATGTTATTTTCGTACTCATACTGCACTTGCTGCACATTTTATTGTGCAGGTACATATATGTATAGCGGCCTTGTGAGCGCAGAGGTGTTATAAATATTGTGGGGACATAGGTGAGCTGCATTCTATATTACGATCCGCAGCTAACAGAATCTCCTTCATAGTTATTATATTCTCCTGTCTAATTGGTATTCTGGACAGATGCTGTATTTTATTTTAATTCCCTAGTAAATGCTCATGCACTTGTGACACCGGGTTTTGGGAATGTTTGTGAATTGTTTAGAAATTTAGCTGCAAAAATATTTATCATTTACTCAATGAGTTTTATCTCTACCATTTTATTAAAGAATTTTTTTTTTTATTTCAAAAATACTAAAATGAGTAATTAAGTTAATTAATTATGGTTGGCTTGCCTGACAGTGGTGTCCGGCGCCATCACGACCTTTTGGATTTTGGGTCGTGACAACATGGTATCAGAGCACTAGGTTCACTTAGGTCTCACGAGTCATGAGCAAGTCTAGTAGAGTCTTGCGGATCGGTACGGAGACGTCTGTGCTTATCTTCGAGAGGCTACAGAGCTATTAGGAATACTTCCCTTTTTGATTCTGCATCATGTGATTCAATTCCTTTGAGGCTTATGCCTACATTTCCTTCATATTCAATCTTATGCGATGTGAAGCGCTTGTTATACATTGAGGATCGAGGAAAATTTTAATGGTACTACAGATGTAGTACAAGATACTTCTCCTTATGTAATTAATTGGGCTATTGTCATCGCCTTGCGAAAGGCCGCTCTGTCATTTCAAATTAAATATCAGTACTACCTAAAGTTGAGATTTGGCGTTGATTGTTATGACGATTCGTGTGTTGTTATCGCACAGTGTTTATGAAATGGAAAAATGCCTGTCTATGTGTCAGGGCAGTAAACGACTTGAAAGAAGGTTTTCTCAGTACATGATTCAGAGGTTCCATGTTTTAATTCCAGTGGAGAAAAGGCAATCGGACTATGAATGTTCAGGTTTGGGGTTGATGGAGTAACGAAGCTTGATATTTTTGAGTGTGGTAGAGTTTTCAATTTTGATGTGGTGTCATCGCCTTGTAAAATGCGTTAAGGTTCGCCAGTGTTATGGTTTTCTTCAACTCGCCTTCACAACGGGGTGTTAGGAATTGGTATAGGGGAAACAGTCATTAGAGATCGCGGTGTGCAGTAATTCAGGATCGAAGCAGCATTTCTTGTATTGATGTCTCGAGAAGGATGATCGTCAGAAAGGTTTAAAGCTGGTAACGAGCTATTGGTTCAAATGCTACAGAGACGGATTTTGAGTTAAGGCAACAACTGGGCAGCGAAGGATGAGGAAGGACATGTGGAAGGTGCCTTGCGGTGGTTAGGTTCCGAAAATGCCAAGTGTAAGAAAACAAAAGCAGAGTAGTTGCTTAAAGGAGATGGTTGACCAAAGTGGGAGAGTGGCAAGGTAGCACATGGGTTACGTGGTAAAATGATTACATGTCTTGAGGAATGTTTGGAGTGATTTGGGATGTAAAATGGACAGTGACTAGGTCTATGGACTTAAGTTGTAATAGTAACTGCTATATTGAGGAAGATTGGGTACAACAGGAGGGAGTTGCTTGATATGAAGAATGATACAACATGACTTTGGATTGTAATGTATTGTCTCACCTCTAGTTGACGGCCATGAGGAGTGAACGGACTTCTTATCTCTCATAATCTGCTCTCGGCTCCGCTGACGTACACCCTCAATCCTCCGGGCTATCTCCACAACTCGCTCATAAGAAGTACCCATCTCAACCTCTCGAGCCATAGTGGCCTGAATACCAGTATGTAAACCGGCTACAAACCTTCGCACTCTCTCTGCCTCAGTAGGGAGTATCATTAGTGTATGGCGAGATAATTCAGAAAACCTCGCCTCATAATCAGTCACTGACATCTGACCCTGCTGGAGCTGCTTAATCTGAAACCGCAACTCTTCCCTCTGGGAGGGTGGAATATACTTGTCCAAGAAGATACGGGTGGACCTTTCCCAAGTCATGGGAGGAAAATCTGCTGGTCTGCCAAGAGCATAAGACTGCCACCATCTACGGGCTCTACCCTCTAGCTGAAAAGTAGTGGTGCAGCTGGTGAATGAGCTCAGACTCAGGGTGATCTACTGATTTCGTAGTAATTGCACCCAATGCAGCGGCGTTGGAATATGTTAGCATGTAATTTTCACATGTGGCTTATCTTATGTGAGCAGGTTAGCGGTGGCGTAGTGTTGACGAAGCTTCTGTGAAGAATTTTACTGGCTACCCGGTAAGAGATTTAATATGTAAATATTGCTAGTGGTTCGGAGTGTTTATTAAAGGTTAATAGAAGAATTTTGAGAAATTTGGCAAGTTGCGTATGCAGGATCATGCCGACGATGAAGAAAGAATCTCTATGGATTCCAGAATTTTGTAATTTGTAGCTTCAAGCTAAGTGGGAGAGACCCATTGTCTACGATTGGATTGTGTAGTGTCAACTTGTGCGATTTCTAGTTATCGGTGTATTGGTGGGTCATTACGACTAAGGAAAGAAAACATTGCTGGTAATTTGAGCAAAGGATTTGGGAAAATGTGTGCTATATTTGGCCTTATCAATCCATATTCGGGTTTGTGGGAAGACTTAGAGTTTATGCTGCGTGTATATGTAATGCACAGGGAGAGTGAGACAGTCAGGTGTTTCCTTGACAAAGTGTCTATGTTCTAGCAAGGCCTTGGAGTTGATCATGTATGGGAACAAGTCAGAGCAAGTGACTCTCAATAACGGTCCTAGTGGATTCAAGAATTTAAAGTGTGGTGTCTAAGGATCTCGAGTCTATAGTATGGTTGAGTATCGAGCTTTTGCAGCAGATTATTAAACGGGTTTTGGAGTACTCTACGTTATCTTCAGGTTGTGGTATAGTATTGGAAAAATGGAAGAAAATAATTTCGGATTCATAAAAGAAATATCAGATAGGTGTACCAGTTGAAGATGTAAAAAGTGCCCACAAGAAGGGATATGAGATAATTAGTGGGTTTTGAAATAGCGTGGTCTCGTGAAATAAGTTCACTTGGAATGAGTGCGGATTTGAGTTCGTGATGTAATGAATGGAACTATTATTATTTTTAAGGCAAGTTGAGAGTAAATTGAGAAAAGGCGGATCGGCTAACAATGGTTGAATCGGCACGATGGTGGCAATGATCAGTTCCTTCAGTGCATTAAATTATGCATGTGAATTGTGGCGGTACGTGCGAGGCTTGACGGCCGCCGTAATTGATTTTATTTGGAGGAATTCAAGTATTATGACATGTTATATGTAGAGGGATCCCAGAAGAGTTATGGTGGTTTAGACCACTACCTAAGGCCGGTATTTTCTATGGATATGGGAATTCAGCCACGTGTTACAATGGTTCTCTTGAAATGAGTTAAGAAGAAGGTTTCTATATGATGAAGTGTTTACCCTATTAAGTGGTTCGGGATTTATGATGAAATTTTTGTACTCCTGCACATTGGCGTGATTAAGTGCACTAAGTAGCATGGGATTCAAAAGTTGAGGATTTAAGATTTCGGTTCGGTGTTGACAAGGATGTTATGAGCTCGGATGAGCAGGAAAGGGATTTAGATGTTTAAAGTAAGATGGTATTGTTTTTGGCATCATCTAAGGTCGATGTCAGGTGTAAGGGACCTTGTGTATTGATTTGTGGATTCTTGATATGCTTTACAGCATTTTGTGTAACCGGTAGCATAAATGTGCAGACTTGTTACCTGGTGTGGAAGGTCGTGGGAGCATGTCTCATGGAAATATTGTATAAGAGTGACATGTAGTCACTTGATTGAGTGAATATTGAAACCAAGTATGAAGATTGTGGTAATATCGCTGATTCAAGAATTTATGCCTGGAGGGCGCTTGGTTCATTTGGTTGTGGACTGTGAAAGTTTGTTCCGATTATGACGGTTATTCTTGTGTGTTATGGGGAAAAGGGTTATTATGGATCCTTGAAAGGTTATTAGCCTATACCTCAGAATCGGCTTGAGGTCTGTGAATGGATTTAAATATGAATACGGGCTCTATATCAGGCCGAATGTGTTCATCTCAGCATAAAAACTCCCTATGGAGGAGTATTCGGACGTTGGATATCGTTTCATCGTCGGTTATTTCATGTAATACTATATTGTGCCGTGTAAGTTATGAAACGGCTTGATAAATTTCTTATGTGTTGAGGTTCCGCAGAGCGATGGTGTTATGTGAGAAGTATGGCTCTCGAGATTCAGATCATATATCGTACCTTAGTTGTGCTTGAGTTTTGTAGCGTATGGCGCTGTCGGTCCTTCCAGGATGATATTATGCACTGAGCGTGCTTGTGTCCGATATTCGGATATTTTGTAGTAATGAGCATTTTAGCTCGGTAAGTATTTTCTTATAGATTCTTTTTGTGCGGATCGGGTGGCACGCCGCCACGGGTATGTTGTTTGGATCGGGTTGCACGCAGCAACGGTATCATGTGTGGATCGGGTTGCACGTCGCAACGGTGTGATGTTGAGTACAGTCCCCTATATTCTATTTTGTGTGTTTGTGTCCCATTTTCTGAGGAAGGTTTATGACACCTTTTCAGTTGTCTAATTAGTCACGTGGGTTGAGTAATCCTTTCCAGAGTTCGTTTTTCTTATGTATCGCAATCGAGTCCGTAGCTTATTAGCTCATCGTGGCATCATATGAGGCTTTTTGATCGTGTCTGAGGTGGTTTATTACCTGAGCAGCTTATACTTGGTGAGACGAGATTATTGGATTTGGGATCGGTGCGATCGTATTATATGGAGTGTAATAAAGAGAAAATACCATTATCTGGTTATAATAAGGCAATGGTTCTTGTCAGAAGGGAAAAAAAAACTCAATAATTGTTGACTCGACAGTTGATTATGAATTTCTACACATTTCTTCCATCGTGGAAGCATTTCAAGAGTTGGAACATGACTTATATGTATCATGAGGTGTGTTGTGAACATCAGATTCGTGGAATTTTGGCTATTGTTATTGGAGGATGTTATTATAGTCATGTGAATGATGCGGTGCATGGTCTAAATTCAACAAAGGTATGCAATCCTGTGTTGGTGCATCGTGTAGTGATTGATACGACATTCATAGGTTGGAAACAGGCATGGTGGAGAATTCTGGATGTTAGAATTAGGCTCTAAGGCTTATTTGCCTAAATAAATGGGAGAATTTTAAGATTTGCTCGAGTTAATGTGCTCAACTGGGTGTGGTAGCACAGGTAGGTGCACGAGGTGTTAAATAGTTATTTTGGATAACTCCGGAACACTCCTTAGCACATTCGAGGACGAACGTATATTTAAGTGGGAGAGAATGTAACGACCCAACCGATCGTTTTGACTTTTAGAACCCCGTTTCCCTAAATAAAACTTTCCGTAGGTGCTTGTAATGATTTATGACTTGCGGGGATGGTTGGTTCGGGATTTGGAAGTGTTTGGGGTGAAACCGGAACACTTGGTTCCTTAAGTTGGCCTTAAAGTGCTAAGTTTGACTTCGGTCAATATTTTGAGAAAATGACCCCGGAATAGAATTTTGATGATTCCAACAGCTCCGTATGGTGATTTTGGACTTAGGGGCGTGTTCGGAATTTTATTTGGAAGTCCGTAGTTAAATTAGACTTGAAATGGCTAAAAACAAGAATTTAAGTTTGAAGATTTGACCGATGAGTTGACTTTTTGATACCGGAGTCGGAATCCAGTTCCGAAAATTTTCATAGCTCCATTATGTAATTTATGACTTGTGTGTAAAATTTGAGGTCAATCGGAGTTGATTTGATAGGTTCCGACATTGAATGTAGAAGCTAAAAACTCTAGGTTTTATTAAGCTTGAATTGGGGTATGATTCATGGTTTTAGCGTCGTTTGATATGATTTAGAGGTTCGACTAAGTTCGTATGATGTTTTAGGACTTGTTGGTATATTTGGTTGAGGTCCCGAGGGCCTCGGGTGAGTTTCGGATAGTTAACGGATCAAAAGTTGGACTTAAAAAGCTGCTGCAATTTTCTCTTCTGCTGCATATTCTGGACTGTGATCGAGCTCCAGATTGAGCCCAGATCGAAGACCAGATATCGAGCCCACGATCGAGGCCTGAGTCGAAGCCAGGGACGAGGCTCAGTATCGAAGCCTCGATCGAAGGTTCAACTCGAGGGCCATGATCGAGGCCATGGCCGAGGTCCAGGCTCGAGCCTGTGATCGAAGCAGCTATCGAAGGCAAGGCTCGAGGGCTAGGATCGAGACCCAAGATCGATGCCCTGATAGAAGGCTCAAGCTCGATGCAATGATTGAGGCTATGATCGAAGGCCCAACCTCGATACCCTGATCGAGGCCATGACCCATGTCCCTAAGACCGAGCTCCTTGAGATCGAGCTCCTTGATCGAACTCCCTGAGATCGAGCTCCCGAGATCGAGCTCCCCCGATCGAACTGGGCAGAGCTGTAAGTTATAAAAACAGAGGACATTCGTCCCATTTGCTATTTTTGACGAACTTGAGCTTGAGCAGAGATGATTTTTGGCAGATTTTCAAGGGAAAAAACATAGGGGTAAGTGATTCTAACTCGGATTTGGTCTACATATACAAGTATATCATTGTTTTCACCATAAATTAGTGTTTTGAGATTGAAATTTGGAAAAGTTTAGAAATCTCATAGAAACGAAAATTTGAGATTTCGGTATCGATTCGGAGTCGGATTTGAGTGAAACTGGTATGGTTGGACTTGTAATTGAATGGGTTGTCGGATTTCGTAACTTTCTCCGGATTCCGAGATGTGGGCCCCGCGGGCGAATTTTTAATTAATTTCGGGATTTTTATTAAAAATGTAGTATTTCCTTATAGAATTTATTTCCTATAATTTTTAGTGATTGTATGGAATTATTTTGGCTAGATTCGTGCCAGTCAGAGTTGGATAATCGTGGAAAAGGCAAAATTATGGATTAAATTGGAGCAAGACGAGGTAAGTCTCTTGTCTAATCTTGTGAGGGGGAAATTACCTCATAGGATATTAAAAAAATTAAATAATTGTTGCTAATTGTGGGGGCTACGTACGCACGAGGTGACGAGAGTCCGTGCATAGCTACTATTAATGCTAAAGTCCGGGTAGTTTAGGACTCAAAGCATGCCTTACTTGTGTAAATTGTATTCCTTGATTTATTTATATTAATTGAAATCTATATGAATATATTGTGAATTGTTAGATAAAGATATTAAAGGATGGAAATCTCATAGGCTTTATTGTCTGTTTAAATCAATTAATTGTTAAAAGAAATTGTTCTCCTCCCAAATTCATCTCATAATTAATATACTCTCCTTCAGGAGGCACATAAGAAAATGTCCTCCTTTCTTGTGGAGCGGGCCGAACGCCTCGGCAAGATAGATGCATCTATGGATCGCGCCGCACGTCCCTCGACAGTGTACACGATACTCTGGATCGGGCCGTACGTCCTCGGCAGAAATCGTGCTTAATAATAATAATAATTACACGATACTTGGACAGTTTATTACAGCTTGTAAAGTTATTTGATAAAGTGGAAATTTATTGAAATTAAGTTGTAGCTAGTAAAGCTATTTGATAAACTGGAATTTTTATTGAAATTGAAGGATTTACTTTAATAGATTAGAAATTATTTGAATTGAAGGAATTTAATTATTATACTGAGGATTATTGGAATTTAAGGAATTTAATTACTTCTGCTGGTCCAATAAATTATTGTTAATTTTGTGAATCATCGTGGATATAAATATTTCTATTTTCATGATTATTTAATATTATTGACCCATAGTGAGTGTCATAGTCGGCCATCTCGTCTCTACCTCTTCGAGATTAGATACTTACTGGGTACACGTTGTTTTCGTACTCATACTGCACTTGCTGCATATTTTATTGTGCAGGTACATATATGTATAGCGGCCTTGTGAACGCAGAGGTGTTATAAATATTGTTGGGACATAGGTGAGCTGCATTCTATATTACGATCCGCAGCTAACAGAATCTCCTTCATAGTTATTATATTCTCATGTCTAATTGGTATTCTGGACAGATGCTGTATTTTATTTTAATTCCCTAGTAAATGCTCATGCACTTGTGACACCGGGTTTCGGGAATGGTTGTGAATTATTTAGAAATTTAGCTGCAAAAATATTTATCATTTACTCAATGAGTTTTATCTCTACCATTTTATTAAAGAATTTTTTTTAATTTCAAAAATACTAAAATGAGTAATTAAGTTAATTAATTATGGTTGGCTTGCCTGATAGTGGTGTCCGGCGCCATCACGACCTTTTGGATTTTGGGTCGTGACACTTAGAGACTAGGTGCCATCACGACATCCTATGGAGGGAATTCGAGGACGTGACAAGTTGGTATCAGAGCTCTAGGTTCATAGGTGCTATGAGTCACAAGCAGGTTTAGTAGAGTCTCGCGGATCGGTATGGAGACGTCTGTACTTATCTTCGGGAGGCTATGGAACTGTTAGGAAATATTCACTTCTTTGATTCCTTAGCGTGCGCATTTGTTGACTTCGAAATTCTAAACCATTATCTTCCTATTCTCTCTCAGATGTTGAGGACACGCACAACTGGATCCGATGATCAGACACTAGCGCCCCATGTTGGAGCCACAAGAAGCCAGGGACAGGGCGAGGCAAAGGTCGAGCCAGATGCTGAGGAAGACCACGTGGTGCAGCCAGAGCACCTGCACGAGCTGCTGCAGAGGAGCCACCAGTAGCTCCAGTTGGAGAGCAGGCACCAAAGACTCCTGTTACTACTCATGCAATTCAGGAGACTCTTGCCCAGTTTTTGAGCATGTTTGGTACTCTAGCTCGGGTAGGGTTGATTCCACTTCTTCCACATCTCAGGCCGGGGGAGGAGCACAGACTCCCGTCGCCCGTACCCCAGAGCCATGGGCCCAGGTTGACCATGCTCCAGAGGTTATACTAGTGCAACCAGTTGTCCCAGTTCGGCCCAAGTCTAGGGCAGCAGTTTCGGAGGTGGAGCAACTTTGGCTCGTGAGGTACAAGAAGTACCACCCTCCCACTTTCAGCGGTTTGGCTTCAGAGAATGCTCAGGGTTTTCTTGAGAAATGTCATTGTATCCTCCGTACTATGGGTATTGTGGATTCTAGCGGGATTTATTTCATGACATTCCAGCTTAGAGGAGCGGCCTACCAGTGGTGGCAAGCATACGAGTTGGATAGTCCGGCTGAGGCAGCTTCACTCACTTGGACTCAGTTTTCAGATATGTTCTTGAGGGAGTACACCCGGTTCAAACAAAACCCTTGGAAAGGAACCGCGACACAAAGAAAAATTAAGAAGAAATTATTATACTACCTAACAAATGAAAATATTTTTGTCTTTTTCCTTTGACTTTAATTCCTCAAGAAACCTGTCGAATGATATCCATCGTCGGGAAAAATCAAATTTTTTATGATTTTTTCAATTTTCCAACTACTACAACTAACAAAAACAAAACTTATATACATACATACATACAAATATCCCCCACCCCACATTTTAAATTATGGCATGTCCCCATGACACACAATTAAAAAACATAAGGTAAAGGAAATTTCCTTGAGTATCTAGTCAGGGTCTGAGTCGAAGTCGGGATCCATTCCTCACCTTCGAACTAATGTGCACATCCATGCAGACAGCTTCTTCTTAGCCTTTTTGGGGTACATCTCACACTTATCTTTCTCACTCAATGCAGCCTTCGCTTTTGAGCCCTTCACTTTCCATTCAACACTTGCATCTGACTTCTCCTTTTTCACCCTCGTTTCTATATTCATCTCGAAAGTTATAGTCTCCTCACCCACTCTAAGCATGAGCTTTCTCTCGTGTATATCTAGCATAGCTCTACCCGTCGTAGTAAGGGATTTTCCTGATGTATTTCCAGCGGATCTTCCGGGTATGCCACCCGATAGAGATATTGACTTTGGCATTGATTTGTTACTGGGAACCCAACCCATTTCTATTCCACTATATCGTATGGCCCTAACAGAATTGAAAGAATTTAAAAGGCAGTTATAGGATCTGCTTGATAAGGGTTTTGTTAGGCCTAGTGTATCGCCTCGGGGTGCTTCTGCCTTATTTGTGAAGAAGAAGGATGGTTCTATGTATATATGTATTGATTACCGCCAGTTGAAGAAGGTTACAGTCAAGAACAAGTATCTATTGCCACGTATTAATGACCTATTTGATCAGTTTCAGGGTGCCGTAGTGTTCTCGAAAATTGATTTGCGGTCAAGGTATCATCAGTTGAAGATTCGGGAACCAAATATTCCAAAGACTGCCTTCAGGACTCGGTATGGTCATTACGAGTTCCTTGTAATGTCATTTGGGCTGACTAACGCCCCAACAACATTTATGCACTTGATGAACAATGTATTTCAGCCTTATCTTGACTCCTTCATCATTATGTTTATTGAAGACATTCTGGTAAACTCTCAGAGCCGGGAGGATCATGGACAACACCTGAGGACTGTGCTTTAGACTTTGAGAGAAACAAAGTTGTATGCAAAATTTTCAAAGTGTAAATTCTGGCTTGATTTAGTGGGATTTTTGGGTCATATAATTTCGTGCGAGGGGATCAAGGTAGATCCGAAGAAGATTGAGGCAGTGTAGAGTTGCTCCAAACCATCCTCAGCTACGGAGATCCGGAGTTTCCTTGGTTTGGCAGGGTATTATAGTCGATTTGTATAGGGTTTCTCTTCTATTGCTGCACCTATGACCAAATGGACCAGAAGGGTGCTCCGTTCAGGTGGACCGAGGAATGTGAGGAGAGCTTTCAAAAGCTCAAGACAACTTTGACTACAACCCTAGTATTGGTATTGCTTACAGGTTCAATGTCTTATACTGTGTATTGTGATGCGTCGCGCATTGGTCTTGGCGCAATGTTGATGCAAGACGGTAGGATGATTACCTATGCATCTATACAGTTAAAAGTACACGAGAAGAATTATCTGGTCCACGACCTTAAGTTAGCATCTATTGTTCATGCCTTGAAGATTTGGCGGCATTATTTGTACGGTGTCCATTGTGAGGTTTATACCTATCACCGGAGTCTACAACATCTGTTTAAACAAAAGGATCTTAACTTGCGGCAGCGGAGATGGTTGGAGTTGCTTAAGGATTATGATATCACCATTCTCTATCACCCTGGGAAGGCCAATATAGTGGCCGATACCTTGAGTCGTAAGGCAAAGAGTTGGGCAGCTTAGCATATTTACCGGTAGCGGAGAAACCATTAGCCTTGGATGTTCAGGCTTTGGCCAACCAGTTTGTTAGATTGGATGTTTCCGAGCCAAGCCGAGTTTTGGCTTGTGTGGTTTGTCAGTCTTTTCTTTATGATCGTATCAGAGAGCGTCAGTATGATGACCCCTATTTTCTTGTCCTTAAGGACACAATTTAGTATGGTGATGCCAAGGAAGTCACTATTGGCGATGACAGTGTATTACGAATGTAGGGCAGGCTCTATGTGCCCAATGTAGATGGTTTACGTGAGTTGATTCTCCAGGAGGCTCACAGTTCGCGGTTCTCCATTCATCTGGGTGCTGCAAAGATGTATCAGGACTTGAGACAACACTATTGGTGGAGGCGGATGAAGAAAGATATAGTGAAGTATGCAGCTCGGTGCCTAAATTATCAGCAAGTGAAGTATGAGCATTAACGACCGGGTGGATTGCTTCAAAAGTTAGAGATTACAGAATGGAAATGGGAGTGGATCACTATGGATTTCGTTGTTGGCTCCCACGGACTCAGAGGAAGTTCGATGCAGTTTGGGTGATTATGGATAGATTGACCAAGTCAGCTCATTTCATTCTTGTAGTTACTACTTGCTCTTCAAAGCAGTTGGCTCAGGTTTACATTCGCGAGATTGTCAGGCTTCATGGCGTACCAATATCTATCATCTCTGCCTGGGGTATGCAGTTTACATCACCCTCAGATGGACGGAAAGTTCGAGCGCACTATTCATATATTGGAGGATATGCTTCGTGCGTGTGTGATGGATTTTGGGGGTGCTTGGATAAGTTCTTGCCACTTGCGGAGTTTGCTTACAACAACAGCTATTAGTCGAGCATTCAGATGGCTCCATATGAGGTCTTGTATGGTAGGCGATGCCTGTCTCCAATGAGTTGGTCCGAATCAGGTGAGGCTAGACTATTGGGTACAGACCTGGTTAAGGATGCTTTGTAAAATGTTAAGTTGATTCAGGACCGACTTCGTACAGTCCAATCTTGACAGAAGAGTTATACGGATCGGAAGGTTTGTGATGATGAATTCATGGTTGGTGAGCTAGTCTTGATCTGGGTTTCACCTATAAAGGGTGTTATGAGGTTCAGAAAGAAGCGCAAGTTGAGCCCGAGGTATATCGGACTTTTTGCGATTCTTGAGAGAGTTGGAGAGGTGGCTTACAGACTTGCACTACCACTTAGTCTCTCTGCAGTTCATCCCATGTTCCATATTTCCATGCTCCGAAAGTATCACGGTGATCCATCTCATGTGTTTGACTTCAGCTCAGTATGGTGATTTTTGACCTAGGAGCGTGTCCGAAAAATTATTTGGATGTATGTAACTAAATTAGGCTTAAAATGGATAAAATAGGAATTTAAGTTTGGAAGTTTGACCGGGGAGTTAACTTTTTGATATCGGGGTCGGGATCTGATTCTGGAAATTTGAATAGCTTTGTTATGTCATTTATGACTTGTGTGCAAACTTTGAGGTCAATCGGAATTGAATTGATAGGTTTCGGCATCGAATGTAGAAGTTAGAATTCGTTAGTTTCGTTAAGCTTGAATTGGGGTGTGATTTTAGCGTTGTTTGATGTGATTTGAGGTTTCGGCTAAGTTCGTATGATGTTTTAGGACTTGTTGGTGTATTTGGTTGAAGTCCCGGGGGCCTCGGGAGAGTTTCAGATGGTTAACGGATCAAATTAAGACTTAGAACAATTGAAACTTATTGTTGCCTACTGATACAATCGCACATGCGAAAATTGGCTCGCATGTGCGAGATCACAGAAGCGAGCATGGGAGCGCAGGAGCGGAAAAGGGAGAGTGGAGCAGTGGCCACATGTGCGGAGGAAAATTTCGCATCTGTGTGACCGCAGATGCGGACGAGAGATCGCAGGTGCGCATTGTACCGAAAAATCAGACAGCTTCTTGCTGAAGCGGTTGTGTAATTGCAGAAGCGGGAGGCAGAGGAGCCTTGGCAAACCGCATAAGTGGTAGATGTTCCGCAAATGCGGAACCGCAGATGCGATTAAATGTTCCGCAGAAGCGAAAACACTAGATATGCTACAAAAACAGAGGGTTCCGAGTTTTTGTCATTTTTGGACATTTCCAACACGATTTTGGGGCGATTTCAGATATAATTCACGGGAAAACTTAAAGTAGGTCACTTATGATCATTGTTAGTCAATAATATTGGATTATCATCGATTATTCCGAGTAGATTATATATTTTTAAGGTGAAATTAGAGGATTTGGGCATAGAGATTTTAAAATAAGAATTTGAGATTTGGAGGTCGAGTTGATGTCGAAATTTGGTAAAATTTGTATGGTTAGAATCGTGGTTGAATCGTGGTTGAATGAGTGTCCCCACGGGCGATTTTTGAGTTAAATTTCAGATTTTGTTGGAAAATTAGTATTTTCATATGGAATTAATTTTCAATAATTTGTATTGATTAAATCGAATTAATTGTGATTAGATACGAGGCTTTCAGAGGCCAATTCACGAGGCAAAGGCATAGCAGAGTAAAGAATTATCCGGTTCGAGGTAAGTAACTTGTCTAACCTTGTGTGGAGGAAATTCCCCTTAGGATTGGTATTGATATGATAATTGTGATGTGTGGAAATCGTGGACACGAGGTGATGAGTGTGTACACAGGCTAAATGTAGAAAAACTCTGGTTTTAAATTGTGTAGATCTCTGTTACACATTAATTAAATTATTTTATCTGGTTATATTCATCATCATTGATCTATTTTTTTTATATTTTAAATTTTTCTCACATTTTTCCCGTTAATTGCTTTACCTGTTTAGTTGAAACTTTGTTTCTTTTATTTTGTGCTTAATATTTGAAAGTTGAATTTCTTAATTAAATTATTATTAATATGAAGTATTTGACATTTTTAAATTTGGTATTGAGGCAACGAGCTAAAAAACTTGTGAAATATTATTCTTGCTGAGTTCTTCATTCTCGAATATTTTGTGATACTTTTATACTCATTGTTATTGAGCCGTGAGCTCCTTATTGTGGAAAATATTATTGTTGTTGATTTATTTTGGCAAGTTGAAATATTTGGGCACTTGAGGTGCAAATTGTGATATATTGTGATATTGATACGCATGCGGTGGTATAAGGTCTGAGTGTTGAAACGCATGCGGTGAGATAAGGGTGACTTGATACGCGTGGCTAGTAGGAAAACTACTAGAAGTCATGCAGTATGATAAGGGTGGCTAAAATGCGTGATGCTATTTCGGAAAAAATATTTTCTTTAAAATTAAATGTGAAGGCTCCCGCAGTGATATAAGAAAATAAGATGTTGTGAATTTATTTATGATTTGGGACTACGAGACGGTACCTCGGGAGTGCCCTTGTTGATATTTCTTTATGGCTGCATTTGCCTGTAAATTTCTGTTTTCCTTCCGCGAGGTGTTATTTGCCTTTATCCCGTGTAGTTAAATTGTGACATACTACTTACTAGATTCATCCCCATTGTGAAAATTGAAATATTGGGCACTTGAGGTGCAAATTGTGATATATTATGACCTCGTCACTACTCTACCGAGGTTAGGCTTGACACTTACTGGGTACTGCTGTGGTATACTCATACTACGCTTCTGCACATTTTTTTGTGCAAATTCAGGTACTTTTTATCACACCAGGCATCCGTGAATTAGTCGTACGCGGAGATTTCAAGGTATATCTACCAGCGTCCGCAGACCTCGGAGTCCCCATCTATCCTTATTGTGTTGTTTTCCTTATTCTCTTTAGACTACGATGTATAAAGACACTTAAAATAAATTCTTAGAAGTTTGTGATTTATTTCTACTGGATTTTGGGAGTTGTGATTATTTAAGCTGCCGTTCTTATTTATTTCAGTTATTAAGAATTGAGTTTCATATTTATATTCAGTTATTCCGCATAATTAATAGGCTTACCTAGTCTTAAAGACTAGGTGCCATCACGACATCCTATGGAGGAAATTTGAGGTCGTGACACCCTTTTATTAGGGTTTCACCAAATTTCTTTAACAAGACTAATTCAATATCATGTGGAGCCAAATCATTTCCTTTCATGGCTGTAGTGTATTTGTAATGTGTTCCTCTGGATCCGATGTTCCCTCATACTTCAGAATATAGGGCATCTTGAATCTTTTCGGAATTAATTTCAGGGCCGCACTAGGTTTGAATGGCAATTAAAAATAATTTTTCGAGTCCGGGCCCTTTAGGACCAGTGGTGCCCGCGGAATCTTATCTATCCGAGCATGAAATTGTTTAACATTCTGATCCATTAGAGAATTTATCTCTCTCATACATCTCATGAGTTTGGCTTTGAAAGAATCGTTTGCGTTGGTTTCATTTTCAGATACGCTGCATGCACCATATGCTTGGTTATATTTTGATCTAAACTTTCTTCTTGACGCAACGTTTCCGGTTTCCAGGACCGTTTGACTTATTGGCAGAGATTCAAACTCCATCATTTGAATATTTGAAGCCCCCGATAACGCTTACTGGAGCCCAGTCATTATTTGGTCCTGTCTTGAGTGATGACTCATGATCTCCCATTGTTGTTCTCTCAGCACTTTTACGATATCAGCCACCGACTCATTATCCATATCATTATGGGTAGGACTCCTCTTATGTCGAGTATTTTTTTCTACCCAGTTAGGAGTTTACTCATTCTTATTGAGACAGGTTTCATTGGTTGAACCATTCTGTTGATTTCCATCATGGATATTGTCCACGGGCTCCTCGTTGTTGCTTGTTTCAATATTGAACGAGTTGTTGATATTATTGGGTGTCATAGTTGTTTTATGCTTACAACAGAAAAGTTTTAAAGTACGTTAGTAAAAGATGAAGATAATGGCCAAACTAGGAATTTCTCCAAGGGTGTTCAAATTTCTCCAAGATGTAAAAAAACATTCTCGACAAAGGTTATTCAATATATGTTATATACCTCTAAAACATAATATTTTACCTACATACACAATATAATTTTTTGACCACCCTTATGACCATGTGGCTTCGCCCATGGATGAACATATTAAAATAACACCATAATTGTCTAAGCCCCACGGTAGGCGCCAAACTATTTACCCGTAAAATGATACAGTTGAATTTATAATGTGATTTATAGACACGTGAATTAAATTGATCCGATAAAGTAAAATAACAAAGTGTAAACAGCGTAAATAAAGATAATTGAAGAAAAACAAGCATGAGCTTTAGAATGTTCTCACTGGGATCGATAATAATTGAAAAACTCGAACACGCTTGTATAAAGCTTAAGAGAATGAGATGAAGAATATTAGTCTTTTACTATTAGTATTTCTTGATCATGTCTTCTACTCCCTTACAATAGAATGAAAGCCTCTATTTATACTAGAGCTATGAGGTGCTTGATTACAAACCATGCCCCCTTAATTGCCAATATTAATGTTATACTAAAAGGTAATTAAAAGGTAATAAAGAATAATAAAGGGTTGTAAAGGGTAATAAAGACTAATAAAGGCCGGAGGAATCTTGGAGTCTTCTGTAACGTTTTCATAACGGTCATATTTTGAATTGTTTCTTATTCGGTTACAAGTTCGTATCCGGTATCACCATGGTTGAGTCACTACCGACTGGTTATCCTTGACACATGTCGCTTTCTAAATCACCTAACTCTTGAGACCGGTTTTTACCGTATACATTGGGCATACATTTTAATAAAGTTTTTGTTATGTGAACTTTTTGCTTACCACCAAAGGATGTGGTGCAGCGGATGTGGCTGATCTTCCCTTAACCAGAGGTTTCAGGTTCGAGTCCTAAGTATGAAAAAATCTTTGGTAGGGAGTGTTTCCCCCTGAATGGGGCCATACGATGGCAGTGCGGAGTCAGATATATTCGAGCTCCAATGCGGGTACCAGACACCGGACGGGAAACAAAAAAAACCTTTTTGCTTTACTAAAAAAAAAAGAAGAAGAAAACATAACTCATGGTTAGTTAGGAAATTAAATTCGATGCCAACGAGTTAGGTTTTCCGTTTTAGAGGATAAACATTTTACAGTCTGGTTTCAAACCAAAAATCCATATCTATATTTTGATAGTTAGTCAAAATCCAAATCCACATATACTGACTTGAATTAAAAGTATTCTTTTTGTTTTCTAAGATATGAGAAGCCTATATAAAATTAAAATATGGCTGAAAACTTGAAATAGTTCTAGCAAAGACAAAACGTGGTAAGAAGAAACTTAAGTAAGTCTATTAGAGGTGATTATTGATGTTAAGTTATAAAATTGAGCTGGTTGGTATCAAAATAGAAAATCCAAGACGGTTAAAAAAATCAGTCTAAAATGTAAATCAACATTTTTTTAGAAAATCAAAAATGGTTTGATAATCAGCAAATGGAATAAAAGGATTTTGAAAAATCAAATTCAAATCAATTCATTTAAATCTAATTTCTAAACCAAAAATTCAAGCTTTATTATCATCAATAAGTGGCCCAAAATTACTCCAACACCTAATATAAAAATAGAAGCGAAAAATAAAAATAAAAAAAATCTCTTCCATCTTACCCCACTAAAATGTAAAAATTCACTACCAATTAAAAGAAAAAAGAAACTTAACTTCATACTATATCTTTTTTCCCTAATCCAACCCAACTATTTTTCCTTGGAAAAAGCCAAAATGTTTTGAAAAAATTAACATCATTTATTTTTTCCTTCTTTCATTATTCACTGACTAACTGCATCTAATAAGTAGTATTTTTTTTAAAGAAAAGGAAAAAACAACTCCCTCCTCCTTGAGGGAATTAGACGGACCGCATACTCACAAATTATTTTATTGTTACATATGGGATGAGTCTATATAAAATTGACATGTTGCTGCACATGGACAGATAATAGTAATATTAGTAAAAAGAAAAAGTACCTTAGAAATTCGTGCCTATAAGTATACAACAACCCAGTAAAATCCCACTAGTGGAGTTTGGGGAGGGTAGTGCGTACGCAGACCTTACCTCTACCCCGAACAGTAGAGAGGTTGTTTCCGAAAAACCCTCGGCTCAAGAAGACAAAAGACAAAAGGAGACAATATCAGTACCATCACAAAGATCATAGGAAAAATAACAACATGAAAACCAGAAGATAAATGCAAAGCAAAAGCGATAGCCAGTAAATAGGCCCGACAGTGTGAGAAGCGAAAGAGTAGTAAGACACAACATTACCACTAGCTATCTTCGACAAAAGTCCTACCACACTAGTCTCACAAAGGTACGAAGTAAGGCAAGACTCAACTATCTCCTAACCTACAACCCTAATACTCGACCTCCACATCTTCCTATCAAGGGCCATGTCCTCGAAAATCTGAAGCCTAGCCATGTCATGCGTGATCACCTCTCCCCAATACTTTTTAGGCCGCCCTCTACCTATTCTCGTGCCCTCCACAGCCAGCCGCTCACACCTCCTTGCCGGAGTATCTGAGCTTCTCCTATGTACATGCCCGAACCATCTGAGCCTCGCTTCCCGCATCTTGTCATCAATGGGAGCCACGCCTACCTTCTCCGAATATCATCATTCCTAATCTTATCTATCCTCGTGTGCCCGCACATCCACCTCAACATCCTCATTTTTGCTACTTTCATCTTCTGGATATGTGAGTTCTTAACATGCCAACACTCAATCCCATATATCATGGTTGGTCTAACCATCACTTTATAGAACTTACCTTTGAGTATCGGTGACACTCTCTTGTCACACAGGAATCCAGATGCTAACCTCCACTCCATCCATCCCACCCCAATACAGTGTGTGACATCTTCGTCAATCTTCCCCCCTGGATAACAGACCCGAGGTACTTGAAATTGCCTCTACTTGGGATGACCTGTGATTCAAGCCTCACATCCATGCCCGCTTCCCTCGGCTCAGCGCTAAACTTACACTCTAGGTATTCCATCTTCGTCCTGCTCAGTTTGAAATCCTTAGACTCAAGAGCTTGTCTCCAAATCTCCAACCTCTCGTTAACACCGACTCGGGACTTATCAATCAGAACTATGCCATCAGCGAATAGCATACACCATGGCACCTCCCCTTGAATATGATGTGTTAACGCATCCATCTCCAGGGCAAATAAGAACGGACTGAGCGCAGAACCTTAGTGTAACCCCATAACAAACAGAAATTGCTCATAGTCACCTCCTATAGTCCTAATTCGAGTCTTAACCCTATCATACATGTCCTTAATCGCCATAATATAGGCAACTAGTACACCTTTTGCCTCCAAGCATCTCCAGAGAACTTCTCTAGGAACCTTGTTATACGTTTTCTCAAGGTCAATAAACACCATGTGCAGATCCTTCTTCCTCTCCCTGTATTGTTCCACAAACCTCCTAACAAGGTGTATAACTTCCGTAGTTGAACGACCTGGCATGAACCCGAACTGGTTGTCGGATGTAGACACTATCATCCTCACCCTCGCTTCAATCACCCTCTCCCAAACTTTCATGGTATGACTCAGTAATTTGATACCCATATAATTGTTACAACTCTGGATATCGCCTTTGTTCTTGAAAAAACGGAACCACCGTACTCCATCTCCACTCATCCGACATCCTCTTCATCCTAAAAATAACATTAAATAACCCAGCCAGCCACTCCAAACCTGCTCTACCCATACAATTCCAAAATTCAATCGGAATTTCGTCTAGCCCGGTCGCTCTGCCCCTACTCATCTTATGCATAGCTCCCACTACCTCCTCAACCTCGATGCGACTGTTGTACCCAAAGTCACAGTGTCTCTCAGAATGCTCCAGTTCACCTAGCACAATATCTCGATCCCTTTCTTTATTCAGAAGTTTATGAAAGTAAGAGCCCGTTTAGACATAAGAAAGTTTTTCCTTTTTTTCAAAAACAATTTACTTTTTTTTGAAATCAGCTTTGGTTCATAAAAGTTTTCACTCAAATCACTCACAAAACTTCAAAAATAATCCAAAATTATATTCATATCCAAACACAACTCTAAATTTCAAATACCATTTTCACTTGAAAATTTTTTTCTACCTGTTTTGGAATTTTACAATTCTTATGTCCAAACGCCCACTAAGTTTGCTATCACCTCTTAATCTGGGCATCTTCCATCAATAATCTACCATCGTCGTCCTTGATGCATCTCACTTGATCTAAATCCCGAGCCCTCCTCTCTCTCGTCTTGGCCAGCCGGAATAACTTCTTCTCCCCGCCTTTTTCCCTTAGTTCCTCGTACATACGACCATAAGCCACAGTCTTAGCCTCCGTGACAGTCAGCTTAGCTTCCTTTCTAGCTACCTTATACCTCTCCATGCACGTTCGTCTCTCCTCCTTACCTGTTCTCCCTACTAACTTCAGGTACGCCGTCTTCTTCGCTTCCACTTTACCTTGGACCATTTCATTCCACCACCAGTCTCCTTTGTGCCCGCCAGAGACGTCTATCAAAACCCCTAACACCTTTCTCTCAGCCTCCTTTATACTGTCTGCAGTCGTCGACCACATACTGTTTTCTTCAAACCTACTCCTCCAGGCTCCCATAGCCGACAACCGCCCCTCCAACTTTTGAGTTTTATCCTTAGTCAAGGCTCCCCACCTGATTCTCGGTCTTCCTCGGGCAGACCTTTTCCTCCTCTTTAACATAATACTAACGTCCATCTCAAAGAGCCTATGTTGTGTGGCGAGAATCTCACCCGGAATAACCTTGCAATCCTTGCACATCCCTCTGTCACATCTCCTGAGGAGGAGATAGTCAATCTGAGTCTTCACCATCGCATTTTAAAAAGTAACAAAATGCTCCTCCCTCTTCGAAAAGCTAGAGTTCGCAATTACCAACCCAAAAGCCTTAGCGAAGTCCAACAGTGAGGTACATCCTCCGTTCATCTCCCCAAAACCGAAGCCTCCATGCATCTCGCCATAACCACCTACATTCGACCAAATATGACCATTGAAATGCCCTCATATGAATAGCCTCTCAACATGCAGAACCTGGCGCACAATCTCATCTAACCCCTCCCAGAAGCGCCGTTTAACCTCCTCATCCAGGCCCGTATGCGGTGCGTAAGCGCTAACTATGTTTAGGGTGCACTCTCCAACCACCAACTTAATAATCATCAATCTATTATTCACTCATCTAACCTCAACTACAGACTCTCTAAGTTCCCTATCCACCAATATACCCACTCCATTCTTACCCTTTCGGACTCCGGAGTACCAAAGTTTATACCCGTCTGCGTCCCTCTCCTTCGACCCTACCCACTTTGTCTCCTGGACACACACTATATTGATATCACGACCCCAAATACCCTTCGTAGGAGGTCGTGATGGCACCTAGTCTCTAAGACTAGGTAAGCTTATCAATGCGGAATAATAATAGATATCTGAAATAAATAAACTACAAATCAAATAATTACAACTCCCAAAATCTGGTAGAAATAGGTCACAAGCTTCTAAGAATTTATTCTCAATGTCTCTATATATCAAGGTTTAAAGAAAATAAAGAAGCAACATGATAATGATAGAAGGGGACTCCGGAGTTTGCGGACGCTGGCAGATATACCTCGAAGTCTCCGTACACAGGTAACTCACTGATGTCTGGGCTGGTAAGATGTACCTGGATCTGCACAAAAAGATGTGCAGAAGTATAGTATGAGTACACTACAGCGGTACCCAGTAAGTGCCAAACCTAACTTTGGTAGAGTAGTGACGAGGTCAGGTCAGGCCTTACTGGAAAAATAAATAATGGCATGGTAAAAATGTTTAATAATATAATAAGATAAAATGACAATAGAAATGAGTCAAGTAGTATGTCACCATCTAATTACACCAAATAATGGCAATTAATACCTCGCGGAAACAAAACAGAATTCTTTTCAACCTTAAGAAAAATTACAACAATAATCAAAGGCAACTGCGGCCATAAATCAATATCAACAAGGGCACTCTCGATGTACCGCATCGTAGTTCCAAATCATGAATAAATTCACAATATCTCATTTCCTTATATCACAGCGGGAGCCTTCACAATTTATTTAAAGAAAACATTTTTTCCGAAATAGCATCCCGCGTTTTTAGCCATCCTTATCACACTGCATGACTTCTAGTAGTTTCTCCTACTAGCCACGCGTATCAAGCCACCCTTATCTCACCATATGCGTTTCAATACCTAGACCTTATACCACTGTATGCGTATCAATATCATAATATATCATAATTTGCACCTCAAATGCCCAAATAAATCAACAACAATATTTTTCCATAATAAAGAGCTCACGGCTCATGCCAAAATAATTCAACAATAATATTTTTCCATAATAAAGATCTCACGACTCATGCCAAAATAATTCAACAATAATATTTTTTTACAATAAAGAGCTCACAGCTCCATCACAATGAGTACGAAAATCTCACAAAATATTTGGGAATAAATAACTCAACAAAAATAATATTTCAAAATTTTAATACGTTGCTTCAATACCAAATTTAAAATGTCAAATAATTCATATTAATAATATTTAATTTTAAAAAAATAACCCTTCAAATAATGCATAGAATAAAAGAAACCAAGTTTCAACTAAACAGGTAAAACAATTAGCAGGAAAAGGTCAAGAAATTTAAAGTATAAACATTTAAATCAATGATGAAGAATATAACAAGGTAAAATTATTTAATTAATATGCAACAACGATCTACACAATTTAAAGACATAATCTTTCACATTTAGCCTGTGTACACACTCGTTACCTCGTGTACACGACTTTCAATACATTTCAATTTATCACTTCAATACCAATCCTAGGGGAAATTTCCCCCACACAAGGTTAGACAAGTCACGTACCTCGACTTGCTCCAATTTAATCAAGTAGTATGCCTTTCCCTCGATTTTCCGACTCTGATCGACTCGAATCTAGTCATAATTAATTCGACACAGTCAACAAAAATTATAGAATCAATTCCATAATAAAATACTATATTTTTCAATAAAAATCCGAAATTAACTCAAAAGTTGTCCGTGGGTCCCACGTCTCGGAATCCGACAAAAGTTACGAACTATGAACGCCCATTCAACCACGAGTCTAACCATATCAAAATAACTAAATTCCGATAACAATTCGACCCTCAAATCCTCAAATCTATCCAAGAGGGTTTTCAATTTTTTCCAACTTAATCACCAATTAATTGTTAAAAACAGTGATAGATTCGGGTAATCAAGCCAAGATTGAGTTAAAAATACTTACCCCGAGTTAAAAATCGCCTCAATCCGATCTCCAAATCGTTCCATTTTCAGAACTTAAACATTCTGCCCAGTGATTTCTTATACGCAATCGCGGACCAACTCATGCGATCGCGAAGCACAAGTTTTTATTGTCCAGAAATAACTCTACGCGATGGTGGATATCCCCATGCGATCGCAAATCACAGAGTTCCCAACTCTACGCGATCGCAGCCCTTTTCACGCGATCGCATAGAGCAAACGCGTGACCTCCACTTGGAGTCACAAAATATCAAAGCTAGCGATCGCATCCCGCTTCACGCGATCGTGAAGCACAAAACTCAGCAACCCTCAATTAACCTTACGCGATCGCAAATAATCCCACGTGATCGCGAAGAAGATTTAAAAATACCAGAAATCAGCAGCTACCAGCAGTGCCAAAATGAAGAAAAATACTCTGAATACCATCTGAAACACTCCCGAGCCCCTCGGGACCTCAACCAAATATACCAACAAGTCCTAAAAAAATTATACGAACTTAGTCGAGTCTTCAAATCACATCCAACAACACTAAAAACACGAATCACACATAGATTCAAGCCTAATAAACTTTGAAACTTTCGATTTCTACAAACGACGTCGGAACCTATTAAATCAAGTTCGATTGACCTCAAATTTTGCACGTAAGTCATAAATGACTTAACGGAGCTATGAAAGTTTTCAGAACTGGATTCCAACCCCGATATCAAAAAGTCAACTCCCTGTCAAATTTTCAAACTTAAATTTCTATTTTAGCCATTTCAAACCTAATTTAACTACGGACTTCCAAATAAAATTCCGAACACGCTCCTAAGTCCAAAATCACCATACGGAGCTGTTGGAATCATCAAAATTCTATTCCGGGGTCGTTTTCTCAAAATGTTGACCGAAGTCAAACTTAGCATTTTAAGGCCAACTTAAGGAACCAAGTGTTTCGATTTCAACCCGAACACTTCCAAAACCCGAACCAACCATCCCCATAAGTCATAATTTATAAAAGCACATATGAGGAGTTTTATTTAGGGGAACGGGGTTCTAAAAGTCAAAATGATTGGTTGGGTCATTACAATTGACCCTCATTTTCCGAAGGATCTTCGCCAACTCTATAGCCTTACCCGTCAATGTACCTACGTTTCGTGACCCAATTCTCAACCTATAAGCACCCTTGTTCCCCTTACCTCCCTTGCCTCCCGATCCACCCCCTAACCCCTGCCCCACCTCCCGTCCCACCCCCGCTCCCCCCGAGGACATGACCTCACTCGACCATCCCAAACCACAACCACTATACCTGTAGCAGACTAAGGGAAATCACTAACACATACTTGGCGACAGATCAAACTAGAAGAAGACAAGTTGCAACTACATGCATACTACTATGGTAAGTAAACTAATACGAACTGAGATGGCAGCAATTTAACTAACACAAAGAAGGGAAACAAGAAAACAGGAGGTACCACATCCCACGAGTAGAACCTGGGAATTGTCTTGGTATACACGACGATGCTGCGGCCACCAAGTACGTTCACGTCCAACTCCCGTCACCCTTTGTTGACACTCGCCCGGGCTGAAGATGTTCTTCACTGTTTGCACACGCACGTCCTGCTCGCTGCCAATAGCCACCGACCCTAACCTGAAATACACACAAAATATCATGAAGCTAAACAGAGGGGGGAGGGGGGGGGGGCAGGGAGGGGCTGTCACTGCTACCACTAGTGAAGCCCCAGCCGTAGCAAAAAAGCACAAATAAAAAGGAAACTAAGGGAGAGAGGGAGCGGAAAGGAAAAGAGCAAAGGGAAAAGGGCGTTGGCAGTGCTGTTGCTCAAGCTTGTGAGTGAGGAAGGGGAAAGAAGAAAGAAGAGAGAGAAGGGAAGGGAAGGCGAGAAAGATGGGGGAAGGAGGGGGCTAACCCATTGGGTACGGAGAAGGGGGTGGGACGACCGAGATGGGGGATAAAGGCGAGAGAGACGAGGGGGGGAGGGGGGTGCTTACCAGCTGGTGGGGGTGGTCGCCGGCGTGGGGAGGTCGATGGCTGCTAGAGACCGTTGGGCTGGGGTTGGTTTATGACCGTTTGGGGGGAGGGGGGGGGGGAGCGAGAGAAGAGAGAGATAGAGAGTTAGAAGTATAGTATACCTTAGTGATTAATGAAGTAGAAAAGGTCTCGAGAGAATGATTAATGAAGCAGGAAAGGTCTCGAGAGAAGAGGCTAATACAAGGAAAAGTTAGGTGATATCTTTTTATGTATCTAAATTCTAATTACAATAAGTGACACTTGTATTAGTAAAAGATAATACGTCTTGATGACCACCAAGGAATGTGACGAGATCATGGAGTTATTTATTACTAGATTTGAAGGAGGAATTTTTTGACGAAGAACTTTGATGTTTTCAATTAACCTGAACCCAAATTAGTTTAATCAGTATTACTAACTTTTAAATACTACTAAATGATTAAACTGAAAAATAAATTTTGATAAATTAATTGAAGTACAAGTAAGTTAATTCGAACACATCACTGTGCGAAAAAATTAAATAAGTAACGTCCGAAAGTCTGTTAGGGAATGATGATTTTTGATATCTGAAAACAAGATGCTATTAAAAGCTTAGGTAATGTATAAATCCAGTGGCAAAACCCGACCACGGTTTTATTTGCTTCGTGTATCGGAAAGATTTGCAAATGTGTCCTTGACTTTTGGTATCTTACTTTTAAAACATCCTTTTCAAGAAATTGTAGAATCCAATACTTAATTAGTTAGCACAAAGTAAAAGCAAGATAAAGCATAAATTGACAGTCTAATGCACGTTTTATGAGTTTAGTTATTCCATAATTACAAATTCATCTGTAAACTGTTCATTCTATTTTTCCCATTAATTCTGAGTTAAGTGTTTGTAACTAAGTTTTGAAAAATATTTCATTAATTATCTTTGGTACAACAAAAATTGCATCATTAAATACCTAAATATCAATATTAGTTTATTAAATTATCATCTTTTACATGTGATGTTGCACGAATTTATCTTTTAGCAATTTTCTTTTACTTTATTAATTATTTTCAGTTAAATTTCATCTTTCTATAAACTTTTATTCTATATTCAAAAAAAATAATGAGAATGTTCGATGTAATTATTTTTATTATAAACGAAAAATGGTAACTCCATATAAATAGATAGATTAATCAGGCTGAGAAATTTGCGTGGATGAATTTGTGATAGATCATGGACAAAGCAAAGAACTCATGAAAATAACTATTACAAGGCCCAAAAGGTAAAATGAACAAACCCAAAGGACTTTGGTGCAAATCTTTTGTAAAAGTAATTATAAAACTGGCAGAGTAAAAAATGCATTAACTTGTACCAGGGAAAGAAGCTAAAATTGTCTTTTAAATTCGTCACTTCACGAATTGAATATACATATACTGCTTTAAGAATCTTACTTTACTTGGAGAAGATAGCAATTTTATTGAAGCCATTCTCTTTCCCATCCATTTGAGCTTCTGGGTATGCTTCAAATCCATCTTGTCTTATTTTTTGTCTAAAAATTTGTTCTTTTTGCCTAAAAAGTTATGGGTTTGTTAAAATGAAGATATAGTTTGATTCAGAAACCTGCATTTCTTGTGATTTTGTAGCTGTTATGTGTTCTTGAAGCTGAAAAATTTCTTCTTGGAAATGTTAGGCGTCTTTATGAGGTAGATTGGTTGAACTTTAAAAGTTTCTTGCTTTTACTTTTTCTTGATGTTACTACATTTTGAGACGTTACAGAAAAGAAGAGGAAAATGAAGACCATCTTATTATTTTTTTTTGTTAAGTGGACTTGTGATGTTTCAGAAATTTTGGTGTGGATTAGGATTTAGTCCTAATGATGAGGTGTTCATGCTCTTGCGTGTGGTTTATAAATAGTCATTATTCTACTGGTTGATGAGTTTGTTTTTGACACGAAAGGTTTTCTTGTCTTTTGTGCTGAATTGATGGTGTTATTCATCATATGATGTAACATTCAGCTGATCCTTAGTAGTTTGGGATTGAGGAATTGGTGAATAATATTAATGCAGTTCATTAGTCATCTTAAATTTTATAGGTAAAATTGACGTATGGTATGGAGATGTTGGCTTGGTTTTCACTGAGCTGCAAGATTTATAACCTGAAACTTTACAGGTTTATATATGATAAAGGTGCAAACATTTTGTGGATTTATCTGTCGTTGAATAGGTTTTGATGAAGAGTAGATGTTTATTTGTAGTCTTGCACATCAATAGAGATGCTTTGTTTTTTATATCTTCTAAAATCACTGTCAGAGCTGATATGCTTGTTAGTTTAAATAATATGTCTGAAATATTATCCGCATGATTAGTTGTGGAATGCATCAGATCAGATTTTGCCCCTTGGCATTTAGGAAAAACCAAGAGTGGTAGAACAGAGGTTAATCTATTATGGTATTTATAATCTGAAGGAACATATTTAGGGATTAATTTTTCCTAGGTTGTTAAGCATTTTTACAACTTCTTCTAAGTTGACTGCTGGATTTTCAGGTCAGGCTATTATTTAATCATAAGCTTATTTTCTGGCATTTATTTCCTGAGGAACGTATAATCTTATATGAAAACTACGGTTATACTGAAGTTAGCAGGTTCTTGGATTCTATGCATAAGGTTAACATTTGGATCTTGGATCAACCTACAATAGATTTATTGCTTCCTTCTGCTCATAGTCTCATACCGTGTCCGGGTGAACTCATGAATTTGAGATAAGGTTGCAACCGTCCTTGATTATTTCATTTTTTCTGCCCTTTTAGGAGATATTCTTGTTTACTTGTAGGTGTATAAAAGGAAGTGTTCAGTCCTATGTTCTGGGATTTAGGTATGGATATATTTGGTAAGATGTCAGTATGCGTATCCCTAGCCGGCCCAACTTAGCAAGTTTTACTGTATTTAGAAGTATATCAATTGTTCAATCTAGGTAAGCCAAGGGAATTGAAAAGTCCATGTAACATAGCTTAAAAAGTTGTTTAAAGTTTAGCACGGAGACAATGCCTATTATATGGTAGATTTTTCCTCCATCTTATTTAATGTCTTCACAGATTGTCACTTCCTCCGTTGGTTCTCTTAAAGATGGCTCTTATGACAAGGTTACAAGTAGCATCCATTATACATGCAGAATTAAGATGATAACTTATGCACCAAACAAAAGATGCAGGATTGCTGTGGCATTCATTGTCGTTTTAAACACTTATAGGATGTCTCCCTCCTTCAAGTATTTGTTAGGTTTACTTCGCTGAGCTATAGGCACCAGCTCTTAAAAGGCTTCCTCATATCAATTTGTGTGGAATAGTGTCCTTCTCTTCTAACTTACACAAGTTATTATATCATTTCCTTGAAGTTGTAGAGTTTGTGTAGGCAGGTATGTCGCTCCCCTGATCCAGTTAGAAGGCTCCTTTTTTTTGTATGTGTTGAAGAGTTTCAGGTTTCATATATTGTACTTGTCATGGCCTTATACTTTGATATTTGATGAGTGATCTCAGTTTCACAATGAATTTCCCCCTCAGAAGAGCTCTTCTCGCTCACTACAATATGGACTTAATAATAAGCTTTGAGAATATTTGAATTATATCCCTTCCGATTACAATCCTTGAATAGGGGTCATGAGAAAAGCTTCATAGCAGAACTCTACTTGCTGATGAAATTCATTGGAGAAACAACTGGTACCTATTTGATGTTTATTTGGGTTAAGTGAACCCTCTTCTGTGGATTCCTCTAGTTCTGGTTTTACTATTGTGTTTGAGGACTACCTGAAGTCAACTTGTGTCCTAATAAGATTACTTTCGGAAATGGATGCGTTATTAGTAGTTGGCATATATTTGGGAATTGCATAGTCAAAAAGTGTCAATGGCTGGTATTCTTTATGTGATAAATGCTTGTCACTGAATTAATGACGTATATGGCATAATTGCTGAAAATTTCAATGGCTGGACTGTGAAATACCTCTTTAAGTTTATATCTTTTGGTTCATGAAGCTTTTGAAGTACAAGATATAGTAATCACAGGGTTAGAGTTTGCTGTCCAATCATTTACAATGTCTATGTTAACAAAGTTACGCTGCATCACGCTTGATGTTACCGGCACACTCATTGCTTACAAAGGAGAGCTGGGTGACTATTATTGCATGGCAGCCAAAGCTGCTGGGAAGCAATGTCCTGACTATAAGCGGGTTCATGAAGGTTTTAAGCTCGCATATACAGAAATGGCACAGAAGCACCCATGTTTTGGATTTGCTGAAAAGATTCCTAACATTGTGTGGTGGAAAACTTGTGTCAGGGATTCCTTTGTTAGGGTATTGTACATGACATTATCAAGCTTTTCAGTATATTCTATTACCTTATTTCCGAAACTACATATTCATTCGGAAATACAGTAGCAGAATTACTAAGTAACTAACCTTCGACGATTCCAAAATTGTGGTTTCATATCTAAACGTTAGTAGTTGTTTCATTTAGTACTGACATTAACCATCTCTTTTTGACAGGCAGGATATGAATATGATGAGGAGACATTTGAGAAGATATTTAGACGCATATATGCTACTTTTGGTTCTTCTGCGCCTTATAGCATATTTCCTGATTCTAAACCGTTTCTCAGATGGCTCCGCGAGAGGGGCATTACGGTTGGGCTGGTCAGCAATGCCGAGTATCGGTATCAGGACGTAATTCTTCCTGCTTTAGGTTTGCATCAGGTAGATAAACAATAGCACTGATTTCATTTAGCTACATTGAATCTTCTTCTAACCATTTTTGGCTGAGCTGTTAAATCTTTTTCCACAAACACTGACCATCACAAAGTAGTTGTGACCCGCTTTTTTGTGCGTGACACTAAAATCAGGGATCTGAGTGGGACTTTGGCGTATTCTCCGGTCTTGAAGGTGTTGAAAAACCGGATCCAAGGTTATTTGATATTGCCTTGAAGAGAGCAGGAAATGTAGCACCGGAGGAAGTACTTCATATTGGAGATAGCATGAGGAAAGACTACTTGCCCGCGCGAAGTGTTGGGATGCATGCTTTATTGTTGGACAGATTCAAAACAGCTGATGCTGTCAATTGGAGAAAATCTGGTGCCACTGTGCTGCCTGACTTGACCGCTACCAAAGACTGGCTTACTTCTGAGGAATTGAAATGCAATGACATATGAACTTTGTTTGATTTCTTTGATTACTTTATTGGCTTTAAAGGTGATTTGTATTACAAGAATGGGAAAATGAGTTATGAGTTATATGAATGTGATGAGGATGGATTTGGTTCAATTTGCCACATGCTGTGTTATTATATCATCTTGTCTTTTCTTCTTTTCTTGTGGCAAGCATTCCTACTCCTAGGTTAACTATAGTGCAACTAACTGTTAATTGACGAGTGTGTAACATTCACAACCTGCACAATTAGAAGCCATCTTATGTACAGGTAGATCCATTGGACCTGGTGTGCAATTTTTCGGCAGTTTTTGATTATCCAATCGTATATTGAAAATGAGCAGTTGATTCCGCATAAGCAATGCTAGCTTTGATATGGATTCGATTAAAATTCTAGGAAGTGAGGTAAATTGTTATGTCACGGGTGATGCAAGTTCTTCCCTTCTGAATCAGATAGATTCATATTTAAAAGAGGTTGACGATAAGTTCTTTCAAAATTGACTATTTGCCCCTCTGTTTGAGGTGTTTCAGAGATGTTTGCGATCGAGTAAATAGCTCTACGAATGGATCAGATTGACTTGGAAAATGGACTCAGTGTGCTTTTCAACATTAACTCTGGGTTTTTGCTACAACATAAGCGGCTATATAAAGCCGCAGTCTTGGTTTGTCATACGACTCATACCCCAAACTAAATTTGTCAAGGGCTCAACGGTACATCCTTATAAAAAGTATACATTATGTGTTTGTGATTGTGACTATTTAAATTTGTAAAATTTGAGTAAAGTGATACAAGACAATTGTCGCCCTGTAATTGAATTGGCACCCTAAAGTCGGTTCATGTGGTTGTCAACACTCCTAGCCCGTTCATGTGTCAGAATATTTTACATTGGTTGAAGGAATAAGTTATCGTCTTCTTATATGACCTTTAATGAATTCACTAATGGACTAACTTTTGGGGTTGAATTATGTTCGACGTTCATTTACTTTTACATTTTAATACGTAACTAGAAACGTAAAACAGTCAATTTCTGGAAGCAATCTTCACTGTTTATACTTCGCTTCTATGTTAGAATACATCCGGAATAGCAATTAGGGATTGTTGTTTTCTTTCTGTTTCTTGGTTTGCTTAAAACATAAAAAAGGTCTGTTTCATGTCATTATGAAATTGAGAAACTTCTCTTTAAGTTAGCAATGCGCTTTCATTTTAGGTAAGTAACAAGTGCATTTACTTAAATTCTAAGAAAATGGACAGGTGAATACAAGCACTTTAAAACTTGAGAACATGTGATGGCTTTCTTAAGGTATATCAACTGTCTCCACAAGAAAGTAAATCTCGCGATAAGTTTCTTGAGGAAAGACCAAGGCATAGAACATTGAGATGGGCCAAAATTGTTCACTTTTTCAAAAACTAATTAAGGACCACTTTGGTTCAGAACAATATTTAAACGACAAGAACAACCCTTTCCCTTCAGATAATATATAAAAAGTGCATATATAACTCAACTGTGTCAACCCAGTAGGCCATGACAATGACTATCAAAGAGCTAACTCAGTTCTAACGCAGCTGAAAAAAGATTTATGCAACATAACTCTCAGATTTACTAGACTTAGTTGAAATTATGAATTAAAGCAAAGAAAAGGATACAATGTAGGTGATTTAGAACAAAGCAACCAGCAACAGAGAGATTAACCATATTTCTGATGAGAAATGGAACAGCAAACCCCTCCAGAAAAGAATTTAAACCAGCTTATAAGCCAAGACTTACCGATTAAGATTGACCATACAGAGGGCACCTATCACCCAATACCTGTTTTCATTGTCAACATATTCAAATCTGAATCCAAAAACTGAGTATTGTGCCAAACAAGTACATTTTGAAATTTAAAGTACATTGATTCAATGAGGATTAAAAGTTCAACACTTTCTTAGCCCCTCTTAGATCGGAGTGCTTATAGATGTCATACCAAGAACAGAGGCCAAAATCTTTCTACCACCTTGCAAACTTCCTCCAGCCTCAACTAGTTATTTTACTGGGACATCAGACTTCAAACAAAGGTAGTTGTCATTAAGATATTGACATCCACAGAGCCATATAATACAAAAGCAGATTATAAGGAGCTAACAAAAACATCTCAAAACATAAGACTGAAAATAGCCTTGTGGATTGCAGTAATCAAGTCTGAACAAATAAAAGACAAAGATTAAACTATTAAACTAATACGCATGTCTATGATCAGGAACTCAGCTGCAACAAACTCCTGCCCAAACAAGTGAATAAACGGCAAAAATTTTGAACTACATGACATGCAATATGACATACATATGAGCATTGATTTGGTCAAGGGGGCCAAGACTTTCTCCTCTACTCATCTTGTGCATCCTTATTCTTCTTTTTCTTCTTCTCCTTCTTCTTGCTTTTACTTCCTTCATCGCCATCACTCCCAACAGCTACATCACCATTCTCTGCATCTTTATCTTTCTTCTTTTTTTTCTTCTTTTTCTCAGACTTCTCCTCATCTGAAGATGCAGCACCATCTTTCTCTTTTTCTTTCTTTTTCTTTTCCTTTTTTGCCGTCTCTACATCAGGGGTTGCAGCTTCATCAGCTTCTTTCTTCTTTTTCTTCTTTTCTTTCTTTGTGACTTCAACCTCCACAGCTTCATCTCCAGCTTTCTTCTCCTGGACTATCTCTACCTTTGGTTTCTTTAAAGCACTGGGTGCAGGGGATGCATCTAAGTCATCCAATTTTCTCTTGTTACCCTCCTCCTCATCTTCCTTATGTTTCTTCTTCTTTTTCTTCTCAGCATCGTCAACTGCACCATCAGCAGGCACCGCATCAGGATCGGTTTTCACATTAGCAGCAGCGAGACCAGCAACCATAGCGTCCCCTCCTGTAGGCAAAACAACATTCCTCAACCACTCAGCTGGAGTTTTCTCATTTGGCTTTCCATGTTTATCCAACTTCCCCTCAGAAACCAACTTCTTCTTCATCGAAGCCCTTGGCCCTAAGCCCCATTTCCTAGGATAAGTATCCCTGTCCATCACCACTCTCTTAATCTTAGCAACCACACCATGATCACAAGTGGCCATAACAGCAGTGGTCATTTCTGCAATCCCCAATGCGATGGCCTCTCCTTTAGTAGTCATCAGCACAACCTCCTCCCCAACCTCAATATCATTCTCAAACCTCAAAAGCCCGGGAATCATCAACTTAGCACCGTAACAAATAGCATTTACCGCCGAATCCTTAACCACCAACCTCTTATAACTAGTCAAAACCACCTCCAATGGCATAATTACCCTCCTCAGGTAAGTCTCATCCCTATAGTTATCATACATCCATTGTGCATCCATCACATCGTGCATCGTCACCATATTATTCTTCTCACCCAAAATCCCAGACCTCACTCTCCTCAACTCCTGCATATGTCCACCCACACCCAACAACAATCCAAGATGCACACAAAGCGTCCGAACATAAGTACCCGCCTCACACGATATCCAAAACACAACCAAATGCCTATCAGCATCATACTCAAGCAACTTACTCTCATAAATAGTTCTAATCCTAAGTTGTCTTTTCACAGCAGAAATCAAAGGTGGTCTTTGAAACACAGCCCCAGTTAAAGCCTCAAGTGCTCTAGCTACCTTAGCAACATCAGGAACATCAGCATGTAATCTAGCAACACAAACATATTCTTTACCAGCACCCTGTTGGGATTTAACCAAACGGGTCGCTCTATCAATGCAAACAATCAAATTACCAGTAACTTTAGGATCAAGAGTTCCACTGTGACCCGTTTTCTCAACCCGGAGAATCCGTTTAATCCAAGCTACAACTTCATGTGAAGATGGGTTAGCAGGTTTATCAAGATTAAGAATACCGTACCTTATGTATTCAGCAAGTGGACGCTTCAGTGGTGAAAACCCAGATGGGAGAGGAGTGTAGTGACCAGTTCGTACATTGAGACGGTCGTAGTTTTTCAAGAGAATGGGCCACTGTGAAGTGTCGATAGCGGGGGTGTAGCTTTGTGGTTTGATGAGAAAATCAACATCAAGATCAGATTTTTTGTCAGTTTGAGTGGAGAGTGTTTGGGTTTCATCCTCATTTTTGGGTGATTTAGTTTTCTTCTTCTTCTTCTCTGAGCGGGAGAGCTCGACGTCAGTCATGGCGGCTTTTGGTTTTTTGGGGGGGGGGGGGGGGGGGGGGGGAGGTAGGGTTTAAGAAGTTACACTGTCTAGGGTTTTAACAGAGTGAGAAATGAGAATATTATATAGGGGGGTGGCTGATGATTGAAGCTGAAGGATATAGAACCAGGGTTTAGGGTTTTTGGGTAAGAGCTTGCTGGTGAAATGGTGTGGAGGAATTAATGGGCCACATCCAAATTTTGGGCTGACAGTATGGGCCATGAACATAATTGGTTCAAAAATATACAAAGGCCCAAAGTAATTTTCCTTTTTTTATTATATGTTTTATACTTAAAACTAAACTGTAGCTCACAAGAATATCTACAAAAGTGTAGGAATGGACATCATATCAAATATTTGATAAAATCATCATATCCTTAACAGACGAAATTTTCTGTTGTGTTTGTATCAATTTGATTGAGAATTCTTTTTTATTGAATTACTTCTCCAAGAATAAAACTAACTTCATCCCCATGGATTTTTACTTTGTACAATTTAACTTCTGTAGTTGGATGCTGGGTAATGAGGAAATGGGAAGGAGAAACATTTGATGAAAAGTATAATTTGCTCTCTAAGGGGCAAATTTGATTCTAAGTATTACATTTTTCAAGCTCTCCTTTAGAAACTTGAAATTGGAGAAGCAAACTCAAGGAACTCTTCGTCACATTCAAATGCCAACATATGTTGTTCTTCTAAAGTGACCATAGCTTCAACACCATCCACACTTTGATCAAAAGAAATTCTTGAATGGACCCATTGGTGCACACACTCTTTCTGGTTTTCCCCATCCAAAATCTATACTATAACCAGAGAACTTGCACAACGTTATTGCAAAAATACGTGTCATATTCCCAACTTCCCTATGCATGTATATACACACACGCACAAGAAGAGCCATAATATAGTATCATACTTGCACGCACTCAACATTTGATAGTGCACTTTGAACTTGAAACCTCTGATTAAAGATGGGGAATCCCGATCGTCAAAAAACACATTCCTTGTGTTAAGGACAACTAATTAAGCTAAGCTAATCAATTGGCACATTGGTTGTAACTACTGTCCTTTACTCGTCCCTTTTTACGGAATTTTTGATAGGAAGGGATCTAATCTCAGATTTTACTCGCAAACAAAAGGCACTTGGACAAAAAATGCCGCATCTTCTTATTTTGTCATTTTCGTCTTTGTTGCTTTGTCTAACAATGGATTATGAGAGAGTAAATGTTAATTAATAACCAATGTTCGAAACAATAACGAGGGATGTCTACAAAAGTTCCATACAGATCGATGATTTCATAGCATCAATTTTCTTGTGATCTCAAATTGACTCGTCTGTATTATTTATTGCTCTTATTTAAGCCCCGAGTCTCAGCATAATAATCATAGGTTGGAAAAACGGCATGTACTACTAATAAAGAAACAGACGAAGCACAAAATTTACACCATTATATGCTGCAACAATGCAAAATTTTCTCTCTACTCTCACTCATGCTCTCTACGCATGTTAGCTAAACATACGCTATGCCCATGGCAGGAGCGCGAGGTCGGGGACGAGGAAGAGGACGCGGTAGACCTAAGAAAGTACCCATTGTTTCCTTTGGGAGCTCAGTTGGAGCTCGTATTCAAGGTGATAGAACCCCTAAGGCATCAACAATGGCTTCCCCTGTACAAATGGTAAAAGAGATTAGATCTGTGGAAGTAGGATCTACATCAAACCCTAGTAGGATATCAAATAAGCTGACCATGAATGAACCTCCGAAGACCACTACAGATGCAACAATTCAGAGGATTACTGAATCAAAGCAATGGAAATCAATGAAACAATAATTTTAGAGAAGGAAGCAGCTGGTCAAATAGTAGAGACAACAAAGCAGGTGGGTGCATGGACAAATCTATTCAAAGGAAATAGATTTGCAACAAATAGTATGACACTATCCTACATCCCACCACAAATTGTAAATGGCTAAAATGTGGTTCAATTAGAAGCAGAAGGAGTCGAACCAGAGGAGGAAAAATGGAGTTGTGCTTTAATTGCCTACATCATAGGAGAGACGCCGGGATATAACGCCATGAACAGGTATATTAGTCAAAATTGGTTGAATATAGAATCACCAAATGTCTCTTTGCATGAAGAGGGATATTATGTGATCTGATTCAAATCAATTACTAATATGCACACTGTTTTTTATGCTGGATCATACACCATCAGTAATCGACCTATTATTTTGAAACCTTGAACAACATATTTTGATTTTAGTAAGGAATTTTCCATTGAGATCCCTCTATGAGTCAAATTCCCCAATCTCCCAATGAGATGTTGGAGTGGAAAATCCTTGAGCAAGATAGCAAGTGCTTTAGGAACTCCTTTGTTTGCAGATTAAATGTACCACAAAACAAACAAGGATCTCCTTTGCCAGAATATTGGTTGAAGTGAATATTAGTAGACCACTTCCCTATGAAGTTTTAGTGGTTGATCCAAAAGGCAAGCAATTCCAACAAGATGTGACCTATGATTAGAAGCCTGAATATTGCGGGCAATGTCAACTAGTAGGCCATATATGTCGTGAAAAGAATAAAAGGGAGCTGCAACAGAATCCTCAACCTAAAAGGAAGAGGAATGCTAAAGTGGTCACACAAGAATGGAGGTGCAAGAGACCTGTGCAAGTGACTTCAACAGGTGGTGACCAAGAAGAATCCTCTTGTGATCAAGATTCCAAACAACTGAGTCAGCAACATGCCATACAAAAAAGTAATCTTCCTGCTAATAGAGTGGAAGAAAGACCAGAAAAGAGCAGAGGGAAAGCTTTGAATGTAAGCCCTGAGTTCAACCTACAAAACTTCCCCATTCTATGTTTTGTTCTAACTAAGAATGGGTTTGAAGTCCTACATGGAGGATGCAGTGAAGTGCAAGGCCTACCCCTAGATAGAGGAGGGGGTTCCAAAACTATCTAATGAATTGAATATTTTAGAATGTTAGAGGAATAAATAAGAGGTATAAACAGAAGGAATTGAGAAATTACTTGAAAAACAAAAAAATAAGATTGGCAGGTCTGATAGAAATAAAAATAAAGGAGCATAATTCCTTAAAGGTTAGTAGACACATCGTGCCTAACTGGGAGCTGCTATCTAACTACCAAACATCAGCAAATGGAAGATTGTGGTTGGTATGGGATCCACAGTGGTGTAAAGTTAAGCTGTTAAAAGCTGAAGCTTAAATTATTCACTGTGAGGTTACAAGCAAAATAGGGGATCTTGATTCCTTTCTCACCATAGTGTATGATTTTAATACTATTGAGCACATGAAAGGCCTATGGATGATTTGAGAGCAGCAGCAGTAGGTATCACCAAGCCTTGGCTTGTGGTGGGGGACTTTAATGTAGTAATGTTTCAGGATGATTGACTGTTTGGTAATCCAATTACTTATGGTGAAATCAAATACTACTCTGAATGCATGCATGGACTACTCCTAACAGAACTACAACGGAGAGGTGACTACTATACCTGGTCCAATAAACAGCTAGGATCAGACATAATTTATAGTAGATTGGACAGGGCTTTTGGAAACCATGAATGGATGATGATATGGGGGCATCTGATAACTGAATATGATGTACCTTTTATATCAGATCATGCTCCCATTCTACTTACATTGGCCTCTTCTAACAGCAACATCAAGGTGCCTTTCAAATTCTTTAATGTATGGGCCAATCATGAGGAAATCCTGAAGATAATTGAGGTTGTCTAGCAACAGTCTTATACCAAAGTTAAGATGAAGAACATTTGGATGAAGCTGAATAGTCTCAGACCTTTACTAAAGAGACTGAATAATAAAGAGTTTAAATTCATTACTCAGAAAACTGAAAAGGTCAGGCAAGAACTGGTGATCACTCAAGAGCAAATACATATGAGGGGTAATACTGAGGTACTAGAAAAAGAGAGAAATTTAATACAAAACCTGGAGAAATGGTCTATGATTGAAGAAAGTGCATTGCAGCAGAAATCCAAGGCCAACTGGATCAAGCTAGGGGATTCCGATTCTAAATACTTTTCAGCTCTGATCACGGAGATGACACAAAGGAAGCAGATAACAGAACTTACATCTCTTAGTAATAAAAAACTATCTGAACCAAAGGAAATCAAGAAGGAAATAGTGAACTTTTACGAAGGTTTGATGGGATCAGCTACTCATACATTGCCAGCAGTCAACAAGATCACTATGAGGAAAGGACCAACCATCTCACATCAACAAAGACTAAGACTATATGTAGAGGTGACTGAACATGTATCTATGAAGGCTTATCCTCAATAGGAAATGACAAATCACCAGGTGTGGATGGATATATTGCATACTTCTTCAAGAAAGTATGGCCAATAGTAAGAACATAAGTCGTGGAAGCAATAAAGAAATTCTTCAAAACTGAAAAATTGTATAAGGCAATAAACTGTACTGTCATTACTCTAATCCCAAAGACTACCAATCCAACTTCAGTAAAAGAGTATAGACTTATTGCTTGTTGTACTATCCTATATAAATTGATTACTAAAATATTAGCTTCCAGATTGCAAGGTGTGGTACCAGATATCATTTGTGAAGCCCAGGCAGGTTTTATTCCAGGCAGAAAAATATTTGATAATATCATTCTTGCTCATAAGCTTATCAAATCTTACTCAAGGAAAAATGTATCTCCCATATGCATGATTAAAATTGATCTGCAAAAAGCGTATGACTCTGTAGAATGGCCATTTATTAGGTAGGTTCTTGCAGAGTTAGGTTTCCCAGAGAAATTTATTACATGGGTAATGGAGTGTATCCAAACAGTAAACTATACTGTATTGATTATGGAGAGCCAAGTGAAACTTTCAATGCAACAAGGGGTCTTCGACAAGGAGACCCAATGTCTCCCTTTTTTGTTTGCAATTGCTATGGAGTATTTAAGTAGAAAGCTCAATGAGTTGAAAGATAACAGATCATTTCAGTTTCATTGAAGGTGTGCAAGACTCGGAATTATACACCTTAGTTTTGCAGATGATCTACTTCTCTTTGCCAAAGGAAACTTAACTTCTATTACTGCTCTACACAAGTGTTTTAGTCAATTTTCTGAAGCATCAGGGTTGCAGGCTAATCTTGGCAAAAGTTATGTATATTTTGGTGGAGTCAAGCAAGAGGATCAAGACAACATACTGAGTCATTTAGGCTTTGTCCATTTTTAGGTTATAATTTGTTTTGCTATATAAAATATGAAAGGGGGGGTTATGACAAGCCAAACTTCAACTGTATATGTCTGACAAACCAAACATTACGTTTGAAGACAAAATTGTCTAAAGTGTAATTGCACAATCAATATGCTAAACCTAGGTAAAATTTATAACTTTGGATGCCGATTTTGCAACTTCACATATATATGTCTGAAGTGGCTAGCTTACAAATATTTATAAACTTAGGCCATGGCTTAAATACAGATCCCAAAATCGGATATCTGTGCACTTTCCCCAAAGAATCCTCCTAAGTCTAGCTCAATCGGAGAACTCAATAATAAATTGTTGAATTCCCCTAATATAAAGGAAACGTTTGGTGTAGTGACAAAGGTGTCTACAAAAGTATATTTTCTCTGTTTCAATTTATGTGAAGGTGTTCAGATTTCAAGAGGCGTATTATTTTTTGACCGTAATTTTCAACAACAACAACAACAATATACCTAGTATTATCCCACACTGTAGGGTCAGTGGAAGGTAGTGTGTATGCAGACCTTACCCCTACCTTGTGAGAATAGAGAAACTATTTCCAATAGACCCTCGACTCAGGAAAGTATAAGCACCACATTAATGAAAATATATACAAAAAGGTACAATACCAAAAGCCATATAAAAGCATAATAAAGACAACAAAATAGTAAGATGATCAACAATGAAAAAAAATAACGGTTAATCATAAAAACTTACTACCAACAGAAAGCGAGACTGCATTCCCATACTACTATTATGAACACTCTAGACTACCTACTCTACTACCCTAATTCTCGACCTCAATACCTTCCTATCAAGGGTCATGTCCTCGGTCAACTGAAGCTGTGCCATGTCTTGCCTAATCGCCTCTCCCCACCTCTTCTTTGGCCTACCTCTACCTCTTCATAGGCCCTCCAATGTCAACCTCTCGCACCTTTTCACTGGGGCGTCTGTGCTCCTCTTCCTCACATGACCAAACCACCTAAGCTACGCTTCCCCCATCTTATCCCCAATAGGGGTCATACCCACCTTGTCGCGAATAACCTCATTTGTAATCCTATCTATCCTGGTGTGCCCGCACATCTATTTTAACATCCTCATCTTTGCTACTTTCATCTTCTAGACATGAGCGATCTTGACTGGTCAACACTCATCCTCATATAACATCGTCGGTCTTACCACTACACTGTAGAACTGACCTTTAAGTTTTGGTGGCACCTTCTTGTCACACAAAATACCGAAAGCGAGTTTCTATTTCATCCATCCCGCCCCAATACGATGTGTGACCTTCATCAGTCTCTCCACCCACTGAATAATAGACCGAAGGTACTTAAAACTTTCTATCCTAGGGATGACATGCGAGTCCAGCCTCACCTCCCCTTCCCCTCCTTGAGTCTCACCACTGAACTTACACTCCAAATATTATGTCGTGGTCATGCTCAACTTAAAACCTTTAGACTCCAGGGTCTGCCTCCATACCTCTAACTGCACATTCACACCGCCTCGCATCTCGTCAATCAATATAATATCATCTGCAAATAGCATGCACCACGATACCTCCCCTTGGATGTGATGCGTCAGTACGTCCATCACCAAGGCAAACAAAAAAGGGCCGAGTACCGACCCCTGATGCAACCCCATCATAACCGAAAAATGATCCGATTCCCCACCTACCGTCTTCACTCGGGTCTTTGCTCCATCATACATGTCCTTATTCACCCTAACATAGGCAATCGGTACACCTCTTGCCTCCAAACATCTCCACAAAACCTCCCTTCGAACTTTATCGTACGCCTTTTCTAAGTTGATGAACATCATATGCAAGTCATTCTTCCTCTCCATGTACTGATCCATCAATCTCCTAACGAGGTAGATAAATTCTGTACTTGAACGCCCTAACATAAATCCGAACTGGTTCTCGGAAATAGACACACTCCTCCTCACCCTTAGCTCTACCACTCTTTTCCTAGACTTTCATAGTATGGCTAAGCAGCTTGATACCCTGAAAGTTATTTCAATTTTGGATATCACCCTTGTTATTGTATACAGGAACTATCGTACTCCACCTCCACTCTCCGGGCATCTTTTTCGTTCAAAACATGACATTAAATAACCTAGTGAGCCACTCCAAGCCTACCTTGCCCGCACTCTTCCAAAACTCCAACAGAATTTTATCCGGCCCGATCGTTTTGCCCCTGCTCATCTTACGCATAGCCCCATCCACTTCATCAACTCTAATCCGCCTACAATACCCGAAGTCACAACAATTCCCAAAGAGTTCCATATCACCCAGTATAATATTCCTGTCCCCCTCTTCGTTCAAAAGGCTATGGAAGTAGGTTTGACCATAATTTTCATATCTTTTAAATATTTTGAGTAATTAATTATTGTAATTTATACTCCCTCCGTTCTAATTTATGTGAACCTATTTGACTGGGCACGAAGTTTAAGAAAAAATAAAGACTTTTGGAATTTGTGGTCCTAAACAATTCAAAAAGGGTTCAGAGTATTTGTGTGGTTATAAAAGCTTCTCATTAAGGATAGAATTGTAAGTTTAAGCAAAATTATTTCCAAATTTAGAAATGGATCATTCTTTTTGGAACGGACCAAAAAGAAAATAGGTTCACATAAACTGGAATGGAGGTAGTAGTATTTTTTACCTAGTTTCTAAATATATAAATTTTATTTTGAAAAACTAAATAATTCTATATCCAAATGCATGATTAAAATTAAGAAGTTTGAATCTTGAAAAGCAAAAAAAGTCACATAAATTGGGACAGAGAGAGTATTAGGTTACAAGTTCAAATTTTAGCTTTTACCTATTATTGATAGAAGAAACAACATAAAAAGTAAACATAGAAGCACCAACGTTTTTTGGAAGTGGAATATCACTGCACAATTAAAGGAAGCAGGGAAGGAAGGAGGCATTTAATTTCTCATCAGAAAGAGAGAAATGGGGGTTTTCTAAGTTAGCTAATAACTTGTAACTGGAGTGGCAAACTCAAGAAATTCTTCATCTCTCTAATGCTAACATTTGCTTTTCTTCTAACGTTACCAATGCTTCAACACCACGAAGACAAGCTATTCTGCCACGGACCAAATGGTGATGATACTCTTCCTGGTTTTCCCCATCCAAAATCTATACTATAACCAGAAAATTTGCACATGTTACTGCAAAAATATGTGTCGAATTCTTCAAAATAGAACAGTGGTCTTCCATTTTTAGTGCATTCCTCTATTTCAAATTTTCAATGACCAAGGCATTTTGTTTAACAGGATCTTTCTTGTACACTGCTTCAAGTTCTTTCCTAAGGTTGCAAACCAATGTTGCTATTTTCATCTCATCTTCCTTAGTCACGACGAGTAAAAAAACACTCAAGAGATTTCCTATACTGTTTTGTGGCAAAGGGGGGACGACCAGTGGGCGTATATCAACGTCATTCAACATCATGGACGGTCTAAATGTACCAGAATTATTGTTAATTCTTGATGCTGCTTTCGTGACGAATTTGAACATAATTGCACTCACAACTTCAGAACGACTAGGATTCTTGACCCCCGATTCAACTGCAACTATTGCTCTAAGGGCGCCTAATTTGGAGCCAGAGAAAAGGAACTTCCTATGTGCGCGCACATTTTTCAGTATTGGACTGAAAAGGTGGATCAAACAGAGAACCATTTAGTGATGGAAAGATTGAATCTCCAATGAATTTAGGACGAGGAATTATGTTTGGATTGCGTGTTACTCTAGTGTCTAGCCCAATCATGGAAAAAACTAGCTGCAGGGTAATATGAGGCTAGTGTTGTTGCAAGAGAACTTTGTAATCTGTTAGTTATATGGGCAAGTTGCACTAGTTGATTGTTATTGTAGAAAAAGACTAGAGGAATGTATAAATGACTCAAAGATTGGTCAATAAAAGAGAGCCCGTGGTACTTAAGAGAAGAAGGGGAGGGAGAAGAAGGCTTGACAATGGTTTTCTCAGGAATTGAAATACGTTGAGATGGAACTGCAGCCATGTTTACTTTCTTTTTTCCAGTTTCTCTTTAGCAAATACAAACGTTCATCCTATATATAACAAGGGACATGGCATATATAGTATCATACGTGGATATGCTAAAGGATTTAAGTTATTGTACTTGTTGGTAGTCAAAGATTTCTTTTTGAAAATCTATATAGCCATGAGTCTATTTATTTTACAAGTGTCCTATCAATTTTTAAGTGACTTCTTGCATGAAACCTTAAAGCCAAGTGTTGAGAGGCTTTGACAAGTGGCTATGCAAATCTACCATGTGTCTTCATGCATGGAAGACTAGGTACACTTGTTAATATTGAAGCCAAGTGGACTAATATATTTGGACAAGTGTTAAAAGAGTCTCCACACTTGTCATACATGCAACCTCCCTAATTACCTATAAATAGGTTGTGGATTAGCCATCATAACCAAGTCAATTCTTAACCAAGAATTCATCTTGCTAATCATTACTTTCTTCCTACAACATTTTTAATTTCTGTAACAGCTACAGATTAATTCCTTCATCTATATCTGTCCAACAACTTTGCCTATAAAAGGGCAGTCTTCTTTGTGAATTATCCAACACAGAAAATACCTTCATCTTCTCTTCTTTTTGGGTAACTGTTTTGTGCAAATTCTAAACTTTCAGCCACGAGTGCACGTGTTTGGAGGTGCTATGGAACCTTGGGGAGCGACCAGCCTTAACGATTTATACCCAGTCGGGCCGAAATCGCTTTCAAGGCAGTGACCTGCCACGGCACAATATTTTTGATAAGTTGTTCTTCTTTCATTCTTGTTCTTAGTCAATATTATATACTCATTTTTCTTACAATTTGAAAGCGACTTCGCATATAATATTGACTAATGGCCACCACTTTAAACAAAACACTCCCTGATCTCTCAAAGCTTGAGTCTTTATATGGAAACAATTATAAGCATTGGTCCCAGAAACTTTTAATTTTCTTTGAACAATTAGAAGTTGATTATGTTTTTGTTTAACGATCCTCCTGCTGATATTGTTACTGAATATTCTAATACTGCTAATACTGTTGTTGCTGATGATGCTACTAAGAAGAAATTTGAAAAGGATAATAAAATAGTGAGAGGGCATCTGCTTAACCATATAGCTAACCCTTTCTTTGATTTGTTTATAAATTATAAATCTGCTAAAGTCATATACAACAGTTTGGAGAAGAAATATGGAGCAGATGACGCGGGAAAAAAAAGTATGTGGTTGGAAAGTGGATTAAGTTTCAGATGGTTGATGATAAACCAATCATGGAGCAGGTTCACGAATATGAGAACTTGACTGCTGATGTTTTGAACGAAGGCATGAAAATGTGTGAGATTCTTCAGGCTAATGTTCTGCTTGAAAAGTTTCCACCTTCCTGGAGTGATTATAGGAATCAACTGAAACACAAGAAGAAAAACTTAACTCTTCAAGAACTGATCGGTCACATGAGGACTGAGGAAGCAAACCGTCTCAAAGATGAGGAGTCTGAACGACTTAAGGATAAGATGGAATCTCTCTCTCTTAATTCTTTTAAAGCTAACCTTGTGGAATCTTCTAGTACTTTTGTAAAAGACAAGTTTAAAGGAAAACAGAAGAAAGGCCAGAAGAAAGGACATGTGAAGAAGCAGAATTACTTCAATAAGCCGGAGGGCCATATTCAAAAGTCTAAAGGACCTTGCTATGTCTGCGGTAAAATTGGTCACAAGGCTTTTCAGTGCAACCAGAGACAAGGACAAAGCTTAAAGAATGGAGAAAAAGCTCCAGTCCAAGCTAACCTTACTGAGGGTGGTGATGTCATTGCTGCTGTGGTTGTTGAGGCAAACATGATGACTAACAAAACTGACTGGATACTGGACACAGGCGCTTCAAGGCACCTTTGCGCCAACAAGGAGTTGTTTCATGACTTTGAGGAATCTGCTAATGGCGAGTGTGTCTATATGGGTAACTTCACTACGGTTGGAGTTATAGGTAAAGGAAAAATTCTCCTTAAGTTAACTTCTGGAAAAACCTTAGCCTTGAACAATGTTCTGTATGTACCCTCCCTTCGTAGAAACTTAGTTTCTGGTGCACTTCTCAACAAAGCAGGTCTTAAACTTATTTTTGAATCTGATAAAATTATTATTTCTCATGGGAGAGACTTTGTTGGGAAGGGTTAGCTTAGTGGGGGTTTATTTGTACTGAACATCACTCAAGAGATTACTAATAATACTAGCACTTTTAATTATGCTTATATTGATGAGTCTATTGATTTGTGGCATGGTAGACTAGGTCATGTTAATATTGCTTCTATTAAAAGACTTAAAAAAATGAAATTAATTCCTGCAATTAATTTTGATAATTTTTCTAAGTGTCCTGTTTGTGTAGAAGCAAAACATACCAAAAAGCCTTTTAAGAATGTAACCAGTAGAAAAATAGAAATGCTTGAACTAGTACATTCAGACTTAGCAGATTTCAAGAACACTGTTAGTAAAGGTGGAATGAAATACTACATCACCTTTGTAGATGACTTTTATAGATACACTAAGGTATATCTTCTTAAGTCAAAAGATGAGGCTGAAAGCATGTTTTTGAAATACAAGGCAGAAGTAGAAAATTAATTAGACAGAAAAATCAAGAGGCTTAGGTCTGACAGGGGTGGTGAATATAGTACTAATACTCTAGATGCCTTTTGTGAGAAAAATGATATTATACATGAGGTTAGTGCTCCCTATACTCCCCAACAAAATGGTATAGCCGAACGGAAAATAGAACCCTTAAGGAAATGATGAATTCTATGCTTTTGAGTTCGGGTTTATATGATAATATGTGGGGGAAGCTATTTTATCCGCATGATATGTTCTTAATAAAGTTCCTCATAAGAAGTTAGATAAAACCCCGTATGAGTTATGGAAAGGGTTTTCTCCTAACTTGAAAATTCTGAAAGTGTGGAGTGTTTGGCTAAGGTTGGTCTACCTGATTTTAAATAAGTAACTGTTGGACCCAAGACTTTTGATACTATTTTCATTGGTTATGCTCAAAATAGTGCTGCATATAGATTTATGTCTTTGAATGATAGTTCTATTTGTGAATCTAGAGATGCAGAATTTTTTGAGCATGTTTTTTCATTGAAAAATAATGTGCCTAATAATGCCTGTACATCTATGTCTGTTAATTCTCATATTGTGCCTTCTTCTAGTATATCTACTAATGAGCATGAAAATGAACTTAGAAGAAGTAAGAGGCGTAGAATTGAAGCTAGCTTTGGTCCTGACTTTATTACTACTTTCTTGACTGAAAATGTTGATTTTGATGTTTTGAATAATGAATTAGTGTCTATCTATTTAATAGAAGAAAACCCTAAGACTTATAATGAAGCAATAAGGTCAATAGATACTAGTTTTTGGAAAGAGGCCATTAAAAGTGAATTAGACTCTATAGTTTCTAATCACACTTGGGACTTGTCTGATTTGTCTAAAGGTTGTAAACCCATAAGTAGCAAGTGGATATTTAAGAAGAAATTAAGACCTGATGGTACAATTGGGAAATATAAGGCTAGACTTGTTATTAGGGGTTTTAACCAAAATAAAGACATTGATTACTTTGACACTTATTCTCCTGTGGCTAAGATAGCGACTATTAGAACTCTTGTTGCTTTAGCCGCTATTCATAATTTAGTGATACATCAAATGGATGTTAAAACGACTTTCCTAAATGGTGATTTAAAGGAAGAGATCTATATGCCTCAATCTGAGGGATTTGTGATCTAAGGACAGGAGAATAAAGTATGCAAATTGAGAAAGTCTTTGTATGGTCTAAAGCAGGCACCTAAACAATGGTACGAAAATTTTAATAGCATATTAGCGGGTAATAGTTTTGTTGTTAATGCATCTGATACTTGTATTTATTTCAAGATGATAGGATCAGATTGTGTTATTAAATATTTGTATGTGGATGACATGTTAATCTTTGGCCCTAATGTGAATGTCGTTAATGAGACTAAGAATTTTTTGTCTTTTAAATTTAAAATGAAAGATTTTGGAGAAGCAGATGTGATTTTAGGGGTTAAAATCAAAAGAACTTCTAATGGTTTTTCATTGTCTCAGTCTCATTATATTGAGAAAATATTGAAAAGGTTTAATTATTTTGATGTAGCACCTGTGAGAACTCCTTATGATCCTAGCATACACTTAAAAAAGAAGAAATCTAGTATTTCTCAAACTGAATATGCTAAGATAATTGGTAGTATAATATTTCTCATGAATTATACACGACATGATATTGCTTATGATATTAGTAGATTAAGTAGATATACTCACAACCCTAATAGTGAATACTGGAATGCTCTTCATCATTTGCTAAAGTATTTGAGAGGTACTATGGATTGGTGTTTGCATTTTAATAAATTTTCTGCTATTTTAGAAGGATTTTGTGATGCAAACTGGGTTACTGACAATGATGAAGTTAGCTCCACTAGTGGCTATGTGTTTACTTTGGGTGCATGTGCTGTTTCATGGAAGTCTTCAAAACAGAGTTGTATAGCACGATCTACTATGGAGTCCGAATTTATTGCTCTTGAGTTGGCAGAGCAAGAAGCCGAGTGGTTGAGAAACTTGTTGGCAGACGTGCCTTTGTGGGGAAGACAAGCTTCACCAGTTTCTCTACATTGTGACTCACAGGCGGCAATTGGAATTTCCAAAAATAGTGTGTATAATGGAAAAATGAGACATATCCGCATTAGGCATGGTGCGGTAAAACAGTTGTTAAAATATGGTGTTATTTCCTTGGAATATGTAAGATCCGAAAGAAATTTGGCGGATCCTTTAACCAAGGGTTTGGCAAGGAGAGTTATCCTTGAAACGTCGAGGGGGATGGGGCTAAAGCCCATGGATTGCGAAAGTATAGTGGATACCCGTTTGTGGTCAAACGAAGCCATATGAGACCTCAATATGCACTACATTTCCTATCCCTATAGCGTGTGGTAGTGCTTTATAAGGTTGAGCTTATTTTGCTCTTAATAATTCCATAGCCTTAAGGTAGTCTATGTGTATATAGACTTGATAGAATCACCTACGTGAGTGTAGAGGTGCGGTCGCCTTTTATGAAAGACTTGGGATGTCTTTCTAGAGCACTCATAAGACCCAAGATATGTGCATGACCATAAAAGCACTTTGTTAGTATCGCGGAGTTTGCATAAAATTAAGGATATAGTATGTGTTGTGGGGTTCTCAACTAATATCCATTCAGTTCAATAATACTTCACTTTGTATTGTTGCCTCATTTTACTACGTGTCAATTCAAATCAAAAGATATTGATACTTAAGTACATGTTCTTTCTTTTGCCCAGAATTGTTCTATTTTTATCTTTGCATTAGTGGGGGATTGTTGGTATTATTTATAATGCAAAGTCAAAGATTTCTTTTTAAAAATTTATTTACCACCAATAGCCATGAGTCTTTTTATTTTACAAGTGTCCTATCAATTTCCAAGTGACTTCTTGCATGAAACCTTAAAGCCAAGTGTTGAAGGGCTTTGACAAGTGGCTATGCAAATCTACCATGTGTCTTCATGCATGGAAGATTAGGTACACTTGTTAATATTGAAGCCAAGTGGACTAATATATTCGGATAAGTGTTAAAAGAGTCTCCACACTTATCATACATGCAACCTCCCTAATTACCTATAAATAGGTTGTGGATTAGCCATCATAACCAACTCAATTCTTAACCAAGAATTCATCTTGCTAATCATTACTTTCTTCCTACAACATTTTTAATTTCTGTAATAGCTACAAATTAATTCCTTCATCTGTAACTGTCCAACAGCTTTGCCTATAAAAGGGCAGTCTTCTTTGTGAATTATCCAACACAGAAAATACCTTCATCTTCTCTTCTTTCTGGGCAACTGTTTTGTGCAAATTCTAAACTTCCATCCACGAGTGCACGTATTTGGAGGTACTGTGGAACCTTGGGGAGCGACCGATCTTAAAGATTTGTACCCAGTCGGGCCGAAATTGCTTTCAAAGTAGTAGCTTGCCACGACACGGTATTTTTGATAAGTTGTTCTTCTTTCATTCTTGTTCTTAGTCAATATTATCTACTCATTTTTCTTACAGTACTGAGAATGTAAAGATTTTTACATTATCATTGTAATTTAATCTGGATAACAGGTTAGTTACCAATTTTATCATGTTACAAATTATTAGTATTAATAATCATCATATAAATTTTTCGGTAATTACCTTATAAGTAATTTGATTGGTGTAAATATTTATTATTCTGTCAGCGCATCAAATTTAAACACCGCGTTAAATGCTTATGTGTGAACTCTACTCAAAATTATGGTTAACTATATCTAATCACCATATTTACTACTCTTTCCCAGAAAAGGCCCAACTAAGGCTGGACGTTATAGGCGACATGATCAACATACTTTATCTTGGTAAAATCCTCAACGAACTGAAGTTCACTACGAGTCATAATGTAGTTATTGTAAGTTGAAAAAGAATAAAATCAAACTCTATTGGTTCTTTCACACTTGGGGGGACAAGCAATGAATTCAATTTGCATTTATGAGCGTACGTTCTCAGCACATGAACTGGAATGGGTTTCAATGCTTTGAAATGATCATATCAGCGAAGTATAAATGTTCAATAATAACAAATTTGACCACTAATCTCTTGGTCGCAAATTCAAGGCAGGGCGTGCTAAAATCTACATAATATGTGATCCATGAAAGGAATGAGGAACTCGAAGCTTCTTCTATGAAGCTGGTTCAGCAGCAGAGAGAATGGGCTAATGGGAGATTTTAGGAAATGATAACTGCTTGCTTTCTTCATTAACAATACAAGTATTTATATACACATGATCAAGTGATCAATGAACTAACTAACATGACTAATGAAGGCTTAACTAACAGATTAGCTCCTTTAAGTTACAACTGTCATGGAGCAAACTAACTTCCTAACTACCTTACTGCAATATCAATTCATAATACTCCCCCTCAAGCTGCAGGGTATAGAATGTTAAGCACACCAAGCTTGCCTAAGAGATGAATGTGTTGTGCTTGACTCAGTCCTTTGGTAAGTATATCTGCCAGCTGGTCTTTTGTGTTTACATATATTGTTCTCACCATTCCATCCTTGATCTTGTGTCTAATGAAATGATAATCTATCTCGATATATTTAGTGCGTTCATGAAAGATAGGATTAGCTGCAACCTGCATATCAGACTTGCTGTCACTCAGAATTGTAACAGGAACCTTAATAGAAACTCCCAATTCCTTGAATAATCCTAGTAGCCAAGTGACCTCTACAACAACTGAGTCCATGCTTCTGTACTCAGCCTCTGCTGAACTTCTAGACATTGTCTGCTGTTTTTTTTTTTTTTTCCATGAGATCAAAGATTCACCAAACTTGATCACATAACATGTGACATATATCCTTGTGTAAGGGCAGGCTGCCCAGTCTGAATCACACCAACAAGTTAATTCTTCAATAGTGACTTCTGACCTCAACCATATACCTTGGCCAGGAGAGCCTTTCAGATACCTGGCTACCCTCAATTCATCCTCCCAATGAGACTTTATAGGTTACTGCATAAATTGGCTTAATGTTTGGATGGCATAGCTAATATCTGGTCTAGTAGTAATGACACACATCAGCTGGCCAATCAATCTTTGGTGTAGACCATCATCACGTAGAATTGCATCATCCTTAACTCCAGTTGAATCATCAAACTGTGTTATGGTGAGTTTTAAATTTGTTACTAAAGGAGTAACAACTGTCTTGGCTCCACTGAGTTCCGTATCAGAAATGAGTTATAGAACATATTTCCTTTGATTTAGAATCACTCCTGTACTGGATCTCAAGACTTCAATGTCTAGGAACTACTTGAGTTCACCTAGGTCCTTTAGCTTGAATTTCTGATGCAAAACATGTTTTGCCTCATCTATCAGTGTTTCATTGCTTCCTGTTATGAAAATCATCAACATACACCAAGATAATAACCAGGCCTTCTTCCTTTCTCAATGTAAACAAGAAGTAATCATGGTTACTCTGCACAAATCCTACCCTAGTTAAAGCATCAGATAACTTGATGTTCTACTGTCTTGAGGCTTGCTTGAGTCTATATAAGGACTTGAGCAGTTTGCAGATTTTCTGCTTCCTATGTCTTCTTTAACCTTCAGGCATTTCTACATACACTTCTTCACATAGATCTCCTTGCAAAAAAGTATTATAAACATCCATTTTATATAAACTTCATCCTTTGGAGACTACTAAGGCTATCACTAATCTGACTGTTACCATTTTCAACACTTGTGTAAAAGTATCATGGTAATCAAGTCCTTCTTGTTGACTATATTCCTTTGCAACTAGTTTAGCCTCGAACCTTTCAATCTCACCATTAGCTTTATATTTAATTTTATACACCTATTTGGATCCTACAGTGTACTTTCCAATAAGGTATCGAGAGGGCTATCACAGTCAGGTACTTCCCAAATTCTGTTGTCTTCTAGTTCTTTGATCTTTTGCTTCATAGCTTCTATCCATATGGCATCCTTCACAGCCTGCCTAAGGTTTGTGGTTCTACCAAATTAGAAAATTGGGCTAGCCTGACAGGAAGCTGAGATCCTTCTGCCTACATGTTCTTAGATGTTAGATCAGATGTTTGAGGTGAAGGATCATATTTAGCACATGCATCAGTAGTAGAGTTTCTCTCATTTTCCTCTTGTGTGGCTACTCCATGTGCATCTGCATGTTGAGTTTGTTCCTCATTAACATGATTGGTCTCAGATATAGGAGTACTATTATCAGGTTGCTCCAGGAAATTTTGAGCATCTAAATCAGAGTCAATAGTAGTTTGAGCAAAAGGAAACTCTGACTCTCTAAACACTACATCTTTGCTAACAAAGAACTGTTTTGTAATAGTTCTATCAAGATATATCCTTTTTGTCTCTCTGAGTACCCCATGAGCACTGCTGACTTTGCTCTTTCTGCAAATTTATCCCCTTTTAGAATAACCGTGGCATAACACAAGCACCCTATGATTCTTAAATGAGCAAATGATGGTAGCTTGGCATATATTGTCTCATAAGGACTCTTCCCTTGGAGTGATGCAGAAGGCAATCTATTTATCAGATACACAACAGTTGTAACACACATGTCCTAGTATATGATAGGCATTTTGGACTGAAACTTTATGGCTCTTGCCACATCCAAAATGTATCTGTGCTTCCTCTTCACAACAACATTTTGTTGTGGAGTATGGACACAACTGCTTTAATGCAGTATTCCTAAACTTTGTATGAGATCTTTGCATTGAGAGTTAAAAAACTCTATGCCATTGTTTGATCTCAAGATCTTTACCATTTTACCAAACTAATTTCTGATCATCAGTAAAAAATTCTTGATGGCAACTATAGTTTCAGACTTAAGCTGCAACAGATAAATCTAGACATATCTACTAAAGTCATCCACGATAGTTAGGAAATAATATTTCTTGTCAAAAGTAGGAGTTTTATAAATCCCCCAAAGATCCATGTGAACAAGAGTAAAAGGAGCATCGGCTATGGACACACTACTAGAAAACATAAATCTAGTTTGCTTAGCTAGTGGACAATTATTCAATGACTCACTATTTATATTCTTGCCTAACAAGGTAATATTCTTCATAGCTGAAAGAGATGGATGCGCAAGTCTTTGATGCAATAACCTGCAATCCTCTTTTACAATTGCAACAATTATGCCATATGTGTGTTGGTGTTGTGTCTTATTTATGACATTGATTTCTTTGAAAATGTACAAGCCACTTGTTTCTCTACCAATTCCCTTCACCCTGCCACTGTAAAGGTCCTGAAATAACACAAAGTCAGGATAGAAGTTAACTGAGCTACAAAGTTCCTTGGTTAATTTGGAGACTGATAGGAGGTTAAACTTGAACTCAGGAACAAACATGACATCATGTATGGCCTCATTTCCAAATATAGAAGCCCAAGCAGTGTGTGTAATAGGAATTCTATTTCCATTAGATAAGTGAACCGTATCTCTACAAGTCATAGTAGCTTTATGGTCGTTTATCAACAGATCATTGGAAGATGCTATGTGATGAGAAGCATCAGAGTCTACAATCCACTCATCTGTATAAAATTTGGATATGAGATAAGTAGCTATACCTTCCATGTTGACTTGACAATCAGAGGATGTATCCTTGTTCATCAAATCAAGAATTTGTTTATACTGTTCCTAGTGAAGTATGGTGCCTTCCCAGTTATTCCTCCCAGTGCATCACCACTTGATGATGATCCTTGAGAGTAAGAATTTGTGTTTTCAAGTACATTGTTGGCAGTAGTGAAAGGTTGATGAGAGCCACGTCCAAAGCCAAACTGACCCCCATTACTATGACCATATTGACCTCCAGTATTACCAGATTTCCTTCTTGCCTTGAAGTCTTCAGGATAGCCAACAATTTCATAACAGTTCTCCTTAGTGTGATCTTTTAAACCACAATGTTCACATTGCAGGAAAGACTTATTGTCTTTGTATCCTTGGCCTCTACCTACTTGCATAGCCATTTCATCACTCTTCTCATTTACTGAGCCCAGACCAGGAGAGTGTTGTGACTCATCTTCTATCACCATGGCATATGCTTAATTTAGGGGAGGTACATTAGTTTTCAACAGAATTTGGCGCCTAACTTGATCATAAGAGTCATTCAAGCCACTGAGAAACTAGAGAAGTCTCTGCTGTTGAAGATGTTCCACATATTCCCTTGAGTTTGGAATTAGTACCAAGGCATCATACCCATTCCATAGACTCTTCAACTTAGTGAAATGGCTTGAGACAGAATCAGTGCCTTGTGAACGATTGGCAATGGCTCTATGTAACTGAAAAATGCACATTCGATTTACCTTATCGAACCTCTCCCTCAGGTCTTCCCATACAAGATGAGCATTCGATGCATATGCAATTCCACTCAGAAGTTCAGTGGAAACTGTATTCATGACCCATGATAGAACAATGGCATTACAAGTTTTCCACCGTTCATACAATTTAGTCGTAAATGACTCCTTCGTACAAGTACCAGTCACAAAACCTGACTTCCTCTTTCCTAGAAGGGCAATTTTTATCGTTCTGCTCCATAATACATAATTTTTAGATCCTATAAGTTTCACAAGAATCAGAACAACACTAGGAGTATCTGATGGCCCAAGGTATAGAGGATAAGTGTAAGGAATTGTTGATTCCGCCATTGATGAGCAGGAATTTGAATTGAGAAAAACTGTGAACTAATCGAAATAAAAAAAAATAGATCACTAGATAGAGATTATCAACCTCAGTAATTGACAAGCATCGGTGGCTCTGATACCATGCTAAAATCTACATAATATGTGATCCATAAAAGGAATGAGGAACTCGAAGCTTCTTCTATGAAGCTGGTTCAACATCAGAGAGAATGAGCTAATGGGAGATTTTAGGAAATGATAATTGCTTGCTTTATTCATTAACAGTAATATATATGTGATCAAGTGATCAATGGACTAACTAACATGACTAATGAATGCTTAACTAATTAACATACTAGATCCTTTAAGTTACAAATGTCATAGAGCAAACTAACTAACTAACTTCCTAACTACCTCAGTGCAATATCAATTCATAATAGGACGATATTTTAAGAAAATCACTACTTATTTTTTAATAGTTCATATCAATTTAATGACTATTGGTATATATTTAGTCGAATGGATGATGAAGATTTCTGGATGGGGAAATGGGTCCAACTTCCAGGTAATAAGGAAGTTAAATTTTCATTGAAACTAGGCTTACCACTACGAGAAAACTGCCAAAAATTATCCAAAAAAATAGACCGATTTTTGACCGATTCGTCGAAAAAATAGTGATCGCTAAGGTATGACGACCGAAGACGATCGCAATTTTCGATCGATGTCGGTCGGTTAATTCAACCAAAGTTTGATCACTTTATCTGACATTTTTTGTTGGAAAAATAAATATACCGACCGAAATCGGTCGGTAAAATGTAAATTATTTTTTAATTATTTTTCAAAATAGCGATCGATTTCGGTCGGAAATATAATTATTTGATAATTTTGCATTTCTTTTTAAATTTAAACAGACCGACCGAATTGGTTTGGAATCATTAAAAAAAGAGAGGTTATTTTCGACCAACTTCGGTCGGTAATTTCAAATTTTTGCAGATTGCACATTGAAATTACCGACCGAAGTCGGTCGGAAATTATGAATTTCTGGGTTTTAATATGAGAATTTCGACCGAAATCGGTCGAAAGTCGATCGGTTTTCTGGGTAAAAACTGGCAGAATATGGCTGCTTTTAAGCTACACCACCTGACAATTACATCCAATAACCATCCTATAATGGCAACATTATATTGCTGTCATTCAACCTCAATTAACCAACAAAAATAATAATTAACCAACGCCCACCACAACAACAATGCTAATAACAACAACGCCAACCACAACAACAACAATACAAATGTTCAATAACAAAATAATATCAACAACACAATCATCATTCAAAACTATTCCAACTAAATATTGTGAGCACCTAATTTTTAACTATATTTCAATTTTTATCACCTTCTACTATGTAAATACTTTTAGAAATCTAATATATATTTTTTTAGCTTTGTTACATTTTTTTATATAGGGTAAGAATTAAAAATAATTTAAAAGGTCAAATTATTACTATTAGTATTAGTACTATTTTTATTTTTTATCTTTATTTTAAAATAAAATAAAATAAAATAAAAACCGAAAAAATTAAATATTGTTTTTTAATTTTTGAATGGGAATAAAATAATAAAAAAATTAAAAGTATGTAATAAAAAAGTAAAAGTAAAAGTAGGTGAAAATTATTTAACAAAAAGTAAAAGAAAGTGAAAAATTAAAAAAATAAAAGTAAAAGAATGGGGAAATTTTAAAAATGAAAAGAAAAAGAAAAAGAAAAAAAAAGTTGGAATTAAAAAAGAAAAGTAAAGTAAGTGGAAATTAAATAAAGAAAAGTAAATTAAGTGGAAATAGAAAAAAAGAAAAGTAAAATAAGTGAAAAATAAAAAAAAGAAAAGTAAAAAAAGTGGGAAATTAAAAAATAAAAGTAAAGGAAAGTGGGAAAAAAAAGGGAAGTGGGAATTGTTTTAATTAAAAAATAATAAAACAATAAAAAAATAAAACAAAATCTGAAAAATTCCGAAATTTTTTCTATTAATAGAAGAGAAATGTGAAGAGAAAGAAGAAGAAAAAAGAGAGAGGAGAGAATTGAGAGAATTTTATTTTTCTTCTACTATGCTAAGAGAATTTCTACTCGTGTCATTCTTTCTTCGTCTCTTCTTTCGAAAAATCTAGCTATTCATCAACCAAAATCCAACAAAAATACTTCATAACATCCCTTTTTACACGCCAAAAAGTGAAGTCAATAGTCGAGGTCGAGGATTCCGTTGGAGCTCCGTTTACTAGCTTTGATGTTCTTCTTCACTTATGCTTGTTCGACGTTCGTCTGAGTTACTGTACATGTTCTTGGAAACTCATTTAATTGAAAATTTTGAATTAAAGGTTTATTCTTTCCTTTATTCTTTTAATCTTATTTCATGTCATTTTATTTATTTGCCTTTAAACTTTATAAATAATAATGTAAATTAGTCCTTAAATGCTTTATACTTAATCATGTTTCTAGAAATATGGTATTCAAACTTGCTTTAAAGTTGGGAAGATTTGGACCCTAATAAGTTTGGGTTTCAATTGTTGGATTGTAAGCTATTGGTATATGATGGTTTATTTATTCAAATATCTAAAATCATATACTTCTTCCACAAGTAATTCCATAATTCATGACCTTACAATAATCTAAAAAATATAGGAAGAATAATGAACACTGATAGAGTGCTTTAGGCTCGCGTTTAATTAGTTTATCGCGATTATGTATATGTTCGCGTGGCATAATTGTGATGTTCAAAAATAAAACCAAAGTATGTGTTAACTTTGGCCAAAACAATCTTAATAATAAAATGCTATTAATTGTGTACACGTACGCATGACAAGATTTTGGCATAATAAACATACACATGTGATCTGTTTCAAAGATAATTTTATATTTTAATAATTAAAAGCGAATAGATAAAACATGGAAACCAATAAATCACAGTTTATCCAAAATTAATTCAAGCCAAGTTATAGTCAATAAAGCGACCGTGTTAGAACCACGGGACTTGGAGAATGCCTTATACCTTCTCCCCGGTCAACATAATTCCTTACCCGGACTTTGTTTTCGAAGACCAATAATAAAATAGTCAAATCTTCCTTTGAATAGGGATTCAAATAAAAGGTGGCTTGGAATACCCAAAAAGTCAATTCCAAGTGGCGGCTCTGTAAATAAAATAATCCTTACTCAAATTTATCACTTTAATTGAAAAAAGTCTTTAACCCACAATAATCCATACACATATCTTTTGTGGGGTAAAAAGGAGGTGTGACAACTCTGGCGACTCCGTTGGGGACAAGAACCCAGAATTTCTGGTTCAGGGTTCAGAATTCGATCTTGTAATGTGATTTATACTTGGCTTTCTTGATTGTTGATATTACTGTGTTTGTGGGCCTACATATTCTTTTAGAGTCTAGATTTGAATAATAGCTTTATCCAGTTTGGCGAGATATACCCCATCTATGTTCTAGATGGGTAGAGTTTCTTAGATAAAGTATCTAAAAGAATTGGATTCCATCTCCTCTTTTTTTCCTCCTCTCGTTCAACCGAATTTGAATACGTAATACATATTCGAAAGGTTAAATTGGTTAATTGTTGAAAGGCTCAAAAGTCGAATCCGAATCTAGGGGGGTTGAAATAGACAAGATTCAGCTCAGATCCAAAGAAATAGAATCCGATATTCTCTCATTTCTTTGTCTTTTCTTTCTCATATCCAGAAATTGCAATAGAAAAGAAATAAGGGAGGTTTGTGATGATTTTTCAATCTTTTCTACTAGGTAATCTAGTATCCTTATGCATGAAGATAATCAATTCGGTCGTTGTGGTCGGACTCTATTATGGATTTCTGACCACATTCTCCATAGGGCCCTCTTATCTCTTCCTTCTCCGAGCTCTGGTTATGGAAGAAGGAACCGAGAAGAAGGTATCAGCAACAACTGGTTTTAGTCGAAATAGTAGTGAAAACGAGGGTTCCAGTAGACGAACTCGCACGAAGGGCAGTGATTTAACTATAAGAGAAAGTTCTAATGATCTCGAGGTAATTCAAAAATACAGGCATTTGTGGGTTCAATGCGAAAATTGTTATGGATTAAATTATAAGAAATTTTTTAAATCAAAAATGAATATTTGTGAACAATGTGGATATCATTTGAAAATGAGTAGTTCAGATAGAATTGAACTTTTGATCGATCCGGGTACTTGGGATCCTATGGATGAAGACATGGTCTCTCTGGATCCCATTGAATTTCATTCGGAGGAGGAAAGTTTGATTTTGGAAAAACACCATCATTATGGGAATGTACACGCGGTAGAAAAATTACATCAATCCATTGAAATATGGTATGCTACAAGTGAATATTTACGACAAGAAATGAATCCTAATTTTAGGATGACTGACCCTTTTAATCCAGTTCATATAATGTCTTTCTCGGGAGCTAGAGGAAATGCATCTCAGGTACATCAATTAGTAGGTATGAGAGGATTAATGTCAGATCCTCAAGGACAAATGATTGATTTACCTATTCAAAGCAATTTACGCGAAGGACTCTCTTTAACAGAATACATCATTTCTTGCTACGGAGCCCGTAAAGGAGTTGTGGATACTGGCACTCATAGCTACAGCCCTAACTCGATTATTTCCTAATAATTGCTGTACCTCACAAGCCACATTGATTGGTTGACCAACACTATCTCGATCTTGAACTACCAGAGCGTTATAAATATTCGGCATCTTGCCCGGGGGAAAGGCTACATCTAGTACCGGACCGATGATTTGGATGACACGCCCCGGTTTTTTTTTTTCAAGCGTGGAAACCTCAGAACCAGAATTCTGAGTTTTTTGAAATTTATGGTGCACACGTACGCGTGACCCACTTTTCTGTTAGAGGTCATACCAAATAAAATGAGGCTGGATCAGTAACTAGGTCGGGTAGACTTTCGTGCTCCCGGTATGTTGCCCCCACCCCGGCTCGAGCTGTCCGCTTGGGTAAGCGAGGTCTAAAACACTCCTCCAAGATTTTAAACCTAGAATAACATAGCCTTATGCCGGATCCCTAGTAGGAACGTTGTTTGCATCACATGCATTTGACTTTGGGGACTCAACACAGGGGTTGGGTCCGTCTAGGACAGATGTACCCGATAATTACAAGACCATCCTGATGCATCTTATGTGTTATATGTATATTATGTTTGATTCGGTTAGTGCATGTTGACCGGCTTCTAAAACATAAAAATAAGAATTGAGAGAAAACCAGAAGGAAGAAAATAAGAGAGAGAAAATTTACCCGGTTTTTAAAAAAATCTCGGTGTTTGAAAATCCAAAACCCTGTCAAACATTTACCCCAAAACGATTATTACAAAATAAGATTGAATTTTTTCCAAAAATAAAAGTGTCATCCCATTCTTGAAATATTGACCGAACTACGCGGGTCTAATTCTCACCGGATGTGAGATACGTAGGCAAACCTCATCGGTTCCGGCCCCAATTTTTAAAAATCCAAAACTATTTTCATTTAATTCCTTCTTTAGAAATCTTTCATTAGAATATCCCAAATAAAAAAAAATCAAAATATTTTCTTTCTTTTTAGTCTTTCATTCGGAAAAGAAAACCAAATCAAAATCCAAAAATATATATTTTTTTCTTCTTTAGAAGTCTTTCTTTTAAAAAATTCGCAAGAAAAAAAAATCAAAATCCAAATTTTTTTTTTCTTTCTTTCGAAAATTACAAAAAAACAAAAACATAAAAAAATATATATTAAAAAAAAATTAAAATCCAAAAATATTTTTTTTATTCTTAAAGAAGTTTTCCTTTCAAAAATTTCCCTACAAAAAGAAAAATCAAAATTCAAAATTCAAAAATATTTTCTTTGTTAGATGCTTTCGTGATTTGTTTTGTATATGAGTAAAAAAAAAGAGTTAGTTTATTTACTATTCTTGATCTTCTTTTGAACTACGTGTGTCTGCTTCTCACTGGATGTGAGATACGTTGGCAATCCCCATCGGATTCGATCATAGCCATAAACAAATTGAGTAAACAAATAAACAGAAAAAAAATAAAATTATTTGAGTGAAAAAGAATGAAAAAAGTAACAGAGAAAAACAAAGAGCGAAAAATAACAAAAAGAGAAAGAAAAAGAAACCAAGATATGGAAAAAAAAAATCAAAAAAAAAAAATTCAAAAAAGGAAAGAAAAGAGTCTCCTTAGAAGGAATCAGTTCATCCCTGTTGGTGAATCATACTCGAGCTTGTTCCAAGAGCTAGCCAGGCTAGGTCTACTATAACCAGTAACCCCAAACCGGCCAAACCCTGAGTCTCTCTCGCACAGGGCTAATATTAGATGTGAATACCACTCTGGAGCAGTGGGACATGATACAGAAGATTGTTGGACTCTTAAGAGAGCAGTGGAAGACCTCATCGAGGTCAAGGCACTAGTGCTTAGGGATGAAGAAGCCCCTAATATGATGAACAATCCTCTTCCTACTCACACCAATGGGCCAGTAGTCGGAATAATCAGTGAAGATGAGGAATTTGATCCAGCACTGAAAGCAATAGTAGCCATTGCTGCGGCAGAAGAGAAACTTGAAAATGGGCGCCAAACCTGAAAAGTTCTCTGTCAGATGGGAGTCTCGGTAGCCAGTCTTACTATCTTTTCTGCGTCTGGATTATTTCAGGGTATAATACGGACATTTTACTTTTATTGTCTTACTTTCTGATGTAAACCCTTCTATCTTTAAAAATTTTAAAAAAAATCAAATCAAATGAAATTAATATTTCATTGTACATGAATGTCTTTTTTCTTAATCTTGTCACCTTCCTTTTTCTCTTTTCAGTTCTGTTAATGCTGATTTTAATAACATGACATGCTTGCGAACTTCATGCCTAGATCCTAAAATGCTATCAAACTTCGAAATAATGAATCAGGAATCAAAATGCAATGAAGATAAGTTTAAGGAAATAAAACAAAGAATCGGAACAACTAAAGGAAAATTGGCTCCAAATTGGAAAGGTCCATACATTATAGCGAGAGTACTGCCAAAAGGGAGTGTTGTACCGGGAAGCATCGAAGGAAATGTCCCTGAAACAACTGTCAACGCGGGTGCAGTCAAAATGTACTATGCTGGATCCTCTATATAGCATTTATTTTCTCCGGTTGGGATGAAGAAGACTTTCATTCTCGCTACCCAAATACTATCAACCCTTTGCAAATCTTTTGAGCCGGTTACTTTTCTTTGATCACCCTCTTTGGAACCTGAAAGTGTTATTGAAAAAGAAAAAAAAAGAGAAAAAAAAAACAAAAACAAAAGACAAAAAGAAAATGAAAAATGAAAAACAGAAGAGGAAAAAGAAAGAGAAAAGAAAACAAAACAGAAGAAAAAGAAAAATAAAAAAAAATAAAAAAGGGTACCTTGAACTACGTTCGACTTGATTTCGAAAGGATACGTAGATAGCCTCTCTCTAGGGTTCAGTCACACCAACATAAAAATCCACATTCCCAAAAAAAAAAAAATTGAAACTGGGGCAGATGTTACAATTGGTTCGGCGATGGTTTCGCCTGAAAGGTTCCAAAGTTATAATTTAATCCAAATCCTTTTTACCCAAATCCTTTTCATGTCCTTCCGATCAATCAATGAGAATATTCAAGAATTGGAGGATATGGTTACTTTGATCTAATACAACCAAATGAGAGAAATAAAATAAGACAGTCTTATTGGTGAAAACCCTCACGGGCACCGTACGGCGATGGCGAGCAGAGAAAATAAAAATGAGAAAGTCTTGTTAGTGAAAACCTGCATAGGGCACTATAAGGCGATGGTGAGAAGAGAAATGGGGGAGGTCAGTTGGTGAAAACTCGCAAAAAGCACTACTGATCGAAAAAAGGATCTTCACATCCATTGGTATCGACACAGTCCTGGGCAAGGTTTCTCGGTTTCGAGGGAAAAGTTGTGATGAATTGCTAACACAGATCAAGCATCCAGTCCAAAAGGCATGTCATGTTCATTGAAGTCCGCATGTACTCCTAGATAAGTCCTTCTTTAATTTCTGTTCCTCGAAAATGACACCTCTTGTTTAAACTCATTCTCCATTCCATTGTTATTTTTCTTTGAATCCCTTTCGGTATAACTTCGTGTCAAAATAAAGGCAAAGAAAGGATGGTAAGACCGATTACATGGCTCTCGTTTGAAGCGAACAGATACTTTGAAAAGGCACCCAACCTCGTTAAGGGCATCAAGGCCACAAAGTGACCACCACTTTGAACACTCATGATTGTTTTTTGTTTGCAGTAGGAACAAAGCAGTGCAGAATGGCGATTCTTAAAGGACGAATGTCACCAAAGGTAAGTTTCCTCAAAATCTTCACTTTCCTTTATTTTTAGCATGCATCACTACTGCTCATATCTCTCATTTTCGTAGTTTAACCCAGGTAGAACCTTTTCGCCTAAGGGGATCCAACTCATAGTTTCGGGTAGAAGTACTCTTCGCTCAAGTTGGTTTACATAGCTTAACTCAGGTAGAACCTTTTCGCCTAGGGGGATCTAGCTCATAGTTCCGGGTAAAAGTACTCTTTGCCCAAGATGATTTTCGTAGCTTAACCTGGATAGAACTTTTTTGCCTAGGGGGATCCAACTCATAGTTCCAGGTAGAAGTACTCTTAGCCTAGGCTGTTTTTCGTAGCTTAACCCAGGTAGAACCTTTTCGCCTAGAGGGATCCAGCTCATAGTTCCGGGTAGAAGTACTCTTCGCCCAGGTTGTTTTACGTAGCTTAACCCAGGTAGAACCTTTTCGCCTAGGAGGATCTAGCTCATAGTTCCGGGTAGAAGTACTCTTTGCTCAGGTTATTTTTTGTAGTTTAACCCAAGTAGAAGCTTTTCCCTTAGGGGGATCCAACTCATATTTCCAGGTAAAAGTACTCTTCGTCCAGGCTTGTTTTACATAGCTTAACTCAGGTAGAACATTTTCTCCTAGGGGGATCCAGCTCATAGTTCCGGGTAGAAGTACTCTTCGCCCAGGATGTTTTACGTAGCTTAACCCAGGTAGAACCTTTTTTCCTAGGGGGATCCAGCTCATAGTTCCGGGTAGAAGTACTATTCGTTCAGGTTATTTTACGTAGCTTAACCCAGGTAGAACCTTTTCGCCTAGGGGGATCCAGCTCATAGTTTCAGGTAGAAGTACTCTTCACACAGGTTATTTTACGTAGCTTAACCCAGGTAGAAACTTTTCACCTAGGGGGATCCAGCTCATATTCCGAGTAGAAGGACTCTTCGCCCAGGCTCACTTTTCGCAATTTAACCCAGGTAGAACCTTTTCGCCCAGGGGATTCATTTTCATTTCAATAATACAGGGTACCAACCCCTGGTTACATTTCTTTTCCGTAATACAGGGTGCCATCCCCTGATTACATTTCCTTTCAGTAATACAGTACGCCATCCCTTGATTATATTCTTTTCAGTAATACAGGGTATCAACCTCTGATTACATTCTTTTTCCATAATACAGGGTACCAACCCCTGGTTACATTTCCTTACCAGTATCAGGGTACACCAATCCCTAGTTGCTTTTCCAATATAGGATCTCTACTCCCTAGTTTCTTTCATTTTAGACATAGGGTCTCCATTCCATAGTCTCTGTTTTTTTCGGGGTACACCATTCCCGACCTTTTATTGCTTTCAATAAAGAAGTAGTTTAGAATTTTGTTGCAATAACTCACGAAATTTTCCTAGTGCAAACTGGGACAGAAAAATTTCGTTCGTTTATTTGTTTTGGTATCTGAGTAGGTTTTACCTCGAGGCACAGGGTTCGAGATGATCAAAAGAACAAGTCTCAATTCAGAATAAAATAAAAGAAAAAATAGGTGAATCCAAAATGCAAAAGCAGTTGAAAAGATGTGAAATGCTCAAGACATGATCGGAGCCACAAGCATTGGAGTCCTGTTTTGATTAGAATGAGCTATAAAACAATGAACTAGCACCTATAGTTAGCGAGCATTAATGTTTAGATTAGAGTCTGCATGAAGAACCAGTCAAGACTCAAGATCAAGTTTCAGAAGACTCATAGATAGGAATCTTGTAACTCATAGCTGATAGGCTTGTTTAGTTTCTTTTTTATAATAGCAGGACCGCGGACCGGAGCCTCGACAGAACCCCACTCGACTCCTCAACTCATCATTCCACCATTCTCCTTGAACTACACGTGACCTGATTCTCCTATAACCGGGGATATGTAGGTTGTCCAAAACCAGGACTCGGTTGCACCCTATCTTTTATTTCTTTTCCTTTTCAATAACAGTTTGGTAAAAAAATAGTCACATGGCTCACCTAGTCTTTGCCTGAAAACGCTTCATGTTTTCAAGCAAAGAGGGGCAACTATGAGCACCTAATTTTTGACTATATTTGAATTTTTACCACCTCTACTATGTAAATATTTTTTAGAAATCTAATATATATATTTTTTAGCTTTGTTACATTTTTTTTTATATAGGGTAAGAATTAAAAATAATTTAAAAGGTCAAATTATTACTATTAGTATTAGTATTATTTTTATTTTTTATCTTTATTTTAAAATAAAATAAAATAAAAAACCGAAAAAATTAAATATATTTTTTAAAATTTTTGGATTGGAATAAAATAATAGGAAAAATAAAAGTATGGAATAAAAAGTAAAAGTAAAAGTATGTGGAAATTGTTTAATAAAAAAGTAAAAGAAAGTGGAAAATTTAAAAAATAAAAGTAAAAGAATGTGGAAATTTTAAAAATAAAAAGAAAAAGAAAGTTGGAATTAAAAAAGAAAAGTAAAAGAAAGTGAAAATTTTAAAAAAGAAAAGTAAAATAACTGAAAATTAAAAAAAGAAAAGTAAAATAAGTGGAAATAAAAAAAAAAGAAAAGTAAAATAAGTGAAAAATTTAAAAAAAATAAAAGTAAAAAAAGTTGGAAATTAAAAAAATAAAATTAAAGGAAAGTGGGGAATTTATTTTATTTTTAAAAAAAAAAGAAAAATGGGAAGTGGGATTTCATTTAAATTAAAAAAAAAATAATAAAAAAATGAAATAAAATCTGAAAAAATTTCAAAATATTTTTCTATAAATAGAAGAGAAATGTGAAGAGAAAGAAGAAGAAAAAAGAGAGGAGAGAATTGAGAAAATTTTATTTTTCTTCTTCTATGCTAAGGGAATTTCTGCTCGTGTCATTCTTTCTTCGTCTCTTCTTTCGAAAAATCTAGTTATTCATCAACCAAAATCCAACAAAAATACTTCATAATATCCCTTTTTACACGTCAAAAAATGAAGTCAATAGTCGAGGTCGAGGATTCTGTTGGAGCTCCGTTCACTAGCTTTGATGTTCTTCTTCACTTATGCTTATTCGACGTTCGTGTGAGTTACTGTACATGTTCTTGGAAACTCATTTATTGAAAATTTTGCATTAAAGGTTTATTCTTTCCTTTATTATTTTAATCTTATTTCATGTGATTTTATTTATTTGCCTTTAAACTTTATAAATAATAATATAAATTAGTCCTTAAATGCTTTATACTTAATCATATTTATGAAAATATGGTATTCAAACTTGCTTTAAAGTTGAAAAGATTTGGACCCTAATAAGTTTGGGTTTCAATTGTTGGATTGTAGTCTATTGGTATATGATGGTTTATTTATTCAAATATCTAAAATCATACACTTCTTCCACAACTAATTCCATAATTCATGACCTTACAATAATCTAAAAAATATAGGAAGAATAATGAACACCGATAGAGTGCTTTAGGCACGCCTTTAATTAGTTTATCGCGATTATGTATACGTTCGCGTGGCATAATTGTGATGCCCAAAAATAAAACCGAAGTATGTGTTAACTTTGGCCAAAACAATCTTAATAATAAAATGCTATTAATTGTGTACACGTATGCGTGACAAGACTTTGGCATAATAAACAAAACGGATTCACACACGTGATCCGTTTCAAAGATAATTTCATATTTTAATAATTAAAAGCGGATAGATAAAATATAAAAACCAATAAATCACAGTTTATCCAAAATTAATTCAAGCCAAGTTGTAGTCTATAAAGCGACCGTGTTGGAACCACGAGACTTGGGGAATGCCTTACATCTTCTCTCCGGTCAATAGAATTCCTTACCCGGACTTTATTTTCGCAGACCAATAATAAAAGAGTCAAATATTCCTTTGAATAGGGATTCAAATAAAAGGTGACTTGGAACATCCAAAAAATCAATTCTAAGTGGCGGCTTTGTAAATAAAATAATCCATACTCAAATTTATCACTTTAATTGGAAAAATTCTTTAACCCACAACAATCCATACATATCTTTTGTGGGGGAAAAAAATGAGGTGTGACAAATATTCACAAGTTCAAGACTTTGTTTATCAATACATATTTTGTAGTACATCGTCTCCATCTCCACTACTAGAACCTTCATCGTCGGCATGGTTCGAAAGATCACGAAGAGAAGGAGACACATCTGGGGAGGGCTCACGAGACCGGGGAATGGGGAAAGCACCACTAGCAAGAATATTGGCCAATTAACCTTGAAGGACATTAAATTGTTGGTCCATCTTTTCTAGCTAAACTTGAAGGGTATCAAATTGTTTATATCTCTTTTGTTCTTTAGCCTTTGTCTTTTCATGCTCTGCTGTCAGCTTTGCGATCTTCTTCTCTAAAGACGAGAGAGTCGACCTATCAATTGCCTCGCCCAGGGCGGAAGTCCCTATACCTTGCAATCCAGCCCTGTAGCGTCGAAATGATCTCTCTGGAAGGTTGTGTGCTATCCTCTTTTTAGGACCACCGACAATATCCAACCATATCTTCTGCGCTTCTTCGTCTGAAAGAGGTGGTCACCCGCCTTGCTCATTCGGTGGTAAGCTCTGAGTGTATTCCTCCACATTAGTCTTGTAGCGACCTTTTATTTAGAAGATAGAAATTATTAACTATATAATATTATAAAAATTAATTTCAAGTTATAGTAGTTATGAAACTTACATATGTAGTCTCTGCCCGGTCCTCCACCCATCTAGTTGGATCTGTCGGTGCCTTCTTCTTCCGGATGTGAGTCTCCATGAAGAATTCATCATGAATCATCTTCCTCCCATATTTGTTTCCTATGAATATAATAAAACATATTAACTAAATTAAATATATAAATATAGTTCAATAAAAATAAAATTAAATATTTTAAAGAATTACCAATAGTCTCCTCGCAGGCCCCATGCTCCTTGCACCCACATAGTGCAAGGATCCACCCTTCTCAGATGCTCGGACCTTCTTTCCGTGTTCACTCATCTTCTCGAATTTCTCTGTAGTCCACTGCCTCAGCAGATCCTCCCATATATGCGGTAGAACTCATCAAGGCTTCTTGCTCTTCTTCCGAGCAGAACAGAAGGAATCAAATAGTCTCTTATGACATTTGACTTCAAAATTTGCAAGAATGGCACTGTTATGCCGGTCCTCCCAGGCACACTTAGTCTACAAATGAAGTGTGTAACTTTAAATAAAATTATTGTTAATATAATGCTTAAATAGATAAGAATTGTATTAAAACCTTAAATTGGTTGAAAATTTTCTCCACGAGCTCTGGTGGAAATTCACTCCAAGCCGCATAGGGTGCATCATACAACCAGCCAAGAACTTCAGTGTTTATCTTTGTAGTCTGATGACTAGGTATGAACCTAAAACATAGAAATTACATTAAATAAACAAGACTAGCTATTATAATTTAGCAAAAACAAAGAAGTAATAAATAAATCTTACCAATCGCCCTCAGGCTTGATGATCATCATATGATAACGATCATATCACACTTCCTCTGGATCATCATCCTCCGATGAATCTAAAGTGTGCGTAGAAGGGGAGGCATCTGGCTCAGCACTACTATCCCGAAGGAGAAGTCTAGAAATTCTAGGAGACGAACTCAGTGGAGAGGGAGACGGGGTCGCTTGTCACGACCCAAACTAACCCTGTCGTGATGGCGCCTATCATGGAACTAGGAAAGCCTTCTCATTTCCAAACAAACCTATATTTTCATTTCAAATAAAAATTTCAAGGCTATTTAACATAAAAACCTTCGTAAAGGAGTTCAAATCAAAATAAATGTGCGGAAAAGAAAAGCCCAACATCGGGGGTCACTAGTCATGAGCATCTACTACAATTCGTCTGCCAATATCGAGACTAACATAGTCTGGAAAATAGCTAAATACAACTAAAGAAAGATAAGAGGGAGATGAGTTGTGCTGCGATCGCCAGGCAGCTACCTTGCTATCCCTGAGAAAACCTGCAACCGGAATAGTTAACAGCCGCTACCGTGTCCAGTTACACCTGGATCTGCACACAAGGTGCAGGGAGTAACGTGAGTACGCCAACTCAGTAAGTAACAACAGTAAATAAAGACTGAGCAGTAGTGACAAGCAATAAATCATATAAAGTTCATATCATGAAATCTCGATAAAATACAACATGCTTTAAAAATCAGTGTTTGAATCAAATCATCTAGTTTAAACCGAGTTCCAGTAAAAATCATTTAAAGATATTTTTTAACAGTTTCAAACAGAGGATCAATGCAAAGGTGAGCAAAATGATGAAATCATAATCAGCCCCTCGGGCAAAACATCATTCATATACAGCCCCTCGGGCAAACCTCACAGTCACTCATGCCTCTCGGGCATACCTCACAATCGCTCATGCCTCTCGGGCATACCTCATAATCACTCATGCCTTCCAGTCACTCAGCACTCAGTAGGTACCTGCGCTCACTGGGGGTGTGTACAGACTCCGGAGGGGCTCCTTCAGCCCAAGCACTATATCAAGCCAAATCATGGCATAAATCAATCAGGCCCTCGGCCTATATCAAACATGCTGCGGCGTGCAGCCTGATCCCATAAATATCCTCACAAATTAGGCCCTCGTCCTCACTTAGTCATAAACCTCTTAAGCCACTCGGGCTCTCAGTTAAACAAGGTATTCATCCCAAACCAACATTTATATGCATCAAAACAGAGTAATAAAAATTGAGTTATGCAGTAAACATGTATAACCATGACTGAGTATAGATTTTCAATCGAAAACAGTGAGAGGATAGTAAGAAAAGGACCCTAAGGGTCCAAACAGCACTGGCACAAGGCCCAAACATGGCATTCAGCCCAATTTATAGAAACTCATTTCTAAAACTCATAAGTATCATATAGTTTCAACAAAATATGCAACTTTACAGTTGCTACGGGATGGACCAAGTCACAATCCCCAATGGTGCACGCCCACATACCCGTCACCTAGCATGTGCGTCACCTCAAAATAGTAGAATGATACAAAATTCGGGGTTTCATACCCTCAGAACTAGATTTACAATCGTTACTTACCTCAAGCCGATCAAATCCCTACTCCGCGATGCTCTTGCCCCTCGATTCGGCCTTCAAATGCTCATAATCTATTCACAATCAGTACAATACCATCAATTTATGCTAAAGGAATGAATTCCACAAGAAAAACTACCAATTTAGACCAAAAACCCGAAATCGGCTCAAACCCAGCCCCCGGGCCCACTTCTCGAAATTCAAAAAAATTTACAAAACTAGAAAGCCCATTAACTCACGAGTTCATACATACAAAATTCATCAAAATCCAACCTCATTTGGTCCCTCAAATCCTTAAATCAAACTCTCCAAAATCCCAAGCCCTAACCCCCTATTTTCACTTCAAAATCCTACTAATTAATGATGAACAAAGCCATAGATTCACGAAATATATACCATTATGGGTTAGGATCACTTGCCCCAACGTTGCTCCTTGAAAACCTTTGAAAAATCGCCTCTCTCTCGAGTTTCTTAAGTCCAAAAATTGAAGATGAAAGACAAAACCACGAGCTGGAGGTTTTCTGCCCAGCACTATCGCACCTGCGGCCCCTTCTTCCTCTTCTGCGATGCCGCACCGGCGGAAATTTCTATCGCAGGTGCAGAACTCACTTAAGAGCCCAAGTTCCGCATCTGCGGCCCAAATCGTGCGCCTGCGGAAGCGCACCTGCGCATCTCGCTCCGCTTCTGCGATGCCTGCCAAAATCCTCCTCTCCGCCTCTGCGCTCTACCACTCTGCATCTGCGACCTCACCTACGCACCTGCGGACCCAGCCTACCTCAACACCATCCGTACCTGCGAACTCTCACGCGCACCTACGACCTCGCACCCATGACTCCCCTTCCGCAGGTGCGGAAACACCAGCAAAATTCACACCCACAGCTCTCAAACACCATAAACCAATCTGTCGACCATCCGAAACACACCTGAGGCCCTCGGGACCTCAACCAAAAATACCAACAAGTCATAAATCAACATACAAACTTAGTCGAACCTTCGAATCACTCAAAACAACATCAAAACACCAAATTACCCTCGGATTCAAGCCTAAGAACTTCAAATCTTCCGAATTCCACAAACAACGCCTAAACTTACCAAACCACGTCCGAATGACCTCAAATTTTACACACACATCAAAAATGACACCACGAACCTACTCCAACTTCTGGAAATCCATTCCAACCCTGATATCAAATTTTCCACTGCCGACCGAAATCACCAAATTTCCAACTTTTGCCAATTCAAGCCTAATTCTACTACAGACCTTAAAATCACATTCCGGACGCACTCCTAAGTCCAAAATCACCTAACAGAGCTAAGGGAACCATAAAAATTCAAATTCGAGATCGTTTACACATAGGTCAACATCCGATTGACTTTTTCCAACTTTAACTTCTAAATAGGAGACTAAGTATCTCATTTCACTCCAAAACCACTCCGGATAACCAACTAACCCGGTATAACATAATACAACTGAATAACACATAAAGAAGAAGAAATGGGGGGAAACGAGGCTATAACTCCCAAAACGACCGGCCGGGTCATTACATCGCTGATGAAGATGGATGCGATCTAGACCCCTACTGTGATCTGGGTGGCTGAAATCTAGATGGATGCGATCCAACTGGTGGTGAAGCGAATGGAGTAGATGATGGGCATATCACCACATGACCCTGTGACTGCTGACTCGATGGACCCATATAACTATATGTAGGATCATGTGGGGGAAGCTTGGTATAACCCTGTGGTAGAGAATGGTAAGAATATTGCTGGGAGGGCGAATGATAGGTATTATGATGAGTAGATGGATGTGGTGGAAAAGATGTATGCCTAGAAGATTACTGCCGGCCATCAGCCTGCTAGCCATCAACAATAAAGGGATGCAAGTGTGGAGTGGAAGGAAGCGAGGGTGTAGCACCATCCTCATGATCAATAGGCCTCTTATCCTTCCTAGACCTACCTCGACCCCTACTAGTCATCAGCATAAATAAAAGAAAATGTTAGTATTGAGAATATAAATCTATATAAGTTGAGAGCTCTTGAAAAAACTAACATGCTAGTCATCTTCGAAGTATCCTTCCTCGTCCGAAAATTCTTCTTCTTCACTTATTTTATTTTCATTAGCTGATTCTTTGTCCTCATTTTCTATGATTGTTATTTCCTCTATATCAACTTCTTATAATATGCGTTGATGATGATCCAAGTCATTTTCTAACTGATCATCCACCATTTGGTTAACACTTGAGGTATCATTTTGGTAAGCAACATCTAGAACATTCTCAACTTCCACCCTTACCAACAAGCTTAGTTTTGATTACAACCAACCAATCATCGTTATCCCTTCTCAATGGATATGGAGCATAATACACTTGCCTAACTTTTACTACAATTATAAAAAAGGTCATAGCGATCATACTCCCTCTTTTTATTAACCTCAATTATGTTGTACTGTGAGTATATATTTGTACTTCTTCTACGTGTTGGGTCAAACCACATGCATCGAAAAAGTATGATCTTCTTATTTGGCCAACCTGAATATGATAATTCTAGAATCTCTATGATCAGACCATAAAAATTATTTTCCTCATCCTGGTTGCCTTCATCACTTTTGACACCCCCCACTGTTATTGCATTTTTTATACTTGGAGCATTCCGCGGTGTGAAATTTGTAACCATTCACAAAATACTTAGACATAGTTGTAACCGTAGGTGCAGGTCCCCAAGTTATATCTTTCAAAAATTGATTAACACCTACATGTAGTGTTAAATAAATCACAAGTGAGCAAATATATTCATAAGTGACCAAGTATGTATATTTACATGTGAGAAAGTATGTAAGATTCACTTACACACTCTTTAAACCATGCCTCAAATGTAGAATATACAGCATCATGGCCAAATTGATTCACGAAGTCACTAAGCGATATATTGAAAAGTTTGTTAGTTGCATAAACTGAATTAAATAGTAGTCCATGTAAATTAATATTACGTCAACACTTACTTAAGAAAGGGTTGAACTTTCGGACAATTTAGCAACACATGATTTGAAGATGATTTGTATTCCTGTAACGACCTGGCCGGTCGTTTTGAGAGTAATAGCCCCGATCCCCTATTAACTTCTTTTCCCAAATCTTTTTCTGCTATTGTGACTTGTCGGGATGATTGGTTTTGAGTTTTAGAGTGTTTTGGGACTCTTAGTCCCTAAATGAGAGCTTAAGCCTTAGGATTTGGACCGTAGTTGGAGCTGTGTGAAGACGACTCTGAAATGGAATTCCTTCCATTCCATTAGCTCTGTTTGGTGATTTTGGGTTTAGGAGCGTGTCCGGATTGTGTTTTGGAGGTTCGTAGCTCATTTAGGCTTGAAATGGCGAAAGTCGAAATTTTGGAATTTTGGGCCGGTAGTGGAATTTTTGATATCAGGGTCGTTTTCCGATTCTGAAAGTTGGAGTAGGTCCGTAATGTTGATTATGACTTGTGAAAAAATTTGAGGTCAATCGGACGTGATTTGATAGGTTTCAGCATCGGTTGTAGAATTTTGAAGTTGCAAGTTCTATAAGTTTGAATTGGAGGGTGATTCGTGATTTTAGTGTTGTTTGATGCGATTTGAGAGCTCGACTAAGTTCGTATGGTATTTTAGGATTGGTTGGTATGTTTGGTCGAGGTCCTGGGGGCCTCGGGTGTGTTTCGGATGCTCAACGAGTCATCTTTGGACTTAGAGAAGTAGCAGATTTCTGGTGTTCCGTTGCAGGCTTTTTCTTCATCGCGTTCGCGAGGGAGTCCTCACGTTCGCGAAGAAGAACTAGAGGCATGAGAGATTTCGTGCTTCACGTTCGCGATGGAGATCCCGCGTTCCCGAAGGGTCAAGCTGAGTGGTCTTCACATTCACGACATGTGCATTACGTTCGCGAGGGAGGATTTTTGGGACGAAGTAAATTGTACTTCGCGAACGCGAGGGTGTGGCCGCGTTCGCGAAGAAGGACGCGTCTGGGCAGTATTAAAGTTCCAAAAAAAGGAGGTTATGCCATTTTTATCAAAAACATAAGTTGGGAGCTCGGATTTTGGATGAGGGATTGAGGGATGTTCAGTGATATCGATTGGGTAACATTTCTTAACTCCTTTATGGTTATATTCCACTAATCTATGCTTGAATTCATCGTTAAATTTCAGATTTGGGGTGAAAAATTAAAAAATATATTCTTAGGCCGAATTTTGGGGTGTTGATCAAGTTTTTGGTATCGGATTTGAGCAATTTTGGTAAGAGTAAACTCGTGAGTGAATGGGTGTTCATATTTTGCGACTTTTACCCGATTCCGAGATGTGGGCCCTCATAAGCGATTTTTGCGTTAATTTCGGAATTTTTGTTAAAATATTGATTTCATTAATTAGTTGAGTCTATTATGGTTGTATTATGATATGTAATTGCTTTTGGCTAGATTTGGGCCATTCAGAGCCGGATATTCGTGGGAAAGGCATTGTGACCGATTGATTGAGCTTGGTTCGAGGTAAGTGGCTTGCCTAACCTTGTGTTGTGGACTCCCCCCTTAGGATATCTTGATATTATTTGGTGCTGGGCGTCATGTACGTGAGGTGACGAGTACGTACACGGGCTATTATTGCAAAAATCTTGTTTAACCTTTTTAAATCATAAATTGTTTCTCTTATTAAGTTGTACTAATATGTTTAATTATGTAGTTTAGACTAGAAAAGCATGTTTACGTGTTTTAACTGCCTAATTGACATTCTGTGCGTCATGTTTAGCTTAGTCCTCATTTGCCTTATCTGTGTCCAGTATAAACTATATAACTCGATGTCATACCTATCATTTCATCTTGCGTTGCATATTTACTTTGGGACTACAGACGTATTCCAGGAGATCCCCCTGTACTGCATATTTACTTTGGGACTACGGACGTATTCCGGGAGATCCCCCAATACTGCATTTTACTTTGGGAATACGGACGTATTCCGGGAGATCCCCCTGTACTGTATATTTATTTTGGGACTACGGACGTATTTCGAGAGATCCCCCTGTACTGCATATTTACTTTGGGACTACAGACGTATTCCGGGAGATCCCCCTATACTGCATATTCATTTGAAACTACGAGACGGTATCCCGAGTGATTTTCCCACTGTGTTTACCTTGTTTTGAGCCGAGGGCTCCCTTAACTGTTAAATTTTTGAGAATTTATTTAACTATGTTACCATAAATTTCACTTATATCTTTTACTGTTTAATTTATTATATTTACTCCGGTAGGGCCTTGACCTGACCTCGTCACTACTCGACCGAGGTTAGGCTTGACACTTACTGGATACCATTGTGGTGTACTCATGCCCTTTCCTACACATGTTTTCATGTGCAGATCCAGGTGCGAGCTATCAGCCTCGGGGTTAGTACGTGCTGCTGATTCTAGGAGACTTCAAGGAACTTCTGCTTGTGTCCGCAGATCTTCAGAGTCCCCTTCTGCTCCCTCACCTAGATACTTTCTTTATTATCCTCAGACTTTTGTATAGAGCTACATGGATTATAGCAGCTTGTGACTTAGTGATATTCCGGGTCTTGGAAAATTATTTTGTATATGCCGAGTGGTACTACTCTTGGCTATTTATAATATGTTGTTTATCTTTAAAATGCTGTATTTCTTTATATTTTTCGCAATATTAGGCTTACCTAGTCGTAAAGACTAGGTGCCATCACGACACCTTACAGAGGGATAATTTGGGGTCATGACAATTTGGTATCAGAGCACTAGGTTCATAGGAGTCGCGAGTCACAAGCCGGTTTATTAGAGTCTCGCGGATCGATGTGGAGTCGTCCGTACTTATCTTCGGGAGGCTATGTAATTGTTAAGAACAATCATATTTCTTGATTTCCTTGTCGTGCGAGTTATTGACACCAGAAATTCTAAGATTCTATTCTATTCTTTCTCACAGATGGTGAGGACCTGTACTGGGAGGACCGACGATCAGGCACCCGAGATCCCTGCCAGAGCTACCAGAGGCCGGGGTCGGGGTAGAGGACAACCACGCGGTGCAGCCCGAGCACCTGCGAGAGCTGCGTCAGAGGAGCCCCAATAGCTCCGGTTGGAGGGCCAGCATCGGAGATCCCTATTGCTACTCCAGCCCTCCAAAAGACTTTAGCTCAGTTCTTGAGCATGTTCAGCACTCTGGCTCAGGCTGGACTATTTCCGATAGCTCCCGCTACTTCTCAGGCCGGGGGAGGGGCACAGACTCCTGCAACCCGCACTCCTGAGCAGAGGGTCCAGGTTGATCAGGCCCAGAGTATATTCCTATGCCCCTAGTGGCTCCGGTTGAACGTGAGAATAGGGTAGCTGCATCTGAGGTAGAGCAGCTCAGACTTGAGAGGTACAAGAAGTACCACCCACCTACTTTCAGTGGACTAGCTTCAGATGATGCTCTGGGTTTTCTTAAGGAGTGTTATCATTTTCTCCACACTATGGGCATTGTGGAGACGAGTGGGGTTTCTTTCACCGCTTTCCAGCTGAGGGGAGCAGCATATCAGTGGTGGCGTGCCTATGAGCTGAGTAGTCCAGACGAGGCAGCCTCACTCACTTTGCCTCAGTTTTCAGAGATGTTCTTACGTGAGTATGTTCCTCAGAGGCTCAGGGATGCTTGGCGTGCAGAGTTTGAGTAGTTGCATCAGGGTGCTATGACTGTGTCAGAGTATGCAGTCTATTTCAGTGAGTTAGCTCACCATGCGCCAGCTCTGGTTGCTATAGTCAGAGAGAGGGTTTGTCGCTTCATTGAGAGACTTCACCCCAGTATTCGGACCAGTATGGCCAGGGAGTTGGAGATGGACATCACTTATCAGCAGGCAGTGAGCATTGCCGGGAGGGTGGAGGGCATGTTTGCCCGGGACAGATTGGAGAGAGAGGCCAATAGGTCTCGAGAGACTGGTCATTATTCAAGAGCTCGTGCACCAGCAGCACGCTATGGTAGGGGTTTTGTGAGTCGCCCTGTTCATTCAGCTCTTCCAGCAGCTAGCGGTGTTCCAGCTCCTCCTAGACCTCAGGAGCCCTATTATGCACTGCCAGTATCGAGTATGCCTCCTACTCAAGGTGCTATTACCGGCCAGTCCAGTAGGCCAGGTCCGATTCAGTCTCAGCCGCCGCATCCTCCGAGAGGTTGTTTTGAGTGTGGTGACACTCGTCACCTGGTTAGATATTGCCCCAGAGCTAGGAGGGGTGCACCTCCACAGACTTATCAGCCTCCACGTGCTCCACCGGGTCCTCCGACCATTCTTTCAGCACTAGCTGCTACCCCACCTCCTCAGCCAGTTCGAGGTGGAGGTCGGGGAGGTCGGGGAGGTTGAGGTCGCCCTAGAGGGGGAGGCCAGGCCAGGTACTATGCCCTTCCAGCCCATTCAAAGGCCGTTTCTTCAGATTCAGTCATCACAGGTATCGTCCATGTCTGTCATAGGGATGCATTAGTATTATTTGACCCAGGCTCTACGTATTCATATATGTCTTCTTATTTTGCTCCACATTTGGGGATATCTCGGGATTCTTTGAGTTACCCTGTTTATGCATCTACTATTGTGGGAGATTATCTCATTGTGGATCGCGTATATCGGTCGTGTTTGATTGCTCTTAGTGGTTTTGAGACCAAAGACGATTTGTTATTACTCAGTATGGTAGATTTTGATGTTATCTTGGGCATTGACTAGTTGTCGCCCCATTATGCTATTCTTGATTGTCACGCTAAGACCGTGACGCTGGCTATGCTAGGTTTGCCGAGATTAGAGTGGAGAGGTACCTTAGAGTATACTCCCCGCAGGGTCATTTCATTTCTTAAGGCTCAACGAATGGTTGAGAAGGGGTGTGATGCGTATTTGGCCTATGTGAGAGATGTCAATATTAATACCCCTATAGCCGAGTCGGTTCCAGTAGTGAGGGACTTCCCAGATGAGTTTCCAGTTGATCTTCTGGGCATGCCGCCCGATAGAGATATTGATTTTGGCATTGATTTGTTGCCGGGCACTCAGCCCATCTCTATTCCTCCATACCATATAGCTCCTCCTGAGTTGAAGGAGTAGTTGCAGGAGTTTCTTGATAAGGGTTTCATTAGGCCCAGTGTATCACCTTGGGGTGCTCCGGTCTTATTTGTGAAGAAGAATGATAGTTCTATGCGTATGTGTATTGATTAACGGTAGCTGAACAAGGTTACAGTGAAGAACAAGTATCCTTTGCCTCACATTGATGATTTATTTGATCAGTTACAGGGTGCCAGGGTGTTTTCCAAGATTGACTTGCGTTCTGGCTATCATCAGTTGAAGATTCGGGAGCCGGATATCCCAAAGACTGCTTTCAGGACCAGATATGGTCACTATGAGTTTCTTGTTATGTCATTTGGGCTGACCAATGCCCCAGCAGCCTTTATGCATTTGAAGTACAGTGTATTCCGGCATTATCTTGATTCCTTCGTCATTGTGTTTATTGACAACATCCTGGTATATTCCCGGTCTCGGGAAGATCATGAGCAACACTTGAGGACTGTGCTTCAGAATTTGAGGAAGAAGAGGTTGTATGCAAAATTTTCTAAGTGTGAATTTTGGCTTGATTCAGTGGCATTATTGGGCCACATAGTGTCTTGTGATAGGATCAAGGTAGATCCGAAGAAGGTAGAGGCAGTGTAGAGTTGGCCTAGACCGTTATCAGCTACGGATATCCGCAGTTTCCTTGGTTTGGCGGGGTATTACCGTCGCTTTATGGAGGGATTTTCATCCATTGCAACACCTATGACCAGGCTGACCCAGAAGGGTGCTCCGTTCAGGTGGACCGAGGAGTGTGAGCAGAGCTTTCAGAAGCTCAAGACAGCTTTGACTACAACCCCAGTATTAGTATTGCCTACAGGTTTAGGGTCCTACACTGTCTATTGTGATGCCTCGAGGATTGGCCTTGGAGCGGTATTGATGCAGGATGGTAGGGTGATTGCCTACGCGTCTAGACAGTTGAAGGTGCATAAGAAGAATTATCCAGTTCATGATCTCGAGTTAGCAGCTATTGTTCACGCCCTGAAGATTTGGCGTCATTATTTGTACGGTGTTCCCTATGAGATTTACACTGACCACCGGAGTTTGTAGTTCTTGTCCAGGAAGAAGGACCTTAATTTACGTCAGCGGAGGTGGTTGGAGCTACTTAAAGACTATGATATCATTATATTGTACCACCCGGGGAAGGCCAACGCAGTGGCCGACGCCTTGAGTAGCCGGACAGAGAGTTTGGGGAGTTTGGCATATCTTCTGGCAATTGAGAGGCCCTTAGCCTTGGATGTTCAGGCCTTTGCCAACCAGTTCGTGAGATTGGATATTTCAGAGCCTAGCCGGGTATTAGCTTGTGTGGTTGCTCGGTCTTCTCTTTATGACCGTATCAGGGAGCGCCAGTATAATGATCCTCATCTTCTAGTTCTTCAGGACAGGGTTCGGTGAGGTGATGCCAGAGATGTGACTAGTGGTGATGACGGTGTGATGAGGATGCAGGGCCGGATCTGTGTGCCCAATGTAGATGAGCTTCAAGAGTTGATTCTTGAGGAGGCTCAGAGCTCGCGGTACTCCATTCATCCGGGTGCCGCGAAGATGTACCAAGACTTGAGGCAGCACTATTTGTGGAGAGGAATGAAAAAAAATATAGTTAGGTTTGTGGCCAAGTGTCTCAACTGTCAGCAGGTTAAATTTGAGCACCAGAGGGCGGGTGGATTACTTCAGAGGTTAGAGATCCCAGAGTGGAGGTGGGAGCGGATCACCATGGACTTTGTAGTTGGACTTCCATGGACTTTGAGATGGTTTGATGCTATCTGGGTGATTGTGGATCGGCTGACCAAGTCACTTCATTTTATTCCAGTGTTGACCACTTATTCTTCTGAGAGGTTGGCTGAGATTTATATCAGAGAGATTTTCCGCCTTCATGGTATTCCGGTACCCATCATTTCAGACAGAGGTACACAGTTCACATCACAGTTTTGGAGAGCCGTACAGCAGGAGTTGTGTACTAGGGTGGAGCTGAGCACAACCTTTCACCCTCAGACGGATGGGCAGTCCGAGCGCACGATTCAGATTCTTAAGGATATGCTCTGTGCCTGTGTGATAGAGTTCGGAGGGTCATGGGACCAATACTTGCCACTTGCAGAGTTTTCTTACAACAACAATTACCAGTCTAACATTCAGATGGCACAGTATGAGGCCTTGTATAGTAGGCAGTTCCGGTTCCCAGTGGGATGGTTTGATCCGGGCGAGGCCCGATTGTTGGGTACAGATTTGGTCCTGGATGGCCTGGATAAGGTGAAGGTGATTCAGGAGAGACTTTGCACATCCCGGTCAAGGCAGAAGAGTTATGCAGACCGTAAGGTTAGTGATTTAGCATTTATGGTTGGTGAACGGGTCTTGCTTCGGGTATCGCCTATGAAGGGTGTCATGAGGTTCGAGAAGAAAGGCAAGCTGAGCCCGAGGTTCATTGGTCCTTTTGAGATATTGCGGCGAGTTGGGGAGGTTTCTTATGAGCTTACCTTGCATCCCCGCCTAGCAGGAGTTCACCTGGTATTCCACGTGTCCATGCTCTGGAAGTATCACGGTGATCCGACTCATGTATTGGATTTCAACTCAGTCCAGTTGGACAAAGATCTATCTTATGTTGAGGAGCCAGTAGCCATTTTGGACAGGCAGGTCAGAAAGCTCAGGTCAAAGAATATTTCTTCAGTAAAGGTCCAGTGGAGGGGTCAGCCGGTCGAGGAGGCGACTTGGGAGACCGAGCAGGATATGCGCAGCCAGTACCCTCATATTTTCACAGTTTCAGGTATGTCTTTATACTCGTTCGAGAACGAACGATTGTTTTAAGAGGGGGAAGATGTAACGACTCGGCTGGTCGTTTTGAGAGTAATAGCCCTGATCCCCTATTAACTGCTTTCCCCAAATCTTTTTCTGCTATTGTGGCTTGCCGGGATGATTGGTTTTGAGTTTCAGAGTGTTTTGGGACACTTAGTCCCTAAATGAGAGCTTAAGCCTTAGGATTTGGACCGTAGTCAAAACTGTGTGAAGACGACTCCGGAATGGAATTCCGTTGGTTCCGTTAGCTCAGTTAGGTAATTTTTGTTTAGCTGCATGCCCGGATTGTGTTTTGGAGGTTCGTAGCTCATTTAGGCTTGAAATGGCGAAAGTCAAATTTTTAGAGTTTTGGGCCGATAGTGGAATTTTTGATATCGGGGTCGTTTTCCAATTCCAGAAGTTGGAGTAGGTCCTTAATGTTGATTATGACTTGTGCGCAAAATTTGAGGTCAATCGGACGTGATTTGATAGGTTTCGGCATCGGTTGTAGAATTTTGAAGTTTTAAGTTCTTTAAGTTTGAATTGGAGGGTGATTCATGATTTCAGTGTTGTTTGATGGGATTTCAGATCTCGACTAAGTTTGTATGGTGTTTTAGTATTGGTTGGTATGTTTGGTCAAGGTCCTGGGGGCCTCGGGTGTGTTTCGTATGCTCAACGAGTCATCTTTGGACTTAAAGAAGCAGCAGATTTCTGGTGTTCTATTGCAGGCTTTTTTTTCATCGCGTTCATGAGGGAGTCCTCGCGTTCGCGTAAGATATCTGGGAAGGGAAGCTAAATTAATCTTCATGTCCGCGATGTCTCTCTCGTATTCGCGAAGGTGTGGAACCTCGAAGCTACGCGTTTGCGACATGGTCCTCGCATTCGCGAAGAAGAACTAGAGGCAGGCAAGATTTCATGCTTCGTGTTCGCGATGGAGATCCCACGTTCACGAAGGGTCAAACTGAGTGGTCTTCGCGTTCGCGACATGTGCATCACCTTCGCGATGGAGGATTCTTGGGCCGAAGTAAATTGTACTTCGCGAACGCGAGGGTATGGCCGCGTTAGCGAAGAAGGACGCGTCTGGGTAGTATTAAAGTTCCAAAAAACGGAGGTTATGCCATTTTTATCAAAAACTTAAGTTGGGAGATCGGATTTTGGATGAACAATTGAGGGATTTTCAAAGATATCGATTGGGTAACGATTCTTAACTCCTTTATGGTTATATTCCGCTAATCTATGCTTGAATTCATCGTTAAATTTCGGATTTGGGGTGAAAAATTGAGAAAAGGTTCTTAGACCGACATTTAGGGTTTTGATCGAGATTTTGGTGTCGGATTTGAGAAATTTTGGTATGAGTAAATTCGTGAGTAAATGGGTGTTCGTATTTTGTGACTTTTACCCGATTCCGATACGTGAGCCCCACATGCAATTTTTGAGTTAGTTTTGGAATTTTTGTTAAAATGTTGATTTCATTAATTAGATGAGTCTATTATGGTTGTATTATGATATGTAATTGCTTTTGGCTAGATTTGGGCCATTCAGAGCCGGATATTCATGAGAAAGGCATTGTGACCGATTGATTGAGCTTGGTTCGAGGTAAGTGGCTTGCCTAACCTTGTGTTGGGGACTTTCCCCCTTAGGATATCTTGATATTATTTGGTGTGTGGGAGCCGTGTACGTGAGGTGACGAGTACGTACACGGGCTATTATTGCAAAAAACCTGTTTAACCTTTTTAAATCATAAATTGTTTCTCTTATTAAGTCGTATTAATATGTTTAATTATGTAGTTTAGACTAGAATAGCATGTTTACGTGTTTTAACTGCCTAATTGATATTCTGTGCGTCATATTTAGCTAAGTCCTCATTTGACTTATCTGTGTCAAGTATAAACTGTATAACTCGATGTCATACCTATCATTTCATCTTGCATTGCATATTTACTTTGGGACTACAGACGTATTCCGGGAGATCCCCCTGTACTGCATATTCATTTGAAACTACGGGACGGTATCCCGAGAGATTTTTCCACTATGTTTACCTTGTTTTTATCCAAGGGCTCCCTTAACTGTTAAATTTTCGAGAATTTATTTAACTATGTTACCGTAAATTTTACTTATATCTTTTACTGTTTAATTTATTATATTTACTCCAATAGGGCCTTGACCTGACCTCGTCACTACTCGACCGAGATTAGGCTTGGCACTTACTGGTACCATTGTGGTGGACTCATGCCCTTCCCTGCACATGTTTTCGTGTGAAGATCCAGGTGCGAGCTATCAGCCTCGGGGTTAGTACGTGCTGCTGATTCTAGGAGACTTCAAGGTACTTCTTCTTGCGTCCGCAAATCTTCGTAGTCCCCTTCTGCTCCCTCGCCTAGATACTTTCTTTATTATCCTCAGACTTTTGTATAGAGCTACAAAGATTATAGCAACTTGTGACTTAGTGATATTCCTGGTCTTGGGAAATTATTTTGTATATGCCGAGTGGTACTACTCTTGGCTATTTATAATATGTTGTTTATCTTTAAAATGCTGTGTTTCTTTATATTTTTCACAATATTAGGCTTACCTAGTCGTAAAGACTAGGTGCCATCACGACACCTTACAGAGGGATAAATTGGGGTCGTGACAATTCCATACTAATCAGGCCTGTTTTTGATCGATCTTTAGAATATCGACTGGTTGATTGAATATAGACATTGGCGGATACGTCCTATAAAAATTCTTCCAAGCTTCCCTATCTGAAGGATGACACATAACATCAGGGGGCCTTCTATTTTCATAGTGCCATCTCATATGAGGAGCGGAACTCATCGATGTGTACAACCCTTTTAATCTAGGAATAAGAGTTAAATAATGCATCGACTTCACAACGACCTTCTTCCCGCTGGAAACTCGCTTTAAATGAGTTTTTATTTACAAAATTTACAACTTTTTAAATCTGTATCACCCTTATTATACAACATGCAACCATCTTCACAACAATCGATTCTCGTAGATGAGAGTCCTAACTTAGAATCCAATCTTTTAGCCTTATAGAAATCTTCAAGTATGTTGAAAGTTGGGTCAACTAGTTCACTCATAAGGCCAATGAAAGAATCTATTCCTGCTTGAGAAATATTGGTATTTGATTTTATACTTAATAATCTAACCGCAACAGATAACTGAGAGTGCATACTCCCTTTACTTAGTGAACGACTAGCGGCCTCTAACTGTTCATAAAAATATTTTTCCTCTTCGTTAGGAGCTTGTTCAACACTTTCACGGGGTTCAATCTCTAAGTGCATCCCAAAAGCATACGCAACCATTTCATGGTATATAGGATATTGAATGTTATTCTCCACCGACCTAATACTTTCACCAACAACTATGTTATGAAATACACCATCACTACCATCAACCTCTCTATGACTAGTCCGCACAAAATAATTATCTATAAACCCTTTCTTATAAAGATGAGTCTTAACATCCTCCGATCCAAAAATATGCAAACACTTGGCACTTAACACAAGGACACCTAATCATCCCTCCGATTTGAAATGGTTTAAGTGACATTGCATGCCTAATAAATTCATTAACCCCTTATGTAAATTCCTCCCTAAAAAACTGATGATTAGGATAATTCCTATTATACATCCAACTACGATATTCCATCTACACAGAGAACAAATAAATTGCATGTTATATTAATTTGAATGTTCACATATATCCCTAAATAAGTTCTTTTAAAATTCAATTAAAAGAAGTAATTTGAAAGTTCACATATATCCCTAAATAAGTTCTTTTAAAATTCAATTAAAAGAAGTAATTTGAAAGTTCATATATATCCCTAAATAAATTCTTTTAAAGTTCATTAAAAGAAGTAATTTGAAAGTTCATATATATCCGTAAATAAATTCTACTTTAAAATGATTTACAATCTAATTATCTTTGGTGCCTACTCAATCGAGCGCCACATACCTTATCCTTCTTTACTATAAGACTCGTCACGGGCCATGATAGCCCCCCCCCCACACACACACATATATATATATATATATATATATATATATATTAGAACTTAACTCACATAACTAATCCAAAAACATTTATATAGATACATAGGGGTCGGCAAGGCCATTGACATGTCATACCTAAAACTATACACAGGACACTGTCTGCAAAACCTCTAAGAAAACATGACCTTAATATATAAGTCGAGATATGGTCCCCGACATCCTCATAAAACAAAGTAACATATATAGAACGTAACTCGGCAATACTCCAGGAAGATGTGGAGCTCACCAACCAAAAGCTGATATCTGGAGGCAGCCTACAGTAGATGATCCTCACCTCGCCTATCTACACCTGCATGGCATGAAGCACAACGTCCCCAGGAAAGGGATGCCAGTACGAAGAATGTACCGAGTATGTATGGCAGAAATGAAAACATAATAATAAGATACTATCACTGGGAGGGATAAGAGTCAACCTGTAATCTCTGACTTGCCGCTAAGGGCCATGACATATAGAATAAGTCGAATCTCGTATATATAAATGAAACTACAATATAATAGTTCTGATTACATCATTCTCGTGATGTTAACTGCCCGACTGATCAGTGGTAACTGCCCGACCGGCCGTAGCGCGGTGGTAAATGCATGACTTCCCGGCCGACCGTAGCTTGATGGTAAATGTGTAACTGCCGAACCGGCCGTAGCTTAGTGGTAAATGCATGATTTCCCAACCGGCCGTAGCTCAGTGGTAAATGATGATACATGACTGCCCAACCGGCCGTAACTCGGTGGTAAATGATGATGCATGACTGCCCAACCGGCCGTAGCTCGGTGGTACATGAAGATGCATATAATTCTACATTATGAACATTAACATCTTTATTGAATGCCTCAATAAAGAGTTAGGAACATACTTAGGCATGCTTTGAATATCATTTTACAAGAATGAATAACGTAGACATTCTTAACTACTAAGAGTAGAACCACTTATGAAATAACATTACGTTTACGTATCGTTACTTGGATCATGCCAGAAGAAGGAAAGATTAGACTTAATATACCTTTAGTGACGACTTTATCGAAGGTGACAAACTTGGCCTTCTTCACACGTAATCTCAATAAGTGAAAAAAAAAATCTGATCCTTTAACAAGTTACACCAGTAGATAATTTCAATTCGTTGTTGCCATTTTTGGTTCATTGCAACATATACTTTCTAAAAAAAAATTTGCTAGTTAAACAAGATTCTCACTTTCAAATTGTTTCCACTTCTTAGCATCTGTACGTTATTTTGTCTTAGTAGTAATGTAAAGTACATGTAGGTCCTACTTTCCACCTAATTAAATAACCCTTTGGAGTGGGTGAGTCATAGGAATACACATATATGGAACCTTTACCAAGTATCTTTCCCTTATCCAAACCATTGATAAGAATGTCTATTTATTAGGTGGGACCTACTTAGAACAACAGATTAGATTCCCTATCCCCCTTAATCCTTTCTCATCCACGGTAAGTGTAAATAAATAACAAATCCATGCATGGTAATAAAATTGGGAATTAAAAGTCCTTGTCTCCTACTTTCAATATTATTTAATAATCAACTTATCACATTTATATTTAAAGAAAATCATAAGTTCTTTATAAATTCAAACTATACTAATATATCATAAACATTATGACATCTAGAAAATATATGTTATAAAATTATAATTTTTCTATCCAAATGTCAAGAGTATAAATTTTTGTACTATTAATTCTCAAAATGGGTAAAGATAACTTTTATTATGAGAAAATAATTTCTAGAAAGGATATAAACATAAAATTTCGTATGAGGAAGAAATTTCTTTTCTTATAATACATAAAATATTATTTAAAAGTTTTCTCATATCATGTGTTTAACTAAAACTTATCAAAAAATATTATACTAATAACTTTTGATAATCATATTTATCCAACATTTACAAAAGAATGTTTCTCTTAAAAGAAAGTACAATATCAAGGCAATATATAATATTTTCGAAATTCAATAAACTTACTTGGTATTACATCTATAACTTCATGTAGGACCTTAATCTATTCCAACTAATATGGTTTTACTACGATGCATCCAAATACTAAGGTACGAGGTGTTACATCCCCCCCCCCCCCCGGAACATTTGTCCTCGAATATTTACACTTGCAAGATGTACAATTATAAATGTATATACCTCCCTGGGCTATACTCCAATGAAAAGAATATCGGTCTCTCACGGGGTTAGGACATCGTCCCTCCTTAAAACTACTTCCTAATCCATTTGTCACCTACGAGTCTGTATTTATCTTCTAGGCGCTGGCACCTACTGGTCGTAATCTTAATAACCGGGTTCATAACTTTCTATTCCATTATACGAATTTTCCCAAAATCTTGTGTACTATATGTTGTTTCCTCCCTAGGGAATTAGAACTATCAGAGTTCTAACTTTTTAATATCCTAGGTTACTCCCCTCTCCTCCCTTAGTCCTCTGTCGTCTTGTTCTTACTTTACTTTCAAGCTAGCCTTGGTTTCCCTCAACCCTTCAGACTTAATGCCAACTCACTTTTATATTAATCATATTAACTGGGCAATTTGCGTTAATAAGATCGAACATTACCCATAGTCACAGTACCTGATACCTCATCCGGTGTAGCCTCTGGGTCCTGATGACTTGCCAAAGCATACATGCGGTTCTGACTACCACCGGAGCTAGATGCTCCTCCCCTGTCTCTATCTCTACCAGCTGATGCCTGAGGGCCTCACTCTAGAGGGTGTACTGAAGAGGAGGAGCTTGTTATAGATCTGGTGGGCTGAACCACCCCGCCTCTGTCTTTCATAGGACAATCCCTCATGTAATGACTAGGGTCTCCATAGGTATATCATACATTAGATCCATGACGACATTATCCAGAATGAGCTCTACCGCATTGACCGCGCCATAGAGGAGACGCCCTCATCTGTGCTGAATCCCTCCGATTATGAAAACCTAAATTTATCGAGCCCTGACCTGATTCAGATTAAATAGATCCCTCATAATGCGGCCTCTGCAATTGTCGGACACTATCAACAGAATATGGTGGCATAGGATCGCACCGAAAATCCTCAAGTTGTCTAGCAGACCTAGCCCTCTTACACTGACCCTCATCACGATCCTCGTATTGCTGCCGTTTCTGATCAACCAAATTCTGAGTATAAGCTTAGATGCGGGAAATATCCATACTATCGAGCATAGCGGCCGTGGAACACTCATTAATCAGGTGCGGCCCAAGTCCTACCACAAACTGATGCACTAGGTAACTCATCTCAGCCACAATCGAGGGAGCATACCTCGCCAAGGAATCAAACTCGAGACTATACTCCCGCACACTCATATTCCCTTGTTTAAGAGCCAAGAACATGTCTACCCTTTCTTGACAAATCTCTGCCGGCAAGTAATGACGTAAGAAAACCCCTGAGAACTCTTCCCATACCGCTGGAGGTGCATTTGTCCCTCTAGACAATTCCCAAGTTTCATACCACTGAACCACAATTGGTAAGAGGCCAACTCTACTGACTCAGAGTATGATACCATGTTGTCACGACCCAAAATCCACTATAGATCGTGATGGCGCCTAACGTCGCCGTCAGGCAAGCCAACGGTAATTTACTAATTCAATTACCCATCTTTATTACCTTTGAAATCAAAATTTCCATTATCTAATAAGTATAAAATAGGATTTACAGAGTGAAACAATGATGGTTATGTGAACTACCGTACCAAACATCCAGTAGGAACCCCCAAAACCCAGTGTCACAAGTGCATGAGAGTCAACTAGGAAAAATATGATAAATGCAACATCTGTCTGGAATACAAATTAGACAGGAGTATATAAATAACTTTGATGGAGACTCTGTAGCTACGGATTCGTAGCATGGAATGCAGCTCACCGTAAGTCCCCGAGATAGATGCGCATCTGTGCCCAAAAGATCACTAGACATACATGTACCTGCACAAAACTGTGCAGCAAGTGTAGTATGAGTACGTAAACAATGTGTACTCAGAAAGTATCAAGTCTAATCTCGAAGAAGTAGTGACGAGAGGTCGACTTTGATACTCACTATGGGTCAATAATATTAAAATAGAAATATTTAACTAGACATGGTTGATGTGAATAACAATAATTTTTCTTAACAAGCGGGAATAAATAGTTCTTTCAAATACAATAATTTCCAATTAATCAATTATCTTCACAAGCTGCAATAGAATGCCAAGGTATCGTGTAGTTATTATTATTAAGCACAATTTCTGCCGAGGTCGTACGGCCCAATCCAGAGTGTCATGTACACAGCCGAGGAACGTGCGGCACGATCTATAGATGCATCTATACTTCCGAGGCATTCGGCCCGCTCTAAACGAAAGGGGGACATTTTCTTATGAACCTTCGGAATGAGAAGTATTTATAAGGCTAACACATAAGGATGTACAATTTCCATTAACAGTCAAGTAATTTGCACTAAAATTCAAGTATGTGAAATTTCGGTTTTTTACTATTTCTTCTAACAATTTCCAATATAATTCCAGTACTTTAATAAAATAAAGGATGCAATTATTACAAGAAATTCATGATTTGAGTCCTAAACTACCCGGACATAGCATAATTAGTAGCTAAACATGGACTCTCATCACCTCGTGCCTACGTAGCCCCCACAATTAGCAACAATTATTAATTAAAATCACCTATGGGGTAAATTTTCTCTTACAAGGTTATACAAGAGACTTACCTCGCTCCGAAGCTCCATAGTCGGCTCCAACGCCACTCTAACACCTCAAACCGATGCTTGTCGATCCAAAACTATGCAAACAAGGTGAAAACCAATCAAAATGTGTTACAATACCCATAATTAATCAATTTAAAAAATTTCCAACTCCGCTCGAAAAGTCGATAATATCAACCCTCGGGCCCACGTGCCCGGATTCCAAAAATTTTCGAAGATAAACTTTACCTATAATATCACGAACTCCAATATATGATTTATTCCTAATTCCATGTCCGATTCGTGGTCAAAATCCAAAAATACCAAATTTTTAGGTTTTTCTTCAAAATCCCAAACTTCTACAAATTTTCATGCTTGAATCCATATAAAATCCTTATATTTAACTCACAATAGGTAGGGATAACTTACCTTGCAATTGATGATGAAAACCTCCACTTGAAGCTCTCCAAGCATCACCCCAAACGAAGAGAGAATGAAAGAAATGGGCCAAATCTCGTCTTAAAAACAACTCACTGCCTAGCCTCGGCATTTGCACCTGCGGTCCTTTTTCCTCTTCTGCGCCTCTGCTTCTGCGGAGGATTAATCGCAGGTGCGGCTCTCCCCAAGGCTGGCTCCTTTGCTTCTGCGCTCCTTCACCGCAGGTGCGCATCCGCTTCTGCGAAAAATCTTCCGCACCTGCGGACTCCCAGTCCCTCACTCCCTTCCGCTTCTGCGACTTGCCTGATCGCTTTTGCGGAGTCGCACCTGCGGCCCTTTTTCTGCAGGTGTGATTGCACCAACAACCAGAAAAATCCCAGCATTCCCTTAGTTCAAAAATCGATTCGTTAAGCATCCGAAACTCACCCGAGGCACCCGAGACCCCAACAAAACATACCGACAAATCCTAAAACATCATACGAACTTAGTCAAGCCTTTAAATCACATCAAACAACGCTAAAAGCATGAATCACCCTCTAATTCAAACTTAATGAACTTTGAAACTTCAAACTTTTACAATCGATGTCGAAGCCTATCAAATCACGTTCGATTGACCTCAAATTTTGCACACAAGTCATAACTGACATTACGGACCTACTCCAACTTCCAGAATCAAAATCTGACCCCGATATCAAAAAGTCCACTCCCAGCCAAACTTCTCAAAATCATCCAAATTTCCAACTTTCGCCAATTGACGCCGAAATCACCTTCAGACCTCCAAATCAATGTCTGGACATGCTCATGAGATTAGAATCACCATACAAAACTATTCCCAAGCTCGTAATCCCAAACGGACATAGATAACATCAAAATCCATTCCAACCCAAACTTAGGAAATTCTTAAACTTTCAAAATGCTAACCTTCCGTAATAAGCACCAAAATACTCCTTAGCCACCCGATTCTTGACCCGAACATACGACTATGTCCAAAATCATCATACGAACCTATTGGAACCTTCAAATCCCAATTCCGAGGTCGTTTACTAAAAATCCAAACCTTAGTCAATTCTTCCAACTTAAAGCTTCTGAATTTAGAATTTTTTTCCCGAATCAACTCCAAACATCCCAAAATTCGATTCCGACCACACGTACAAGTCATAATACCTGAAGTAAAGCTACTCAAGGCCTCAAACCGCCGAACGACATGCTGGAGCTCAAAACAACCAGTCGGGTCGTTATATTCTCTCCCACTTAAACATACGTTCGTCCTCGAACGTGCTAAGAACTGCTCCGAAGTTGTCCAAAATCACTGTTTAACACCTCGTGCACCTGCTCGTGCTACCACAATCCAGTTGCACACATTAGCTCGAGCCAAACTGAAAATCGTACATATAACCTTAGCTAACGAGCTTTAGAACCAAATTCCAACTTCTGAATTTCTTTACAAGACCTTATTCTATAGCACGAACACAGTGCAAATCTCCACATGCTGATTCCACACACAATCATGCACCCAGGCTAACATCACAAAATGCACCGCATAACTCGTTTGCCCAAGTCATCCTCTTCCAAGCACAATAGCTGAAACTTCACTGACCCGGCGCCCGAAACACACCTCATTACACCTATGAGCCCGGTTCCAAACCTCCAATTCTGCCACGACGGACGAGATGTGTAGAAACTCATAACCACCTGCCGAATCGACAAATCTTGGAGTCTACTCTTGACAGGAACCATTGCCTTATTCTAAACTGAATCACGATATTTTCCTTTAACAGGATCCATTAACCAATAACCTCGTCTCACCCAGTACAAGCTGTTCAGGCAATAAGCCATCTCAACCACTGACCAAAATCTCATATGACGCCATCAAGGTGCCGACAAGCCACAACTCAAATATTATATATAAGGAAAAATGAACTCTGGAAAAGAACTGCCCAGCCCACATAACAAACAAAATGGTCGAACAGACGCTATGAACTCTCTTTAGTGAATGAGAAACAAAATACAAAGAAACAAATATATGTAACTGTACTCAACATCTCATTATTGCGGTGTGAAACCCGATCCAACATGACACTGTTGTGCCACCCGATCTGCACATATCAATTAAGAAGAAAACACACACATCAAGCCATAACGTTTATACTTACGAGATGCTCGAATATCGACCACAAGCACGCCAAGTACAAAAAGTACTACTCTGGGGGAGATGAATAACGTCACACGCTATGAAACTCAAGCACAACTAACATGCGATAAATGACTCGTATCTCGAGAGCCATCCTGCTCGCATAACATTACAAGCTACACGGGACCTCACATCGATTCTGATCATACCATACTGAACTAATAACCTTTCAAGGATCCACAATGGCCCTATTCATGACATACACGAGCAGCCGTACCAATCCGGATCAAACTCCCACATTAACGATTGTACCCCAAAATCTCCATACATGGTTTCAATCTTTAACAATCAGGTGACAAATATGTCACACTTATATCAATCTCCCCGTGGGGTACACTCCCATGACCCTCTGCCCAGGTAGCAAAATCCACACATCCATACCACCAACCGTACTAATTTTGTAAAGCAAATTAAGAACTCGCAAATCAATACACAAAGCCCCTTACCTAGGATGTCGTTCAAAGACAATGCCAACTTACTCTGAACATTCGAATGCACCCCTGCTTATCCGAGCTAGTGGCATTATTGTCAGCACTGAACCACAACCTTGACCTTCAACTTCCAGTTCCTATGCCTCTCACTGCACCTATCATGCTGCTACGTCATAATACACGTATTCCATAACCCTTGAACTACTAGTGGACTAAACACTTTATTGACCAGAAACCTTTAATTTAGCTCATTTCAGAAGAACCTATGCAACACACAACTGAATTCTCAAACAGCGGAAAATACAAACCTCACGTTGTGGTCTAAACCGTTGCAACTCTTCCGGAAATCCATTTACATCATAAAGACATTTGAATCGAATACCTCCTAGATCAAACAAGTTGTGGTGGAGCTCAAGCCCACGCGTACAACCACAAGCCACCTGTATAACTTCACGCTGAAGGAGTTGATCACTGCAACAGTCATGCTAATTCAACCATTACTAACCGACCCAAGTCCTTTAAATTTACGAAACATAACGAACTAAATTCGTACTCATCCCGAGTGACCAAGCATCATGAGATCACCCCGTCTCAATACTCATGAACCATCTCCTACTCTCCTTATACTAACAATAGCATCCACAACTTTCACACCCATTTTGCAAGACCTCCATCGAATATGAAGTTATTTATTCCTTTACTCTGATGCTGCACCGCATACCTAACGATGACATAGAACATTCCAAGTTTTGTTCGCAATCTGCTGTGGAGACTCAGTCTTTAACCATACAACGGACCCGAAAACCTTAGGCACTGCACTTTAATTCTTGAATCCACTAGGACCGTTGTTAAGAGTCATCCACTCTGACATGGTCTCGAATATAACCAAACTTCATTGCTCTGCTTGCACATGAATACCCTCTCAAAGAAGAAACCGACTGAATGTTTTTCCTCGTACATTATACCCACAAGAAACATAAACTCTAAGTCTTCCCAAATCATACACCTCAATTGCTAAGGCGAAGTATAGCACCTATTCATCGAGTTCCTTGTTCAAATAACTCTTGATGTTTTCTTTTCTTAGTCATAAATAGTTCACTAATGCACCGATAGCTAGAAGTCGCACACGTAGATAACCATGCGATCCAATCATAGACGGTGGGGTCCCCCACTTAGCTTTAAGCTACCATCAGATAATGTAGAGCCCACAACTATTCTTTCTCCTCATTTACCATGATCCCACGCCATTAACCACCAAATTTCTCTAAGTCTTTTGTTAAGATTTTCATGAACATTCTGAATCATTTGTCCATCTCATTTCGACCTCTTACTGGGCAGAAATTAAAATCCTTCGTAACAACTTCATCAACATCACACAACCGCTAGCCTGTTCACAGGATATAACCCACATGTGAAAATTCCATGCCGACGTCTTCCAATGACGCTGTACTAGGTGCAACTACCACACATTCAGTAAACCTCCCGAGCCTATGCTCGCCCACTAGTCGTACAAGTCCGTTCACTCCCTATTGGAACCTTCAAATCCCGATTTCGAGGTAATTTACTAAAAATTCAAACCTTAGTCAATTCTTCCAACTTAAAGCTTCTGAATTTAGAATTTTCTTCCCGAATCAACTCCAAACATTTCAAAATTCGATTCCGACCATACATACAAGACATAATACCTGAAGTAAAGCTACTCATGGCCTCAAATCGCCAAACGATACGCTAGAGCTCAAAACGACTAGTTAGGTCGTTACAACATGCATCACCCTCAAAGTCCTCTACATCCTATCAATAATGTTTTGAGGGTCCTCATCCATGTTGGATCCGTTAAACACTGGAGGGTCCAGGTTGATTAAGTCTCGAACTCTCGCAGTAATAGCCCTGTCAATATTACCAACACATGTACCTACCTGGCGCTGAGCCTGAGCGGCTACCAATCTAGTCAACTACTGTACTGCACTCCGCTTATCCATATCCTCATCATGAGCAACAGGTGGAGGTTCTAGGTTCCTCCTCATCTTCTCGGGTGCTGGCAAAATCGGAGAACTATGCGAGGGTATCACACTTCCCCTCGGGGCCTCACTCTGTCCCTCACTAGACATTGGTGCTCTACTCATGCCCTCATCTGCCGCTACTTTACCCTTCTGACTAGCTGTAGCTTTCCTGGTCATAGGCATCACTATATATATATAAAACAAGTTAAAGGTCAAGGGCTTTAATCCCTACGACTCTGCTCTATTGCACGATATAATATCAAGAAGGAAGGGTAGCCGGTCCCTAAATGCCCTGTAGTTTCCAGTTTATACAATATGGTGAACAACATATTTATAAACAAGACTTTACTAGACACGGCTTGCAGACAACCCTAGGACAGATCCGCTCTGATACCAAGTTTTTCAAGACCCAAACCGGAAGGCCACGAGGGCCAGGACTGGCACCCGGTGCTTACTCAACCGAGCGCCATGTACCTTATCCTTCTTTACTATAAGGCTCGTCACAGGCCATGATAGGCCATATATAAGTAACAATATTAGAACTTAACTTACATAACTAATTCAAAAAGATTTATATAGATACATAAGGGCCAATAAGGCCGTTGACATGTCATACCTAAAACTATACACAAGACACTGTATGCAAAACCTCTAAGAAAACATGACCATAATATATAAGTCAAGACAGGGCTCCCGACATCCTCATAAAACAAAATATCATATACAAAACGTGACACGACAATACTCCAGGAAGAAGTGGAGCTCACCAACCAAAAGCTGATATCTGGAGGTAGCCTACAGTGGAGGGCCCTCGCCTCATCTATTTACACCCGCGTGGAATGAAACACATCGCCCCAAGCAAAGGGACATCAATACGAAGAATGTACCGAGCATGTAAGGCAGAAATAAAATATAATAATAAGATATTATCACTGGGAGGGATAAGGGTCAACCTGTAACCTCTAACTTGCCGCTAAGATCCATAACATATAGAATAAGTCTAATCTCGTATATATAAATAAAACTACAATATAATAGTTCTGATTACATCATTTTCGTGACGTTAAACTGCCCGACTGATAAGGGGTAACTGCCCGACCGGCCGTAGCGCGGTGGTAAATGCATGATTGCCCGACCGGCCGTAGCTCAGTGGTAAATGTGTAACTACCCAACCGGCCATAGCTCGGTGGTAAATGCATGACTGCCCAACCGGCCATAACCCGATGGTAAATGATGATGCATGACTGCCAACTGGCCGTAGCTCGATGGTAAATGATAATGCATGACTGTCCAACGGGCCGTAGCTCGGTGATAAATGATGATGCATGACTACCCAACTGTCCGTCGCTCGGTGATAAATGATGATGCATGGCTGCCCAACCGACCGTAGCTCAGTGGTAAATGATGATGCATTACTGCCAAACCAGCCGTAACTCGGTGGTAAATGAAGATGCATATAATACTACATTTTGAACATTAACATCTTTATTGAATGCCTCAATAGAGAGTTAGGAACATACTTAGGCATTCTTTGAATATTATTTTAAAGGAATGAATAACGTAGATATTCTTAACTACTAAGAGTAGAGCCATTTATGAAATAACATTTCTGTAATGACCCAATCGGTCATTTTAACTTTTAGAACCCCGTTCCATAAAATAAAACTTTTTGTAGGTTCTTGTAATGATTTATGACTTGCGGGGATGGTTGATTCGGGATTTAGAAGTGTTTGAGGTAAAACCGGAACACTTGGTTCCTTAAGTTGGCCTTAAAGTGCTAAGTTTGACTTCAGTCAACATTTTAAGAAAATGACCCTGGAATAGAATTTTGATGATTCCAATAGCTCCGTATGGTGATTTTGGACTTAGGAGCGTGATCAGAATTTTATTTGGAAGTCCGTAGTGAAATTAGGCTTGAAATGGCTAAAATAGGAATTTAAAGTTTGAAAGTTTGACCGGGGAGTTGACTTTTGATACCGGAGTCGGAATTCAGTTCCAAAAATTTTTATAGCTCCATTATGTAATTTATGACTTGTGTGTACAATTTGAGATCAATCGGAGTTGATTTGATAGGTTCCGACATCGAATGTAGAAGTTAAAAATTCTAAGTTTCATTAAGCTTGAATTGGAGCATGATTCGTGATTTTAGCGTTGTTTGATGTGATTTGAGGTTTCAAATAAGTTTTTATGATGTTTTAGGACTTGTTGGTGTTTTGGGTTGAGGTCCCGAGGGCATCGGGTGAGTTTCGGATGGTTAACGGATCAAAAGTAGGACTTAGCTGCTGCAAAAGCTGCTGCAATTTTTCTGCTGGAAATGCTGTCAAAATCGGGCTGCCTGTCAAAATCGAGCTGCCTGACCAAAATCGAGGTCCCTGACAAAATCGAGGTCCCTGACAAAAATCGAGCTCCCAAGATCGAACTAGACAGATCGAGCTCCCAAGATCGAATTGGGCAGATCTGTAAGTTATAAAAACAGAGGCATTCAACCCATTTGCCAATTTTGACAAATTTGAGCTTGAACAGAGGTGACTTTTGACAGATTTTCAAGGAAAGACATTTGGGATAAGTGATTCTAACTCGGATTTGATCAATATACACGAATATATCATTATTTTCACAATTTAATTAGTGTTTTGAAATTGAAATTTGGAAAAGTTTAGAAATCTCACAGAAACGAAATGTTGAGATTTCGGTATTGATTCGGAGTTGGATTTGAGTGAAACTGGTATGGTTGGACTCGTAATTGAATGGGTTGTCGGATTTCATAACTTTCGCCGAATTCCGAGATGTGGGCTCCGCGGGCGAATTTTTAATTAATTTTGGATCTTTTCTTTAAAATATAGTATTTTCTTATAGAATTGATTCCTATAATATTTAGTGATTGTATCGAATTATTTTAGCTAGATTCGAGGCAGACAGAGTTAGATAATTGTGGAAAAGGCCTTATAGTGGATTAAATTGGAGCAAGACGAGGTAGGTTTCTTGTCTAATCTTGTGAGGGGGAAATTACCTCATAGGTGATTAAGATTAAATAATTGTTGCTAATTGTGGGGGCTACGTATGCACGAGGTGACGAGAGTCCGTGCGTAGCTACTATTAATGCTAAAGTCCGGGTAGTTTAGGACTCAAAGCATGTATTACTTGTGTAAATTGTATTCTTTGATTAATTAATATTAATTGATATATATGAATATATTGTGAATTGTTTGATAAAGATATTAAAGGATGGAAATCTTATAGGCTTGATTTTCTATTTAAATCAATTAATTATTAAAAGAAATTATTCTCCTCCCAAATTTATCTTATAATAAACATAATGTCCTTCCGGAGGCACATAAGAAAATGTCCTCCTTTCTTATGGAGCGGGCCGAACACCTCGGCAGGATAGATGCATCTATGGATCGCGCCACACGTCCCTCGGCAGTGTACACGACACTCTGGATTGGGCCGTACGTCCTCGGCAAAAATCGTACTTAATAATAATAATTATACGATATTTTAATAATTTATTTCAGCTTGAGAAGCTAATTAATAAATTGGAAAATCCTTGGAATTTAATGAATTATTATTCTTGCTTGTTTATGGAATTAATTGTTACTCCTTTAAATGAGATTTAAATTGATAAATTGAAATTTTTCTGAATTGAAGGAATTTAATTAATATATTGAGAATTGTTACATTTGAAGAAATTTGATTATCTCTGCTGATTAAATAAATTATTGTAAATTCTGTAAATCATACTGATTTAAATATTCTAGTTATATTTCAGTTATTATTATTGACCCATAGTGAGTGTCAAAGTTGGCCATCTCGTCTCTACCACTTCGAGATTAGGCTTGGTACTTACTGGGTGCACGTTATTTACATACTCATACTATACTTGCTGCACTTTTTGTACAGGATCTGAGACAGGTACTAGTGGAGGACCTATCATCACATACCCACGTCATCCCGAGGCATAGTGGTGAGCTGCCTTTCTGAGCTGTTCTGCAGCTACCAGTGTCTCTTCTTATATTTACATTCTATCTATTTCATTTCAGACAGTATTAGGAGTTTTGTATAATCTACTAGATGCTCATGCACTTGTGACATCGGGTCTCGGCACACACACATTGGTAGAAGTTGGTATTTTATTATTTTCTTGGAATAAAAGTTTAACCAATGTACGTATGACTTATTCGTTGGATTGCCTAGCTGTAGTGTTGGGCGCCATCATGACCTATAGGTGAAATTGGGTCGTGACAACATGGTATCAGAGCACTAGGTTCACGTAGGTCTCACAAGTTATGAGCAGACCTAATAGAGTCTTGCGGATCGGTATGGAGACGTCCGTACTTATCTTCGAGAGGCTATATAGTGTTAGGAAACTACCTTTCTTCATTTTCTATCGTGCAATTGATGTAGTACTAAATATCCTTCTCTTATTCTCTCACAGATGGTGAGAACACGCTCTAATGAGACTCCAGACCAGGGAAGAGCTACTCCCCCAGTTGCTAGAGGCCGAGGGAGGGCTCCAGCCCGTGGTAGAGGGCGAGGACATCCCAGGACTATTCCGGTTATTCCGCCAGTGGATCCAGCAAAGAATCACATTATTGAAAAGCAGGGTGAGGTGCATGTGGCAGAGCCAACTCTGGTGGACTTCATATCTGCACCGGGATTTTAGGATGTCATGGGTCGTATGCTGCGATTCATGGATAATATGACTCAGGCCGGTTTATTTCCGGCAGACCCAACATCATCTCAGGCGGGCGGGGGAGCACAGACCCTACCGCGCAGGCTCATGGATAAGCAGCTGCTGTATATCAGACCCAGGGTGCACTACCCGTGGGTGGAGTCCAACCAGTGGCAGCAGCTACACCTGAGCCCAGGCCATCTATAGCCGCCGATCCTCAGAAACTATTGGACAGATGGACTAGACTACATCCTCCTGTCTTCGTGGGTGAGCGACATGAGGATCCACAGGATTTCATTGATCGTTGCAAGGATAAACTGTACAACATGAGGATATTGGAATCCCATGGGTTGATTTCTCTACTTTTCAACTAGAGGGTAGAGCCCGTAGATGGTGGCAGTCTTATGCTCTTGGCAGACCAGCAGATTCTCCTCCCATGAATTGGGACAGGTTCACCCGTATCTTCTTGGACAGGTATATTCCACCCTCCCAGAGGGAAGAGTTGCGGTTTCAGTTTGAGCAGCTCCAGCAGGGTCAGATGTCAGTGACTGATTATGAGGCGAGGTTTTCTAAATTATCTCGCCATGCACTAATGATACTCCCTACTGAGGCGGAGAGAGTGCGAAGGTTTGTAGCCGGTTTACATACTGGTATTCAGGCCATTATGGCTCGAGAGGTTGAGATGGGTACTTCTTATGAGCGAGTTGTGGAGATAGCCCAAAGGATTGAGGGTGTACGCCAGCGGAGCCGAGAGCAGATTATGAGAGATAAGTGGTTCATGTACTGTGGAGAGTTCAGAGGTGCTCCGTTCGGGGGCAGAGGTCAGTTCGTGAGGGGACAGTCCAGCAGACCCCCATATCCAGCACCACCACCTCCTCGAGGTGCTCCAGTGCGACCTTATCTCAGTGCTATCCCAGAGAGTTCTTACCGCCCACCAGCTATTCAGGGTCCTCCCAGTGGGTATTCAGGTCCCCAGGGCCAGACACTTAGTCAGCAGCCCATCGCACCGAAGAGTTATTACGAGTGCGGGGATCCCAGTCACATGCGGAGGTTTTGCCCCAGGCTTCGGGGTAGACCAGTACAGCAGGGTCAGCAACCTATGCTTATCGGACTAGTTGCTCCACCAGTAGTCCGACCACCCAGAGGTGGAGGACAGGTGGGTAGGGGCCATCCTAGAGGTGGAGGTCAGCTAGGCGGAGGCCAGACAGTTGGTGCTCCAGCTCGGTTCTATGCTTTTCCGGCTAGACCAGATGCAGAGGCCTCAGATGCCGTGATTACAGGTATTATTTCTATTTGTGGCAAAGATGCCTCAGTATTATTTGATCCAGGATCTACGTATTTATATGTGTCATCTCTATTTGCTCCATTCCTGGGTGTTTCTCGTGAGTCCTTGAGTACTCCTGTATATGTGTCCACTCATGTGGGCGATTCTGTTGTTGTGAACCGGATCTACCGGTCCTGTATTATTACATTCTGTGGTTATGAAACTAGAGCAGGTCTCCTATTGCTTGAGATGACCGATTTTGAAATTATTCTGGGCATGGACTAGTTATCTCCATATCATGCTATTCTAGATTGTCATGCCAAGACTGTTACCTTGGCTATTCCAGCATTGCCTAAGCTGGAGTGGAAAGGTTCGCCTATTAGTTCATTTAATCGATTTATTTCTTTTATAAAGGCTCAACACATGGTTGAGAAGGGTTGTTTGGTTTATCTAGCCTATGTTCGGGATACTACTGCAGAGACTCCGGCTATTAATTCAGTGCCTGTAGTTCGGGAGTTCCCCGATGTATTCCCGTCAGATCTTCCAGGTATGGCACCTGATCGTGATATTGATTTCTGTATTGACTTGGCTTCAGATACCCTGCCTATATCTATCCCACCGTATCGCATGGCTCCGAAAGAATTGAAAGAATTGAAAGAATAGCTTGAAGAGTTACTAGCCAAAGGGTTCGTCAGACCGAGTGTATCGCCTTGGGGTGCACCTATATTATTTGTGAAAAAGAAGGATGGAACAATGCGGATGTGTATTGATTATCGCCAATTGAACAAAGTCACTATTAATAACAAGTACCCGTTGCCGCATATTGATGATCTATTTGACCATTTGCAGGGTGCTAGGGTATTCTCTAAGATCGACTTGAGGTCGGGGTACCATCAGTTGAAGATTCAGGATTCGGATGTTCCGAAGACTGCTTTCCGTACTAGATATGGTCATTATGAGTTTCTGGTAATGTCTTTTGGTTTAACTAATGCCCCGGCAGCGTTTATGGATCTGATGAATAGGGTATTCATGCCATATATTGATTTGTTTGTCATTGTCTTCATTGATGACATATTAATCTATTCGTGCAGTAAGGAGGAACATGAGCAGCATATGAGATTAGTGCTTCAGACATTGCGGGAACAAAAGCTATGCTAAGTTCTCTAAATGTGAGTTCTGGCTTGAGTCTGTAGCATTTTTGGGACATATTGTATCGAGCGAAGGTATTAAAGTTGATCCCAAAGAGATTGAGGCAGTTCAGAATTGGCATCGTCCCACTTCGGCGACTGAGATCAGGAGTTTTCTGGGTTTGGCAGGTTATTATCGTCGGTTCATGGAAGGTTTTTCATCTATTGCAGCACCTTTGACCAAATTAACCCAGAAGAGTGCCCCATTCCGATGGTCCGATGATTGTGAGGTGAGCTTTCAGAAGCTCAAGACATCATTGACTACAGCACCAGTGTTAGTGTTGCCTTCCCGTTCGGGGATGTATATAGTGTATTGCGATGCTTCGCGCATTGGCTTGGGTTGTGTATTGATGCAGGAAGGACAAGTTATTGCATATGCTTCACGTCAGCTGAAGCCCCACGAAAAGAATTATCCGGTACATGATTTGGAGTTAGCTGCGATTGTTCACGCTCTTAAGATTTGGAGGCATTATCTTTATGGGGTGTCTTGTGAAGTTTACACTGATCATCGCAGTTTGCAGCATTTGTTCAAGCAGAGGGACCTAAATTTGAGACAGCGTAGATGGCTGGAGTTACTAAAAGATTATGATATTACTATCTTGTATCATCCGGGCAAAGCAAATGTGGTTGCAGATGCCTTGAGCAGAAAGGTGGAGAGTATGGGTAGTTTGGCTTTCATTTCAGCAGAGGAAAGGCCATTAGCCTCAGATATTCAGTCCTTGGCTAACAGACTTGTGAGGCTGGACATTTCAGAGCCCAGCCGAGTTCTTGCATATGTTGTGGCCCGGTCTTCACTATTTGAACAGATCAAGGCTCGCCAGTATGATGACCCACACCTGGTGGTTCTTCGTGAAATGGTACTACGAGGTGATACCAAGGAAGTTACTATTAGAGCGGATGGTGTTCTGCGACTCCAGGATCGTCTATGTGTTCCTAATGTGGATGGGCTGAGGAAAAAGATCCTGGAAGAGGCACACAGTTCTCGATATTCTATTCATCCAGGTGCTACTAAGATGTATCGTGACTTGAGGCAATATTATTGGTGGCGACGAATGAAAAAGGACATAGTTGAGTATGTAGCTCGGTGTCTAAATTGCCAGCAAGTTAAATATGAGCACCAGAGGCCAGGTGGCCTACTCCAGCAGATGACCATACTAGAGTGGAAATGGGAACGAATTACTATGGATTTTGTAGTTGGGTTACCGCGGACCTTGAGGAAGTTTGATGCAGTTTGGGTGAATGTTGACAGGTTGACCAAGTTGGCACATTTTATTCCTATTGTGACTACGTATACTTCAGCGAGGTTGGCCCAGATTTATATTCAGGAGATAGTTCGGTTGCACGGTGTGCCAATTTCCATCATATCAGATAGAGGCCCTCAGTTTACTTCACATTTATGGAGAGCAGTACAGAGTGAGTTGGGGACCCGTGTAGAGCTCAGCACAGCCTTTCATCCGCAGACCGATGGACAGTCAGAGAGGACAATTCAGATTTTGGAGGATATGCTCAAGGCATGTGTGATTGACTTTGGAGGTCAGTGGGATCGTTTCCTGCCTTTGGCCGAGTTTGCTTATAATAACAGTTACCAATCCAGCATCGAGATGGCTCCATTTGAGGCTTTATATGGTCGGCGATGTCGTTCACCTATCGGATGGTTTGAGCCAGGTGAGGCTAAGTTATATGGTACTGATTTGGTAAGGGATGCCTTGGAAAAGGTAAAGTTGATTCAGGAGCGACTTCGTACAGCACAGTCCAGACAAAAGAGTTACGCGGATCAGAAAGCGCGTGATATATCATTTATGGTAGGTGAAAAAGTTCTCTTGAAGGTTTCGCCGATGAAGGGAATTATGAGATTCGGGAAGAAGGGCAAGTTGAGCCCAAGGTTTATAGGCCCATTTGAGGTGTTGAAACGAGTTGGGGAGGTTGCTTATGAGCTTGCCTTGCCTCCCAGCCTATCGGGAGTTCATCCGGTTTTTCACGTATCTATGCTCCGGAAGTATCATGCCGACCTATCACATGTGTTAGTCTTCAGCACAGTTCAGCTAGATAATAGCTTGGGTTATGAAGAGGAGCCAATTGCTATTGTTGATAAACAGGTTCGCCAGTTGAGATCCAAGAGGATTTCTGCAGTAAAAGTCCAGTGGAGGGGCCAACCAGTCGAGGAAGAGACTTGGGAGATCGAGGAAAACATGCGGAGCAGATATCCAGACTTATTCAGCACTTCAGGTATAATTCTAAACCCGTTCGAGGATGAACGTTTGTTTAAGAGGTGGAGAATGTAATGACCCAACCGGTCATTTTAACTTTTAGAACCCCATTACCTAAAATAAAACTTTTCGTAGGTTCTTGTAATGATTTATGACTTGCGGGGATGGTTGGTTCGGGAATTGAAAGTGTTTGAGGTGAAACCGGAACACTTGGTTCCTTAAGTTGGCCTTAAAGTGCTAAGTTTGACTTCGGTCAACATTTTGAGAAAACGACCCCGAAATAGAATTTTGATGATTCCAACAGCTCCGTATGGTGATTTTGGACTTAGGAGAGTGATCGAAATTTTATTTCGAAGTCCGTAGTGAAATTAGGCTTGAAATGGCTAAAATAGAAATTTAAAGTTTGAAAGTTTGACCGGGGAGTTGACTTTTGATACCGGAGTCGGAATCCAGTTTCGAAAATTTTCATAGCTCCATTATGTAATTTATGACTTGTGTGTAAAATTTGAGGTCAATCGGAGTTGATTTGTTAGGTTCCGACATCGAATGTAGAAGTTAAAAATTCTAAGTTTCATTAAGCTTGAATTGGAGCATGATTCGTGATTTTAGCGTTGTTTGATGTGATTTGAGATTTCAAATAAGTTTATATGATATTTTAGGACTTGTTGGTGTTTTGGGTTGAGGTCCCGAGGGCCTCGGGTGAGTTTCGGATGGTTAACGGATCAAAAATAGGACTTAGCTGCTGCAATTTTTCTGCTGGAAATGCTGTCAAAATCGGGCTGCCTGTCAAAATCGAGCTGCCTGACAAAAATCGAACCCCTGACCAAAATCAAGGTCCCTGACAAAATCGAGGTCCCTGACAAAAATCGAGCTCCCGAGATCGAGCTCCCATGATCGAGCTCCCAAGATCGAACTGCATAGATCGAGCTCCCAAGATCGAACTGGGCAGATTTGTAAGTTATAAAAACAGAGGCATTCAACTCATTTGCCATTTTTGACAAACTTGAGCTTGAACAGAGGCGACTTTTGACAGATTTTCAAGGAAAGACATTTGGGGTAAGTGATTCTAACTCGGATTTGATCAATATACACGAATATATCATTGTTTTCACAATTTAATTAGTGTTTTGAGATTGAAATTTGGAAAAGTTTAGAAATCTCATAGAAACAAAATTTTGAGATTTCGGTATCGATTCCGAGTCGAATTTGAGTGAAAGTGGTATGATTGGACTCGTAATTGAATGGGTTATCGGATTTCATAACTTTCGTCGGATTCCGAGAAGTGAGCCCTGCGAGCGAATTTTTAATTAATTTCGGATCTTTTCTTTAAAATGTAGTATTTTCTTATAGAATTGATTCCTATAATATTTAGTGATTGTATCGAATTATTTTGGCTAGATTCGAGCCAGACAGAATTGGATAATCGTGGAAAATGCCTTATAGTGGATTAAATTGGAGCAAGACGAGGTAAGTCTCTTGTCTAATCTTGTAAGGGGGAAATTACCTCATAGGTGATTAAGATTAAATAATTGTTGCTAATTGTGGGGGCTACGTACGCACGAGGTGACGAGAGTCCGTGCGTAGCTACTATTAATGCTAAAGTCCGGGTAGTTTAGGACTCAAAGCATGTATTACTTGTGTAAATTGTATTCTTTGATTAATTAATATTAATTGATATATATGAATATATTGTGAATTGTTTGATAAAGATATTAAAGGATGGAAATCTCATAGGCTTGATTTTCTATTTAAATCAATTAATTATTAAAAGAAATTGTTCTCCTCCCAAATTTATCTTATAATAAACATACTGTCCTTCCGGAGGCACATAAGAAAATGTCCTCCTTTCTTATGGAGCGGGCCGAACGCCTCGGCAGGATAGATGCATCTATGGATTTAAATAAATTCTGTAAATTATTGTAAATTATTGTAAATAAATTATCTCTACTGATTAAATAAATTATTGTAAATTCTGTAAATCATGCTGATTTAAATATTCTAGTTATATTTCAGTTATTATTATTGACCCATAGTGAGTGTCAAAATCGGCCATCTCGTCTCTACCACTTCAAGATTAGGCTTGATACTTACTGGGTACACGTTGTTTACGTACTCATACTACACTTGCTGTACTTTTTGTGCAGGATCTGAGACAGGTACTAGTGGATGACCTATCATCACATACCCACGTCATCCCGAGGCATAGTGGTGAGCTGCCTTTCTAAGCCGTTCTGCAGCTACCGATGTCTCTTCTTATATTTATATTCTGTCTATTTCATTTCAGACAATATTTGGAATTTTGTATAATCTACTAGATGCTCATACACTTGTGATACCGGGTCTTGGCACACACACATTGGTAGAAGTTGGTATTTTATTATTTTCTTGGAATTAAGTTTAACCAATGTACGTATGACTTATTAGTTGGCTTGCCTAGCTGTAGTGTTGGGCGTCATCACGACCTATAGGTGAAATTGAGTCGTGACAATTTCGTTTACATATCGTTACTTGGATCATGCCAAAAGAAGGAAAAATTAGACTTAACATACCTTTAGTGACAACTTTATCGAAGGCGATGAACTTGGCCTTCTTCACACGTAATCTCAATAAGTGAAAAAAATCAGATCCTTTAACTAGTTACACCAGTTGATAATTTCACTTGTTAAACAACAAGGATGCCTTCGTTGTTGCCATTTTTGGTTCATTGCAACATCTACTTTCTAAAGAAAAAATGCTAGTTAAAGAAGATTCTCACTTTTAAATGGTTTCCATTTCTTAGCATATGTACGTTATTTTGTCTTAGTAGTACTGTAAAGTACATGTAGGTCCTACTTTTTACCTAATTTAATAGCCCTTTGGAGTGGATGAGTCATAGAAAGTGATACTAATATACATACACATATATGGCACATTTGCCAAGTATCTTTTCCTTATCCAAACCATTGATAAGAATGTCCATTTATTAGGTGGGACCTACTTAGAACAATAAATTAGATTCCATATCCCCTTAATCCTTTCTCATCCACGGTAAGTGCAAATAAATAACAAATTCATGTATGATAATAAAATTGGGAATTAAAAGTCCTTGTCTCATACTTTCAAAATTATTTAATAATCAACTCATCACATTTATATTTAAAGAAAATCATAAGTGCTTTATAAATTTAAACTATACTAATATATCATAAACATTATGACATCTAGAAAATATATGTTATAAAATTATAATTTTTCCATCCAAATGTCAAGAGTATAAGGTTTTGTACTATTAATTCTCAAAATGGGTAATGATAAATTTTATTATGAGAAAATAATTTCTAGAAAGGATATAAACATAAATTTTCTTATGAGGAAGAAATTTCTTTTCTTATAATAGATAAAATATTATTTAAAAGTTTCCTCATATAATGTGTTTAACTAAAACTTATCAAAAAATATTATACTAATAACTTTTGTTAATCATATTTATCCAATATTTACAAAAGAATGTTTCTCTTAAAAGAAAGTACCATATCAATGCAATATATAACGTTTTCGAAATTCAGTAAACTTACGGGGTCTTACATCTATAACTTCATGTACGACCTTAATCTCTTCCAACTAACATGGTTTTACTACGATGCATCCAAACACTAAGGTACGAGGTATTACATCCTTCCCCCCTAGGATCATTCGTTCTCGAATGTCTAAACTTGATTAATCTTTATCTTAAGTCATGCATATAACTTTGTTCTTAAAATAAAAATTAAAAATTTAAATATTTAACGAAATCTATCATAAGTTGTAACCCTAACATAATCTTAATCTTCTAACATAGAAATTCTAGCAAAAACATAATCAATAGGAGTAAACCCTAAATTTAATTAAACATTAACTAAACCGTAATTTATACAATTAAAATAATTAAAATTACTTAAATTCAAAAATGTAGATAACTAACCTTGAAATGCTAGGAGAGGGGAATTGATTTTGGGTGGCAGAGGATGTCTAGTGTGCTATGGTTGCCGACGGATGAGGCAGTGGGTGCCAGCGGAACAGTGGCAGGGGAAGGGAGGGAGACTTCTAAGGTGCTTTGTTTTTGAATGAGGAGGGAGATAGAAGTTGTTTTTGGATGGGAATTTGGGGGAATCGCGACTGTAAGGAGGAGAAAAAGAGAGATGGAAGAGAGATAGACAAAAGAAGAAAATGGGGAAGAACCCGTCTCTGGCAGGTCTAAATTGAAAATTTCCGACCGAAATCGGTCGAAAAATCTGCCCGGTAAGTTTAAGTGGCCTTTGACAGTTTGACCACGACCATTCCGACCGAAATCGGGCGGTAATTTAATTTTAAATTTTAAAAAAAAATTATTTAATTTAAAAACCAACCGACTTCGGTCGGTTTTAGCCAAGATACAAATTAATTATAGGTACTATATAATATATAATTAGTGTGTGTGTGTGTGTGTGTGTGTGTGTATATATATATATATATATATATATATATATATATATATATATATATATATATATATATATATATTCACACACACACACACACACACATATATATTAAAACGATTGGAGATGTATAACACACACACACTATAACACATTTAAAAATAAAATGTATAGTGCTATAAGATGTAGTGCTATATTAAAACTTAAGTTGTAGCAACAACAACACACACATATATATAGCACTAAATATTTTATTTTTAAATGTGTTATAGCGTGTTGGATGCCGTTACTGTGTCAATTGATCCACTGATGAAGTATCCGAGCAAAGTACTAATAAGGTAATAGAGAATAAAACATTCAAGACTGTGTCGATTGTACACATCTTGGAGCATCTAGTCACTCATTATACCGGAGCATCTAGTCACTTCAACTCCAAGATTTGTTTTCTTATTTAGTCATTGTACCGACCCGGCCGGTCGTTTTGAGTGTATTAGCCCCGATCCCCTATTTACTGCTTCCCCCATATCTTTTTCTGCTTATGTGACTTGCCGGTAGGTTTTGTTGTGGTTTCAGAGTGAATTGGGATACTTAGTCCCTAAAACGGAAGCTTAAGTTCTAGGATTTTTGACCGTAGTTGGAATTATATGAAGACAACTCCGGAATGGAGTTTCGTCAGTTCCGTTAGCTCCGTTGGGTGATTTTGGACTTAGGAGCATGCCCGGAATGTGAATTGGAGGTCTGTAGCTGAATTAGCCTTGAAATGGCGAAAGTTAAATTTTGGGAAGTTTGACCGGTAGTGAACTTTTTTGATATCGGGGTCAGATTCCAATTTCAGAAGTTGGAGTAGGTCCGTAATGTTGAATATGACTTGTGTGCAAAATTTGAGGTCAATCGGACATGATTTGATAGGTTTCGACATCGGTTGTAAAAGTTTGAAGTTTCAAAGTTCATTAAATTTGAAACGGAGGGTGATTCGTGTTTTTAGCTTTGTTTGATGTGATCTGAGGGCTCGACTAAGTTCGTATGGTATTTTATGACTTGTTGGTATGTTTGAGTTTCGGATGCTTAACGGATCGAATTTGGACTTGTGCAATTGCTGAAGCTTTGCTGGTTTCTGGTGTTTCGCACATGCGGTGGGGAGACCGCAGGTGCGGGATCGCATGTGCGGAGTGAAGGGCGCAGGTGCGCTATTGGTCAAGAAGGTCTGTGAGCGCAGGTGCGGAAGTCAAGCTGCAGGAGCAGAGCCCAAAGCTCGTAGATGCGGCCCCATCCATTTAAGTCATTTTCGCACTTGCGAAGAGTTTTCCGCATGTGCGGTTAAAGGATCGCAGAAGCGAGTTTGCTGGGCAGAAAATAGGATTTCGGGGGTTGATTTCCCATTTCGATTTTTGGGAGTTTGAGGGCTCGGTGGGAGGCAATTTTTTGAGATTTATTCAAGGAGATTGTTGGGGTAAGTGGTTCTAACTCGGATTGGACTATATTTCATAAATCTATTGCTATTTTCATATTCTAATTAGGGATTTGAGTTGGAAATATAGGGGAAAATGGTAGAAACATCATAGGCTATAATTTCGAGTTTTGGAAGGTGATTTGAGGTCGGATTCGAGTAATTCTTGTATGGTTAGACTCGTGAGTGAATGAGTGTTCGTATTTTGTGACTTTTACCCGATTCCGAGACGTAGGCCCGGGATGTTTTTTGGGGCAATTTTCTAATTTTTTGCTTTACCTTTGATTTCATTAATTAGATTAATTTCCTATAGTTGTATTTATGGTATGTAATTAATTTTTGGCTAGATTTGGGCCATTCAGAGTCGGATATTCGTGGAAAAGGCATTGTTACCGATTGATTGAGTTGGGTTCGAGGTAAGTGGCTTGCCTAACCTTGTGGGGGGGGGGGGAGGAGGGGAATCCCCTTAGGATTTGGTACTGTTATGATATGTGAGTGCCGTGTATGCGAGGTGACGAGTACATACATGGGCTATTTTTTGTAAAAACCGATTTTACTAAGTAGCAACCTGTTTTCCTTGTTATACCATTTTTCTGAGTAGTAATCTGCTTTTCATTCTTAATTGCGTTATACCAACCTATGTAATTATCCTGTTTAGTCTAATATCGCATGTCTACGTGCTTTAACTGCTTATTTGAACTCTGTGAAGCATGCCTAGTTGATTTTCTATTTTTCCTTATTTTTTATCAGTATTAACTGTAGAAATCCTATTATTAACTGTTGTATTTATCGGTTTGAGCTGTGTATTTACTTTTGAGACTACGAGGCGGTACCTCCGGAGTTCTTCCTATATATTTACTTTTGAGACTATGAGGCGGTACCTCGAGAGTTTTCCCTGCATATTTACTTTTGAGACTACGATGCGGTACATCGGGAGTTCTCCATGTATATTTACTTTTGGGACTACGAGACGGTATCTCGGGAGCGCCCCTGTTGTTATATCATTGTGCGGTGTTATTATTACTTTGTGAATACTTGTTGTTGTCTTCTCTGTTTTACTTCATTTTTATTATAGCATCTGTCTTATTATTATATCCTACTAGGGCCTGGACCTAACCTCGTCACTACTGTACCGAGGTTAGGCTTGGCACTTACTGGGTACTGTTGTGGTGTACTCATGCTACTCTTCTGCACATATTTTGTATGCAGATCCAGGTACTTCTTATCAGCCCCGCTACTAGCTGAGAGTGCTTGCTGCTGTACGGAGACTTCAAGGTATATCTGCCTCATCCGCAGACCTCGGAGTCCCCCTCTATTCCCTCCTATGTCATTTACCTTCCTTACTTCTTTTATTAGACTCTGGTGTATAGAGATACTAGTTTTCTTCTGTAGCTTGTGACTTATGATGTTCCAGGTTTTGAGAATACTGTGTATTACTAGAGTATTGGTTATTATAAATGCCGAGCGTCATTGTTATCAGTTATTTAGTTATCTGTTATAGTTAGTTGTTAAGTTTCGCTTCCATTTTTGTTATTTTCGCATCTTTGGTAGGCTTACCTAGTCGTAGAGACTAGGTGCCGTCATATTTTACGGAGGGAGAATTGGTTCGTGACAGTCACCGATCAAGCATTCGAGTATGAACAGTTGAGAATAAATCATCAACGCTAGTCATATGTATGTAAGTGTAAATTATCATAAATGAAATAAATTCATACACTCTATTAGAATTTATTACACGTATACGAATATGAAGTGCAATTTATACGAAAGCACATGGATGATAAATATTATATATATAATTGATCGAGTTTAATTGATATAGTCGTTGTATCCAACATGCTATGATATATATATGTATGTGTGTGTGTGTGTGTGTGTGTATTATATATATAATTTATATTGTTAAATATATATAGATTGTATATATTTAGATTGTAAATAACAATAATTTATAAGTGGTTGACTATTTTTGACCACTAATACCGACCGAAATTAGTTAGTATATTCATAATAATTTTAAAAACTTATTTTTGTTATAGGAAAAAAATAATTGAGCTTGGGCGGAAAAAATTAAATCAAAATTTTCCACCAAATTCGGTCAGTATACTTGAATTTGTTTAATTAAATTTTTTTTGGTAGATAATATACAAGTCTGACCGGGCTTGATCAAATATTAACCAATAAATAACCTAGTAGCTTAAAGTTGAACCATATCAGTGTTTATCATAAAATACCGTAGTAATCATATTGATGAAACATACCATTACAAATTATATATTGGGTGAGAGCTACAAATCAGAAAAATCAAACAAAGCAAGTAAACAAAATAAAAGTCTCGTATTCCACTTAGTAATAATATTAAGGGACCAAATAATTAAACATGCAAAATCATACAACAAAACAGAAATAATGCAGATTCCAAACTCCTAGTAATTAAAGACTTGGAAGTGAGGAGGAGGCAAACTGAAGAAGTTCCTCATCACATTCAAATGCAGACATATGTTGTTTCTGCAACATCACTCGCGCCTCCACGCCTCGCCCAGTTTGGTAATCTTTCAAGAAGAAGAAATTCTTGAAAGGACCAGTTCCTAGACACACTCTTTCAGGTTTTCCCCATCCAAAATCTACACTGTAGAATGGGAATTTGCAAAGGTTGCTGCAAAAATACATAGTAGTAGTAGTACAATTTTCATCTTTTTCTTCAAATGGTAATTTTCCTTTTTTCATGGAATCTACTATTTCTAAAACCAGTTCATTTTCATCAACTTGGTCTTTCTTGTACGCTACCTCAACTTCCTTCCTTAGATTATGAACCAATCTTGGCAACTCAATATCTTGCGTAGCTGCTGTGGAGAACATGGATAAGAGATTTCCAATTGCACTTCGTGGTAGACGAGGTTTGATCATCGTACGTACATTTAAGTGGTGAACCAACTTAGATGGTTGTATATTTGCAGAACTTGATGCTGCTGCCTTTGTTGCAGATTTGTAAAGAAGTGCACTAACAACTTCAGCCCGTGTTGGGTTCTCTGCTCCTGATTCAATTGCTATCTTCAATCCCAAAAAATGTAGTCTTTTTTTGCAAGATAAATTTATTTAAGTAGGTGACACATTTAAGAGTACCTTTAACAAATATAAAAGACAAGTTTCTTTTGCAACCAATTTTCATGCTATGCTATAATAATATGTTCTTTATAATAACACTTTGCTATAACAATCAAAAAATAGCTAGTGAACTGGTGGTAGTATTACCTTAGCTCGAAGAGCATCCAATTTGGCAGCCGGAAAAATGAATCTTTTCTGTACGCACTCACTGACATTAGACATTATTTGTGGAGCAACAAGAGGACCATTTAGTGAAGAGAAAATAGAATCTCCTACAAATCTAGGAGAAGGAACTACAAATCTACGATCACGAGTGACATTAGCCCAATGATTAAGAAAATTAATCACAGAGCAACCATCGCCAATCTTATGCGATAAACATGCACTAATGGCTATTCCCCCACAATCAAACTTACTTAAGTAAATTATCACCTTCATAATTATTCTTCCAAGGCAAGTCCTTTGGAAAAACTATACTCTCTGCATCAGTTGCATGAGGATGGTTAAGGATTTCAGACATAGGACAATTTATTTTAACACTCAAGAACTCAGCTCCCATGTCATTACACTCAACAGTAGCATTGTCTCTCAATATTCCTGCGTAAGGATAGTAAGAGACTAGAGTTTGTGACAGAGATGTCTGCAACAAATCAGCTAAATGGGAAAGTTGAGAATTGTTTGACTCTTCTTTTTGTTGTTTAGGGTAAAAAAATGCAAAAGGAATATACATATTACTTAGGGATTGATCGACGAAAGAGAGCTTGTGGTATCTAACCTTAGGAGGGGTAAGACAAGAAGGTTTGACGAAGGATTTGTCACAAATGGAAACAAGTGATGATAATAATGCCGAAGCGGCCATGATATGGTTAATGAACAAATAACACTACTTCAATTCCCTAGCTTTATGCGATACTCCTATATATCAATTAATTGCCTACGCCATTTTAAATATGCATAAACGTACACATATATATACACACAATTGGAAATTAGTATGACACTATGACTATATACGCACACACAAGGAAATACTAAGTATGACCAATTAGGTATATGTACACTTACCTCGTAAAAAATAAAAGTAGAAATTGATATTTATAGGTTTATCTATGATGACTCCTTCGGTCTTAATTTATGTGATGATATTTCTTCTTATGTCTAAAAATGACATATTTTTGTATTTATAATTATTGTAACTTTAAATTTTATTTTATTCTTAATTAGATAGTTTATAGTCGGTCGTACAATTTATGACTTGTTTTAAATTATAAATTTCTTATGTCCTTATTTTTTTTTTTAAACTTTTGAATCTAAATCAAACATTGTCACACTAAATGGGATGGCGAGAGCACTACTATAGACTATAATCACAAACCAAGATAATTGGCATGTTTGGATGGTTGTTACATATCGTTTCATAATGTATCGTATCATATTATATGGTATTGTATTGTACTGTTTGATGAATATAATATTTGGATAGACTGTACCATTTGTCATCATTTCATGATATCACGCACTAGCAATATAAAGAATAAACTTGCAATATTATAAAGAAAAATTATGATACGAGGTAGAATTATTATATAAAAAGATAGGGAAAAGGATAAAAGAAAATTATTTATTAATAATGAAGGGCGAGATGAGAGAGAAAATCAGGTAACGACGTGACCATGCGACCAAACCAAATCGGTCGTTACATAAAGTTGCACTTTTCGTCGTTACGTAACGACGGATTTAACGATACGATACAATACAATTTAAGCAACAATAAAAGTAAACATTGTCTTTAAAGTAACACTACGATACAATACAATACGTAACAACCATCCAAACAAGCCGTAAAAAGAAAAAAGTGAACCAAAATGAGCACTCTCCAAGGATTATTCAATGCAAGATCAAATTGTATGGTTGAGGAATGACGGTAGTGATCTTTTCATAAATGGATGGATACAAGTTGCTGCAATCTTAGTACAGAGACGATCCACATATACGTCTTATTTTTACTGTTATATCGAGAGTTACTTTATGTATTGCTTAGCTTAAAAAGGGATGATGGATTTGTTTTATAATTGGCCGAATTTCTGGATCCCGATTTGATATAAAAAGCACGTGCCAATTTACAATTCACTGTTGGAGCCCAATAATGGAATGGAATTGTGTGGAGGATTGTTTTCGTGCGTGGAGCCGACGGCTATAAAAAGGAGTAGCTCTTTCACTTCCACGTACTACACATAAACAAGAGACGCATTACAAACAGTGTAAGAAGAAAACATATAATGTGTGACAAAAAATAGTGTGTATACTGTCGTACCCCATTTTAATGGGGTCAAACTAGAATATAGCATATTATAATTTGGAAGGTTTAATTAATTAAATAAATCGTCATTTAATTATTTTAATGGTGAATTAATATATCAATTTTAGCTATGTAATTCTTAATATTAACTCTGTTTTATGATCAACTTGACCTTAGAAATTTTAGGTAATAATTCTAATTATCTCAAAAGAAAGGGGTAAGGCACCTTTTAAGATTCATTGAAAATGATTAACCGGACAAACTTTGGTTGATTTTGGAGCAGGCTTAGTAGATAGCGTTTTAGGCCATTGGTTTGGCGTGCCTAGCTCTTAAAAGAAGGCTTATTGAGCAAGGATTTTAAACTTGAATTTGAACTTGAATTCTTCTTGTATTTCTTTGGGGTTTTAATTAGACCATGATAATCCTATACTAATAATATTAATATTAGTTAAATAATCTATTATGTATGTTTTAACAAAAATTCCAATTTCTAATCAACTAGTGATTAGATAATGTAACTATGATATTGTAAAAGATTAATAAGCGACCATTTTATAGCTTGTTAAATAAATGTCATAGTATTACTATAGTAAATATTTTACAAAAGATGTGAAATTGAAAAATATTTACCATTTGATTAACCAAAGGAAAATAAGATGCTTCTCTCGAACCACTATATAATAATAATAATAATAATAATAATAATAATAATAATAATAATAATAATAATAATAATAATGTAGGAGTCCTAATATTTCAACTCATCAAGAATCACATCTTCGAAGTATGTTGCCTTCGTTAAACGACTTCCGCAATTGGAGATTTCCTTGAACATATATTTTTTTTTTCTTTTTTCATCAAGTCTATTTATGTCAGTTTATCCTTCATTCCCTTGCCTTCATCCCACTAATTTTTTTTAAAACTCCTATTAGAGAGGATCAAGTGAAGGATAGCATTAGCTTTTGAGGTAAAGAATATATATCAGTGTCAATAAGATTTCGGACATATTTCACTATTATAGACATAATGTTTTAATTAGGGATTCCCACCCGTTTTCTACATGAGTTAGTTTTTATTTTTACAACTTTGATGCAGTAATTATTATATTCTTAAAGGTTTAGCTGGAAAGTATAGTCTTCCAACAATTTTGTTAGTAAATCATTCCTTTTTTTGAATTAGATAGGAAGTTCTAAAATTTAATACTTTAAATTTAATTAAAATTTATCTTATAATAATAATTTTAAAAAAGAAATATTTAACTTCGAACCATATTTATAATGCAAAAGCATTCTACCACGAAGGACAAGATTCTATTCATAAAACTTATAACATATATATTCCTCAATCATAACTGGTAGTAGAGTTATCGTGATATAAAATTCATGGTGTAAGTTAGCAATCAAAACCTACTTTTCGAGTATATTGGTAAAACTCATACTAAGTAAATAGAAGTTTGCATTAAATGAGAGCATGTACGCCACAACACACCCATATATTTATAACAAAATATAGTATTGATGTTATTCAATATGTATTACTATAATGAATAATGAAACTAGTATACTTTCTGAAACAAAAAACAGAAACACAAAGTTAGCAGCAACAAAATATCAAAATAATATTTGAAAATAATTTCGGATTAAATCGAGCTCATTAAATGCACAATGTGTCATTAAGAAAATTATTCCCCTCAAGTACCCGAGGTGCTGGAATACTCCCATGATAGAACAATTAACTCACCAGTGTATTGGTAGCAAAACCTCTAATGAATTTTGAGCCACTCAATGGTTGTAAAACACACTGAAAAATTTGGTGTAGAAGAAGAAGAAGATTAGAAAATTTCGTAAGAAAAAATTCTAGGATAAAGGCATATTTATAGCCATTTTCTAGCACTGTTTCTCAAAAGGTTTGCAACCAATTTTAGGGCAAACCTTTTCAGAAACAGGCATGGTTGTTGGAACAGATGGGAACATTTCCCATTTAAAATATTTCGAGAAAAGGATTAAAAATAATCTGGGAAAGAAATGGATCGGGTCGCGTCGCGAGTCCTGGCTTATTTCGGGTTGAATTTTCGTTAATTAATAAAGTAATTGAAAGAAATTTTGTCCAAAAAGATTAATCAATCAATCATTGACCAAATCCGAATCTGAATTCGAAGCCGAGTCGAGCGAGCAACGACGATGACGACGTGAGCCTTACTTTCTTTCCAACCCAAGTAACACCAAGAGAAGTGTTTTCTCAATATAAGCACATTCACGTTTCTTTCTACCACTAATGGGGGACACTTGCTCTTTCCAAAGCAAAATGGAGCTCACTTTCCCTCCACTTTCTTCCCTCCATTTCCCATTCATCAATCTTTTAATCCCGACAATCCCCCACATTAATAAGGAATGGCTATAAGACAAAGGAATGCACGGACGAGTGTGTGATTTACATGCAAGGATTAATTGTATCTAGATAAGTAGATTTCCCTTTGAACTTTCCGTAGTGAACTTATATCAGATATATTCGGTCAGTTGGTAGATTTGATATCTTTGAACCGTCGAGCTTTATTATATACCTAGACAACATAAGTCACATAATCAACCCTTAACCATCTATGGTTCTCACGAGTTTATTCGTTTCAGCTATGAACACCGCCTAATTTCATGAGTGTTTAGAGAATAGGCCTTTACTTTCATTCCCCTTGATGCGGCTTATACTTCACACTCACATAGGTGATTTTTAATGTGCAATCCTATAGACACGCTATCTGGTCACTTCCTGCTAGACTTAATGCTTTATTGATTCATCAAAAAGCTTTAATGTTTTACCCTGATTTTTGAACATTGCCTTAAGGCCGTTGACATGTCATACCTAAAACTATACACATGATATTGTTTGCAAAACCTCTAACAAAACAGGACCATAATATATAAGTCGGGATAGGCCTCCTGACATCCTCATAAAACAAAATAACATATACAGAACATGATTTAGCAATATTCCAGGAAGAAGTGGAGCTCACCAACCAAACACTGATATTTGAAGGGAGCCTACAATTGAGGGTCCTCGCCTCATCTATTTACACTTGCGTGGCAAGAAGCACATCTCCCACAGGCAAAGGGACGTCAGTACGAAGAATGTACCGAGTATGTAAGGCAGAAATGAAATATAATAATAAGATACTATCACCAGGAGGGATAAGAGTCAACCTGTAACCTCTGAGTTTTCGCTGAGGGCCATAACATATAAAATAAGTCTAATCTCATATATATAAATAAAATTACAATATAATAGTTCTGATTACATCATTCTCGTGACGTTAACTTCCCGACTCATCAGTGGCAACTGCCCGACCGGCCGTAGCGTGGTGGTAAATGCATGACTCCCCGGCCGACCGTATCTCGGTGGTAAATGTAAAACTGCCCAACCAGCCATAGCTCGGTGGTAAATGCATGACTGCCCAACCGGTCATAGCTCGGTAGTAAATGATGATGCATGACCGCCCAACCAGCCATAACTCAGTGGTAAATGATGATGCATGACTGCCCAACCGGTCGTAGCTTGGTGGTAAATGATAATGCATGACTGCCCAACCGGCCATAACTCATTGGTAAATGATGATGCATGACTGCCCAACCGGTCGTAGCTCGGTGATAAATGAAGATGCATATAATACTACATTATGAACATTAACATCTTTATTAAATGCCTCAATAGAGAGTTAGAAACATACTTAAGCATGCTTTGAATATTATTTTACATGAATGAATAACGTAAACATTCTTAACTACTAAGAGTAGAACCATTTATGAAATAATATTACGTTTAAGTATCGTTACTTGGATCATGCCAAAAGAAGGAAGGATTAGCCATAACATACCTTTAGTGACGACTTTATCTGTGATGACCCAAAATGTCATCTCTAAATTTAATAATTAATTCGGTATTCTAAGACCTCAAAAAATACTATTTATCATTCCTCGACTTGTATGCGCAGTCCGTTAAATTTTTCGAAAAGTTTTTAATTGAAAATTGGATTAAAATATGAATTATAGCTTTAAAACTCAACCGAGTTGACTTTGGTCAACATGTTGAGCAAACAGACTCGGATTAGTGTTTTGATAGTTCAGATAGGCCTATATCGTGATTTGGGACTTGAGCGTATGCCCAGAATCAAATTTCGAGGTCCCTAGCCCGAGATATAGAATTTTGATGAAAACTTAAAGTTTAAGTTCAATTAGTGATCGGATGTCGAATTATATGCAAACGACCCCATAATAGAATTTTGATGATTCCAATAGCTCCGTATGGTGATTTTGGACTTAGGAGCATGATCAGAATTTTATTTGAAAGTCCGTAGTGAAATTAGAATTGAAATGACTAAAATAGGAATTTAAAGTTTGGAAGTTTCACCAGGGAGTTGACTTTTTGATATCGAGGTCGGAATCCAGTTCCCAAATTTTCACAGCTCAGTTATGTCATTTATGACTTGTGTGCAAAATTTGAGATCAATAGGACTTGATTTGATAGGTTTCGACATCGATGTACAAGTTGGAAATTCTTAAGTTTCATTAAACTTGAATTGGGGTGTGGTTTGTAATTTTAAAGTTGTTTGATGTGCTTAGAGGTTTTAAATAAGTTCGTATGATGTTTTAGGGCTTGTTGGTGTATTGGGTTGAGGTCCCGAAGACCTCAGCTGAGTTTCAGATGGTTAACGGATCAAAAGTGGGACTTAGCTGTTGCAAAAGTTGCTGCAATTTTTCTGCTGGAAATGTTGTCAAAATCGGGCTCCCTGACCAAGTGTCAAAATCGGGCTCCATGACCGAGATACAAAATCGGGCTCCCTGACCAGTGTACAAAATCGGGCTCCCTGACAGGGGTACAATATTGGGCTCACTGTTTTCACCATTTAATTAGTGCTTTGAGATTGAAATTTTGAGAAACTTTTAGAAATCTCTTAGAAACGAAATTTTGAGATTTCGGTGTCGATTCAGAGTCGGATTTAAGTGAAACTGGTATGGTTGGACTCGTAATTGAATGGGCTATCGGATTTTGTAAGTTTTGCCGGATTCAAGATGTGGGTCCCACATGCAATTTTTGGAGTTAAATTTCAGAGTTTTATGGAAAAATTATATTTTCATGTGGAATTAATTCCAATAAATTTTATTGACTTAAATAAATTATTTGTAACTAGATTCGAGGCATCTGAAGGCTGATTTGCGAGGCAAAGGCATAGCAGAGTGAAGAATTTCACGCTCTGAGGTAAGTAACAGTTTTAAATTTGGTCCCAAGGGTATGAAACCCCAAATTTTGTGTCATATCATTATTTTGTAGGTGATACACATGTTAGGTGACGGGCATGTGGGCGTGCACCGAGGGATTGTGACTTGGTCCGTCCCGTGAAAATTGTAATGCTGAAAAACTTGTTGATAGTTATGTGCTCTCTATGTGTTATGGAAATTGGACTATAAGTCATGCTAGAAACCATGCTTAGGCTATATGTTGGTATTGTTGGGACCCACAGAGGTTGTGCACATGTTGAATTATCTGCTTAAATTGTTGTTTTGTACTCAATCACAATTTACTTAATTATTTTACCTCAGTCTCTATTGTTCATAATTGATGTATAATATCATTGTTGTTTGGGTTGATTTTATGATTGTTGAGAGCCCGAGAGACTAGAGAGCTTTATGAATGAGTGAGGCCGATGGCCTGATTGTGAGATATTATACTATAGCATGTGAGTTGGTTGTGGAACACGTGAGTTATCCGTGCAGATCCTTATATTATACTATAGCACGTGAGTTGGCCGTGCAGCACGTGAGTTGGCCGTACAACACGTGAGTTGGTCGTGCGGATCCTTATATTATACTATAGCACGTGAGTTGGCTGTGCGAATCCAGATATTTATATTATGGCACGTGAGTTGTCTGTGCAACATGTGAGTTGTCCGTACAGATTATAGCGCTTGGGCTGTAAGAGCCCCTCCGGAGTCTGTGCACCTCCAGTGAGCGCGGGTACCCATTGAGTGTGAGTGTTGAGGGCTAGGAGCCAAGTGAGTGATTGTTGTCCTGAGAGAATGTACTTGTTTTTCATTGGTTGATGCACTTAGTTGCTGTCTGTTATTATCGTAAAATTTTTGAAAGATTCTATATCCGGATTACATGAACTTAAATTGTATAAAATTGATTTGACTTAAACTGCCGGATTTGAAAGCATGTCTATTCTTTGCTGGAATTACTGAACATGAACTATAATTGTATAGCTCGTCACTATCTTCAGTTTCTTATTTATTATTGTTACTTGCTGAGTTGGTTGTACTCATACTATACCCTGCACTTCGTGTGCAGATTCAGGTATTTCCGGACATAGCAAGTGTTGATTCTTCCGTACAACCGATTTTTCGGAGATTCAGAGGTAGCTACTGTGTTTTGTTGACCTTGTCTTTCCTTCCCTATCTCCTTATTACTGTATTTTGGTCTTAGATTATTGTAGACCGTACTTTTCTAGACTTGTATTCATATTAGATGCTCATGTACTCAGTGACACCAGATTTTGGGGAGTGTTCGTATTTGTATTTGTTAGATTTCATATTGTATTTAATTATTATATTTTCAAACTTAAAAGAAATTATGATTTATTGATATTATCGACTTGCCTAGTATCGCGATATACGCCATCACGACATGTTAGGATTTTGGGTCGTGACAAGTTGGTATCAGAGCCTAGGTAACATAGGTCTAACGAGTCATAAGCAGGTTTAGTAGAGTCTTGCGGATCGGTACGGAGACATCTGTACTTATCTTTAAGAGGTTGCAGAACCCTTAGAAAAATATTTACTTTCTTGTATTCTGTCGTGCGAATTTGTTGATTCCGGAAACTAAATTTCTGTTATTTTATTCTCTCACAGATGGTGAGGACACGTACTACCGAATCGGACAGTCAGCCACCAGTTCCACCAGTTAGGGCCGCGAGGCCCGCACCTAGTTGGACCAACACCGTAGTACCACTAGTTGCTCCAGCTCATGCACCAGCTGTGCCCATTGAAATTCCAGGCCTTTAAGAGACTTTGGCCCATATATTGGTAGCTTGCACTGGTCTTGCTCAGGTGGTTTTGGCTCAAGCCGCACCTGCCCTTTCTCAAGCCGGGGGAGGTACTCATACCCATGTTGCCCTTATTCCAGACCAAGTAGTACAGGGACTTCAGATTCCGGGGGCACTACCAGCCCAACTGACTATAGCTGCTCAGGCCCCGGTAGTTTCTGTTATGACAGATGATTAGCAAAGGAGACTTGAGAGATTTGAGAGGCTTCTATCTCTACCATTTAGCGGTACTGAGTCAGAGGATGCTCAGGGTTTTCTGGATAGGTGTCAACGGATGCTTCAGACAGCGGGTTTTCTGGATACCAGTGGGGTCTCATTCACTACTTTTCAGTTTTCTGGGGCTGCACTCAGATGGTGGGAGACTTACAAGAGGAGTAGGCCTGTTGCGCAATACCCCTTACTTGGCAGCAGTTCTCCGTGGTCTTTTTGGAGAAGTTCGTGCCTCAGTCCCGCAGAGAGGAGCTGCGTAGGCAGTTTGAGCAGCTTCACCAGGGTGATATGTCTGTGATGCAATACGAGATGAGATTTTCTGAGTTGGCTCGTCACCCAGTCTGGATGGTTCCCACTGATAGGGAGAGGATTATGAGGTTTATTGATGGCCTCACATATCAGCTGCGATTACTTATGACTAGGGAGAGAGTATATGGTGGAGGCTAAGAGGCCTCGTGGTCCAAGTGATTACAGTGATGTTCCTTCAGGGATCAGTCGTACCGCGGTAGGGGTCGTTCTTACAGACACGCCCAGATGGGTCGTCCTGTTCATCGTGGTGCATCAGCTAGTCACGGTTCTTACAGTGCTCGCTCAGGCCAATCTTCATTCAGTGCACTACCAGCACAGAGTTCTCATCATGTCTCATCCGCTCAGGCTTCTGTAGGTAATTCCTTGGGTTCAAGAGCAGTAGTTTCGTTAGAGAAGGGGTTGTTTCGAGTGCGAAGAATTTGGTCATTTCAAGAGAGAGTGTCCTAGGCTATTGAGTGGGGCTCGACAGCAGAGTTCTCGACCGCAGGTACCAGCACCAGTAGTTACACTACCCGCCCAGGGTCAGGCAGCTAGGGGTCGCCAAAGAGGGGGAGGCCGATCAGGAGGCGAGCAGTATCGATTATATGCTTTTCCTGCCAGGTCAGATGTTGTTGCCTCAAATGCAGTGATCACAAGTATTGTTTCAGTGTGCCACATGGAGGCTTCTATATTATTTGACCTTGGTTCCACTTATTCATATGTATCATTTCATTTTGCTCATTATCTAGATATGCCCTGTGAGTCCTTGGTTTCACCTGTTTGTGTATCTACACCGGTGGGCGATATTATTATTGTAGACCGTGTGTGGTAACTATTGGGGAACTGGAGACTAGAGTTGATCTCTTATTACTCGGTATGGTTGATTTCGATGTAATTCTGGGTATGAATTGGTTGTCTCCATGTCATGCTATTCTGGACTGTCATGCAAAAATTGTGAAATTGACGATGCCGGATTTGCCAAAGGTTGAATGGAAGGGTTCTTTATATCTTGTTTCTAGTAGGGTAATTTCTTATTTGAAGGCCCAACATATGGTTGGAAAGGGATGCTTGTCATATTTGGCCTTTGTGAGAGATGTTGATGCAGATACTCTTATTATTGATTCAGTACCGGTCGTGCAAGACTTTCCGGATATATTTCGTGCAGACCTGTCGGGTATGCCACCCGACAGGGATGTTGATTTCGGTATTGACTTGGTGCAGGGCACTCAGCCCATTTCTATTCCTCCATATCGTATGGCACTAACTGAATTAAAAGAATTAAAAGAGAAACTTCAGGAACTCCTTGAAAAGGGGTTTATTAGGCCTAGTGTGTCACCTTGGGGTGCACTGGTTCTGTTTGTGAAAAAGAAAATTGGTACTATGCGGATGTGCATCGACTATAGGCAGTTGAACAAAGTTACAATCAAAAATAAATATCCCTTGCCGCGTATTGATGACTGATTTGACCAGCTTCAGGGAGCGAGGGTGTTCTCCAAAATTGATTTGAGGTCTGGGTATCACCAGTTGAAATTTCAGGATTTGGATATTCTCAAGATGGCATTCAAAACTCGTTATGGACACTGAATTTCTTGTGATGTCTTTTGGGCTAACCAATGACACAACAACATTTATGCATTTGATGAATAGTATATTCCAGCCATATCTTAATTTATTTATCGTGGTATTTATTGATGATATTCTAGTGTACTCACGTAGCCAGGAGGAGCATGCACGACACTTGGGTATTGTATTACAGAGGTTGAGAGAGGAGAGACTTTATGCTAAATTCTCTAAGTGTTAGTTCTGTCTTAGTTCAGTGGCATTCTTGGGACATATAGTGTCCAGTGAAGGAATTAAGGTGGATCCGAAGAAAATAGAGGCGATTTAGAATTGGCCCAGGCCATCTTCAGTTATTGAGATTCGGAGTTTTCTCAGCTTGGCCGGTTATTATCATCGCTTTGTGGAGGGATTCTCGTCTATTGCATCGCCTATGACTAAATTGACCCAGTAAATGTGCTCCGTTCAGGTGGTCGGATGAATGTGAAGAGAGCTTTCAGAAGCTCAAGACATCTTTGACTACAGCTCCAGTATTGGTATTGCCTACATGTTTAGATTTGTATACTGTGTATTGTGACGCGTCCGTATTGGTCTCGGCGCAGAACCTATGTAAGACGGTAGGGTGATTGCCTATGTGTCCAGACAGTTAAAGGTACATGAGAAGAATTATCCAGTCCACGATCTTGAGTTAGCAGCTATTGTTCATGCCTTAAAAATATGGCGGCATTACTTGTACGGTGTCCAGTGTGAGGTATATACAGATCATCGGAGTTTACAATATCTGTTTAAATAGAAGGATCTTAATTTGCAGCATCAGAGATGGTTGGAGTTGCTTAAGGATTATGATATCACCATTCTCTATCATCCTGGAAAGGCCAATGTAGTGGCTGATGCCTTGAGTCGTAAGGCGGAAAGTTTGGGCAGCTTAGCATATTTACCGGTAGTAGAGATGCCTTTAGCCTTGGATGTTCAGGCTTGGCCAACCAATTTGTCAAATTGGATGTTTTCGAGCCGAGTCGAGTTTTGTCTTGTGTGGTTTCTTAGTCTTCTCTTTATGATCGTATCAGGGAGCCTCAATATGATGACCCCCATTTCCTTATCCTTAAGGATACAGTTTAGCACGGTGACGCTAAGGAAGTCACTATTGGAGATGACGGTGTACAACGGATGCAGGGCAGGCTATATGTACCCAATGTAGATGGCTTGCATGAGTTGATTCTCCAGGAGGCTCACAGTTCGCGGTACTCCATTCATCCGGGTGCTGCAAATATGTATAAGGACTTAAGACAACACTATTGGTGGAGGCAGATGAAGAAAGACATAATGGAGTATGTAGCCCGATGTCTAAATTGTCAACAAGTGAAATATGAGCATCAATGACCGGGTGGATTGCTTCAGAAGTTAGAGATTCTAGAATGAAAATGGGAGAGGATCACTATGGATTTCGTTATTGGGCTCCCACGGACTCAGAGATAGTTCGATGCATCTTGGGTGATTGTGGATAGATTGACCAAGTCAACTCATTTAATTCCTGTGGTTACTACTTACTCTTCGGAGCAGCTGGCTCAGGTCTATATTCGCGAGATTGTTAGACTCCATGGCGTACCGATATCTTTCATCTCTGACCGGGGTACGCAATTTACATCATGGTTCTGGAGGGCAGTATAACGTGAGTTGGATACTCGGGTAGAGTTGAGTACAATATTTCACCCTCAGACGGATGGGCAGTCCGAACGCACTATTCAGATACTGGAGGATATGCTTTGTGCGTGTGTGATAGATTTTGGGGGTGCTTGGGATCAGTTCTTACCACTTGCGGAGTTTGCTTACAACAATAGTTACCAGTTAAGCATTCAGATGGATCCATATGAGGCCATGTATGATAGGCGGTGCCGGTCTCCAGTGGGTTGGTTCGTACCGGGCAAGGCTAGACTATTGGGTACAGACTTGGTTCAGGATACCTTGGAAAAGGTTAAGTTGATTCAGGATCGACTTCGTACATCCCAATCTAGACAGAAGAGTTATGCGGATCGGAAGGTTTGTGATGTTACATTCATGGTTGGTGAGCAGGTATTGCTCTGGGTTTCGCCTATGAAGGGTGTGATGAGGTTCGGGAAGAAGGGAAAGTTGAGCCCTAGGTATATTTGGCCTTTTGAGATTCTTGAGAAAGTTGGAGAAGTGGCTTACAGACTTGCACTACCACCTAGTCTCTCTGCAGTTCAGCCGGTATTCCATGTTTCTATGCTTTGGAAATATCACGGCGATCTGTATCATGTGTTAGACTTCAGTTTGGTTCAGTTGTACAAGGATCTATCTTATGTTGAGGAACCAGTGACTATTTTAGATAGGCATGTTCGAAAGGTGAGGTCAAAGAATATTTCTTCCGTGAAGGTTCAGTGGAGGGGTCATCCGGTCGAGGAGGCGATTTGGAAGACCGAGCATGATATGCGCAGCTGTTATCCACACTTATTCACCAGCTCAGGTACGTTTTCTAACTCCGTTCGAGGACGAACGTTTGTTTTAGAGGTGGAGAATGTGATGACCCAAAATGTTATCTCTAAATTAAATAATTAATTCGGTATTCTAAGACCTCAAAAAATACTATTTATCATTCCTCGACTTACGCGCATAGTCCGTAAAATTTTTCGGAAGGTTTTTATGTGAAAAATGGATTAAAATATGAATTAGAGCTTTAAAACTCAATTGAGTTGACTTTGGTCAACATTTTGAGCAAACGGACTCGGATTATTGTTTTGACAGTTCCGATAGGTCCGTATCATGATTTAGGACTTGGGCGTATGCCCGAAATCAAATTCTGAGGTCCCTAGCCCGAGATATGAAATTTTGATGAAAAATTAAAAGTTTAAGTTCAAATAGTGTCCGGATATTAAATTATGTGCAAACGACCACGAAATAGAATTTTGATGATTCCAACAGCTCCGTATGGTGATTTTGGACTTAGGAGCATGATCGGAATTTTATTTGGAAATCCGTAGTGAAATTAGACTTGAAATGACTAAAATAGGAATTTAAAGTTTGAAAGTTTGACCACGGAGTTGACTTTTTGATATCGAGGTCGGAATCCAGTTCCCAAAATTGTTACAGCTCAGTTATGTCATTTATGACTTGTGTGCAAAATTTGAAGTCAATCGGACTTGATTTGATAGGTTTCGACATCGAATGTACAAGTTGGAAATTCTTAAGTTTCATTAAACTTGAATTGGGGTGTGGTTTGTGATTTTAAAGTTATTTGATGTGATTAGAGGTTTCAGATTAGTTCGTATGATGTTTTAGGACATGTTGGTGTATTGGGTTGAGGTCCCGAGGGCCTCATGTGAGTTTTAGATGGTTAACGAATCAAAAGTGGGACTTAGCTGCTGCAAAGGCTGCTGCAATTTTTCTGCTGGAAATGTTGTCAAAATCAGGCTCCCTGACCAAGTGTCAAAATCAGGCTCCCTGACCAAGTGTCAAAATTGGGCTCCCTGACCAAGTGTCAAAATCGGGCTCCCTGACCAAGTGTCAAAATCGGGCTCCCTGACCGGTGTACAAAATCGGGCTCCCTGATAGGGGTACAAAATCGGGCTCCCCAACCGAGGTAGAAAATCGGGCTCCCTGACCGGGGTACAAAATCGGGCTCACTGACCGGCGTACAAAATGGGCTCCCTCACAGATCTGTAAGTTATAAAAACAGGGGACTTCGTCCCATTTGCCATTTTTGACGAATTGGAGCTTGAGGAGAGGCGATTTTGATATATTTTTAAGGAAAAACATTGGGTTAAGTGATTCTAACTCGGATTTGGTCAATATACACGAATATATCATTGTTTTCACTTTTTATTTAGTGCTTTGAGATTGAAATTTTGAGAAACATTTAGAAATCTCATAGAAACGAATTTTTGAGATTTCAGTGTCGATTCAGAGTCGGATTTGAGTAAAAATAGTATGGTTTGACTCGTAATTGAATGGGTTATCGGATTTTATACGTTTCATCGGATTCCGAGACGTGGGCCCCATAACGAGTTTTGGAGTTAAATTTCAGATTTTTATGGAAAAATTATATTTTCATATGGAATTAATTTCAATAAATTTTATTGACTGAAATAAATTATTTGTGACTAGATTCGAGACATTCGGAGGCCGATTTGCAAGGCAAAGGCATAGTAGAGTGAAGAATTTCACGCTATAAGGTAAATAACAGTTTTAAATTTGGTCCTAAGGGTATGAAGCCTCAGATTTTGTGTCATGAGATTATTTTAGAGGTGACGCACATGCTAGGTGACGGGCGTGTGGGCATGCACCCAGGGGATTGTGACTTGGCCCATCTCGTGGAAATTGTAAAGCTGAAAAACTTGTTGATAGTTATGTGCTCTCTATGTGTTGTGGAAATTTGACTATAAGTCATGCTAGAAATCATGCTTAGGCTATATGTTGGTATTGTTGGGACCCATAGAGGTTGTGTATATGTTAAATTATCTGTTTAAATTGTTGTTTTGTACTCAGTCATAGTTTACTTAATTATTTTACCTCAGTCTCTATTGTTCATTATTGATGTATCATATCATTATTGTTTGGGCTGATTTTATGATTGTTGAGAGACCAAGAGATTGGAGAGCTTTATGATTGAGTGATGTCGGGGGCCTGATTGTGAGATATTTTACTATAGCACGTGAGTTAGTCGTGCAGTATGTGAGTTGTCCGTGCAGATCCTTATATTATACTATAGCACGTGAGTTGGCCGTGCAGCACGTGAGTTGGTCGTGCTGATCCTTATATTATACTATAGCACGTGAGTTGGCCGTGCGGATCCAGATATTTATATTATGGCACGTGAGTTATCCGTGCAACACGTGAGTTTTTCGTGCAGATTATGGCGCTTGGGCTGTAGGAGCCCCTCTGGAGTCTGTACACCCCATTGAGCACCGATACCCATTGAGTGTGAGTGCTGAGGGTTGGGATCCCAGTGAGTGATTGTTGTCCTATGAGGCTGTACTTATTTTTCATTGGTTGGTGCACTTAATTGCTATCTGTTATTGTCGTGAAATTTCTGAAAGATTCTATATCCGGATTACATGAACTTAAATTGTATAAAATTAATTTGACTTAAACTGTTGGATTTGAAAGCATGTCTATTCTTTGCTAAAATTACTTAATATGAACTATAATTGTATAGCTCGTCACTATCTCCAGTTTCTTATTTATTGTTGTTACTTGCTGAGTTGGTTGTATTCATACTATACCCAGCACTTTGTGTGCAGATTTAGGTGTTCCCGGACATAACGGGTGTTGATTCTTCCGTACAACTGATTTTTCGGAGATTCAGAGGTAGCTGTAGTATTTCGCAGACCTTGTCTTTCCTTCCCTATCTCCTTATTACTGTATTTTGGTCTTAGACTATTGTAGACCGTTCTTTTCTAGACTTGTATTCATATTATATGCTCATGTACTTAGTGACACCACGTTTTGGGGAGTGTACGTATTTATATTTGGATGATTTTATATTGTATTTAATTATTATATTTTCAAACATAAAAGAAATTATGGTTTATTGATATTATCGGCTTGTCTAGTATCGAGAAAGGTGCCATCACAACGAGTTGGGATTTTGGGTCGTGACATTATCGAATGCGACAAACTTGGCCTTCTTCATACATAATCTCAATAAGTGAAAATAAATTAGATCCTTTAACTAGTTACACCAGTAGATAATTTCACTTGTTAAACAATAAGGATGCCTTCGTTGTTGCCGTTTTTGGTTCATAGCAACATATACTTTCTAAAGACAAATTTGCTAGTTAAAGAAGATTTTCACTTTCAAATTGTTTCCACTTCTTAGCATATGTATATGTACGTTATTTGTCTTAGTAGTTAGTTGAGTAGTAATGTAAAGTATATGTAGGTCCTACTTTCCACCTAATTTAATAACCCTTTGGAGTGTACGAGTCATAGGAAGTGATACTAATATACATACATGACACCTTTACTAAGTAATTAAGTATCTTTCCCTTATCCAACCCATTGATAAGAATATTCATTTATTAGGTGGGACCTACTTAAAACAATAAAATAGATTCCCTATCCCTTTAATCCTTTCTCGTCCACGGTAAGTGTAAATAAATAACAAATTCATGTATGGTAATAAAATTGAGAATTAAAAGTCCTTGTCTCATACTTTCAAAACTATTTAATAATCAACTCATCACATTTATATTTAAAGAAAATCATAAGTGCTTTATAAATTTAAACTATAATGATATATCATAAACATTATGACATCTAGAAAATATATGTTATAAAATTATAATTTTTCCATCCAAATGTCAAGAGTATAAATTTTTGTACTATTAATTCTCAAAATGGATAAAGATAACTTTTATTATGAGAAAATAATTTCTAGAAAGGATATAAACATAACTTTTCTTATAAGGAAGAAATTTCTTTTCTTATAATACATAAAATATTATTTAAAAGTTTCCTCATATGATGTGTTTAACTAAACCTTATCAAAAAGTATTATACTAATAACTTTTGATAATCATATTTATCCAACATTTACAAAGGAATGTTTCTCTTAAAAGAAAGTACAATATCAAGGCAATATATAACGTTTTCGAAATTCAATAAACTTACGGGGTCTAACATCTATAACTTCATGTAGGACCTTAATCTCTTCCAACTAACATGGTTTTACTATGATGCATCCAAACACTAAGGTACGAGGTGTTACATCCTTCCCCCTTAGGAAATTTCGTTCTCGAATGTTTAAACTTGCAAGATGTACATGGCATACTCATCAATTATAAATGTATATACCTCACCGGGCTATATTCCAATGAAACAAATATCGGGCTCTCATGGGGTTAGGACATCGTCCCTCCTTAAAATTACTTCCTATTCCATTTGTCACCTACGAGTCTGTTAATCTATCTTCTAGGCGCTGGCACCTAATGGTTGTAATCTTAATTACCGGGTTCATAACTTTCTATTCCATTATACTAACTTTCCCAAAATCGTGTGTACTATTTGTTGTTTCCTCCCTAGGGCATTAGAACTATAAGAGTTATAATTTCTTATTATCCAAGGTTACCCCCCTCTCCTCTGTAACGACCGGGCCGGTCGTTTTGACTATTGTAATTCCGTTACTCCATTTACGGCTCAAATTATGAATTTCAGTTGTTATTTGACTTGCCGGGATAATCGGTTTAGGTTCAGTGAGGTTTTGAAATGATTTGGAGCACTTAGTTCCAAGGTTTTGAATTTAAGTTGAAAAGGTTGACCGGATGTTGACTTATGTGTAACGACCCTAGAGAAATTTTTGCTTAGAAAATTAAGGTTTGGTGGTACCGAGGCAGATCAATTAGTACAAAGATTATAGAAATTTCTCTTTGGGTTAAACAATGCACCGATGTGTAAAAAAAAATAATCATTTCTGCGGCCACTATGCGGTCGCAGAATCACTCTGCGGACCACATAATGGTTGCAAAGTGGATCAGGAGAGGGGCAAGATTTGAGAAAAATCTGCGGTGCACTATGCGACCGCGGAACAAGTATGCAAATCGCATAATGACCGCAGACAAGGTCAGTAACGCCCAACTTTAGAGGCCAAATTATACGGCAAGTATGCGGACCGCATACCTGTTATGCGATCGCATAACTGTCTCGGAGCTTCCATTCTTTCTAATTTTTGACCCGACCAAACTTTGATTTATAGCCCTTGAAGCTCATTTTTTGAGCCAAAATCTATCGTCCCTCCTTAAAATTACTTCCTAATCCATTTGTCACCTACGAGTGTGTTAATCTATCTTCTAGGCGCTGGCACCTAATGGTCGTAATCTTAATTACCGGGCTCATAACTTTCTATTCCATTATACTAACTTTCCCAAAATCATGTGTACTATTTGTTGTTTCCTCCCTAGGGCATTAGAACTATAAGAGTTATAACTTTTTATTATCCAAGGTTACCCCCCTCTCCTCTGTAACGATCGGGCCGGTCGTTTTGACTATTGCAATTCTGTTCCTCCATTTACGGCTCAAATTATGAATTTCAGTTGTTATTTGACTTGCTGGGGTAATCGGTTTAGGTTCAGTGAGGTTTTGAAATAATTTGGAGTACTTAGTTCCAAGGTTTTGAATTTAAGTTGAAAAGGTTGACCGGATGTTGACTTATGTGTAACGACCCTAGAGAAATTTTTGCTTAGAAAATTAAGGTTTGGTGGTACCGAGGCAGATTAATTATTACAAAGATTATAGAAATTTCTCTTTGGGTTGAACAATGCACCGATATGTAAAAAAAATAATCATTTCTGCGGCCACTATGCGGTCGCAGAATCACTCTGCGGACCGCATAATGGTTGCAAAGTGGATCAGGAGAGGGGCAAGATTTGAGAAAAATCTGCGGTGCACTATGCGACCGCGAAACAAGTATGCAAATCGCATAATGACCGCAGACCAGGTCAGTAACACCCAGCTTTGGAGGCCAAATTATACGGCAAGTATGCGGACCGCATACCTGTTATGCGATCGCATAACTGTGTCGGAGCTTCCATTCTTTCTAATTTTTGACCCGACCCAACTTCGATTTATAGCCCTTGAAGCTCATTTTTTGAGCCAAAATCTATCGTCCCTCCTTAAAATTACTTTCTAATCCATTTGTCACCTACGAGTCTGTTAATCTATCTTCTAGGCGCTGGCACCTAATGGTTGTAATCTTAATTACCGGGTTCATAACTTTCTATTCCATTATACTAACTTTCCCAAAATCGTGTGTACTATTTGTTGTTTCCTCCCTAGGGCATTAGAACTATAAGAGTTATAACTTCTTATTATCCAAGGTTACCCCCCTCTCCTCTGTAACGACCGGGCCGGTCGTTTTGACTATTACAATTTCGTTCCTCCATTTACGGCTCAAATTATGAATTTCAGTTGTTATTTGACTTGCCGGGGTTATCGGTTTAGGTTCAGTGAGGTTTTGAAATGATTTGGAGCACTTAGTTCCAAGGTTTTGAATTTAAGTTGAAAAGGTTGACCGGATGTTGACTTATGTGTAACGACCCTAGAGAAATTTTTGCTTAGAAAATTAAGGTTTGGTGGTACCGAGGCAGATCAATTAGTACAAAGATTATAGAAATTTCTCTTTGGGTTGAACAATGCACCGATGTGTAAAAAAAAATAATCATTTCTGCGGCCACTATGCGGTCGCAGAATCACTCTGCGGACCGCATAATGGTTGCAAAGTGGATCAGGAGAGGGGCAAGATTTGAGAAAAATCTGCGGTGCACTATGCGACCGCGGAACAAGTATGCAAATCGCATAATGACCGCAGACAAGGTCAGTAACGCCCAACTTTGGAGGCCAAATTATACAGCAAGTACGCGGACCGCATACCTGTTATGCGATCGCATAACTGTCTCGGAGCTTCCATTCTTTCTAATTTTTGACCCGACCCAACTTTGATTTATAGCCCTTGAAGCTCATTTTTTGAGCCAAAATCTATCATCCCTTCTTAAAATTACTTCCTAATCCATTTGTCACCTACGAGTCCGTTAATCTATCTTCTAGGCGGTGGCACCTAATGGTCGTAATCTTAATTACCGGGCTCATAACTTTCTATTCCATTATACTAACTTTCCCAAAATCGTGTGTACTATTTGTTGTTTCCTCCCTAGGGCATTAGAACTATAAGAGTTATAACTTTTTATTATCCAAGGTTACCCCCCTCTCCTCTGTAACGACCGGGCCGGTCGTTTTGACTATTGCAATTCCGTTCCTCCATTTACGGCTCAAATTATAAATTTCAGTTGTTATTTGACTTGCCGGGGTAATCGGTTTAGGTTCAGTGAGGTTTTGAAATAATTTGGAGCATTAGTTCCAAGGTTTTGAATTTAAGTTGAAAAGGTTGACCGGATGTTGACTTATGTGTAACGACCCTAGAGAAATTTTTGCTTAGAAAATTAAGGTTTGGTGGTACCGAGGCAGATTAATTATTACAAAGATTATAGAAATTTCTCTTTGGGTTAAACAATGCACCGATGTGTAAAAAAAAAATAATCATTTATGCGGCCACTATGCGGTCGCAGAATCACTCTGCGGACCGCATAATGGTTGCAAAGTGGATCAGGAGAGGGGCAAGATTTGAGAAAAATCTGCGGTGCACTATGCGACCGCGAAACAAGTATGCAAATCGCATAATGACCGCAGACCAGGTCAGTAACGCCCAGCTTTGGAGGACAAATTATACGGCAAGTATGTGGACCGCATACCTATTATGCGATCGCATAACTGTGTCGGAGCTTCCATTCTTTCTAATTTTTGACCCGACCCAACTTCGATTTATAGCCCTTGAAGCTCATTTTTTGAGCCAAAATCTATCGTCCCTTCTTTAAATTTACTTCCTAATCCATTTGTCACCTACGAGTCTGTTAATCTATCTTTTAGGCGTTGGCACCTAATGGTCGTAATCTTAATTACCGGGTTCATAACTTTCTATTCCATTATACTAACTTTCCCAAAATTGTGTGTACTATTTGTTGTTTCCTCCCTAGGGCATTAGAACTATAAGAGTTATAACTTCTTATTATCCAAGGTTACCCCCTCTCCTCTGTAACGACCGGGCCGGTCGTTTTGACTATTGCAATTCCGTTCCTCCATTTACGGCTCAAATTATGAATTTCAGTTGTTATTTGACTTGCCGGGGTAATCGGTTTAGGTTCAGTGAGGTTTTGAAATGATTTGGAGCACTTAGTTCCAAGGTTTTGAATTTAAGTTGAAAAGGTTGACCGGATGTTGACTTATGTGTAACGACCCTAGAGAAATTTTTGCTTAGAAAATTAAGGTTTGGTGGTACCGAGGCAGATTAATTAGTACAAAGATTATAGAAATTTCTCTTTGGGTTGAACAATGCACCGATGTCTAAAAAATAATAATCATTTCTGCGGCCACTATGCGGTCGCAGAATCACTCTGCGGACCGCATAATGGTTGCAAAGTGGATCAGGAGAGGGGCAAGATTTGAGGAAAATCTGCGGTGCACTATGCGACCGCGAAACAAGTATGCAAATCGCATAATGACCGCAGACCAGGTCAGTAACGCCCAGCTTTGGAGGCCAAATTATACGGGAAGTATGCGGACCGCATACCTGTTATGCGATCGCATAACTGTGTCGGAGCTTCCATTCTTTCTACTTTTTGACCCGACCCAACTTCGATTTATAGCCCTTGAAGCTCATTTTTTGAGCCAAAATCTATCGTCCCTCCTTAAAATTACTTCCTAATCCATTTGTCACCTACGAGTCTGTTAATCTATCTTCTAGGCGCTGGCACCTAATGGTCGTAATCTTAATTACCGGGTTCATAACTTTCTATTCCATTATACTAACTTTCCCAAAATCGTGTGTACTATTTGTTGTTTCCTCCCTAGGGCATTAGAACTATAAGAGTTATAACTTCTTATTATCCAAGGTTACCCCCCTCTCCTCTGTAACGACCGGGTCGGTCGTTTTGACTATTGCAATTCCGTTCCTCCATTTACGGCTCAAATTATGAATTTCAGTTATTATTTGACTTGCCGGGGTAATCGGTTTAGGTTCAGTGAGGTTTTGAAATGATTTGGAGCACTTAGTTCCAAGGTTTTGAATTTAAGTTGAAAAGGTTGACCGGATGTTGACTTATGTGTAACGACCCTAGAGAAATTTTTGCTTAGAAAATTAAGGTTTGGTGGTACCGAGGCAGATTAATTAGTACAAAGATTATAGAAATTTCTCTTTGGGTTGAACAATGCACCGATGTCTAAAAAAAAATAATCATTTCTGCGGCCACTATGCGGTCGCAGAATCACTCTGCGGACCGCATAATGGTTGCAAAGTGGATCAGGAGAGGGGCAAGATTTGAGGAAAATCTGCGGTGCACTATGCGACCGCGAAACAAGTATGCAAATCGCATAATGACCGCAGACCAGGTCAGTAACGCCCAGCTTTGGAGGCCAAATTATACGGCAAGTATGCGGACCGCATACCTGTTATGCGATCGCATAACTGTGTCGGAGCTTCCATTCTTTCTAATTTTTGACCCGACCCAACTTCGATTTATAGCCCTTGAAGCTCATTTTTTGAGCCAAAATCTATCGTCCCTCCTTAAAATTACTTCCTAATCCATTTGTCACCTACGAGTCTGTTAATCTATCTTCTAGGCGTTGGCACCTAATGGTCGTAATCTTAATTACCGGGTTCATAACTTTCTATTCCATTATACTAACTTTCCCAAAATCGTGTGTACTATTTGTTGTTTCCTCCCTAGGGCATTAGAACTATAAGAGTTATAACTTCTTATTATCCAAGGTTACCCCCCTCTCCTCTGTAACGACCGGGCTGGTCATTTTGACTATTGCAATTCCGTTCCTCCATTTACGGCTCAAATTATGAATTTCAGTTGTTATTTGACTTGCCGGGGTAATCAGTTTAGGTTCAGTGAGGTTTTGAAATGATTTGGAGCACTTAGTTCCAAGGTTTTGAATTTAAGTTGAAAAGGTTGACCGGATGTTGACTTATGTGTAACGACCCTAGAGAAATTTTTGCTTAGAAAATTAAGGTTTGGTGGTACCGAGGCAGATTAATTAGTACAAAGATTATAGAAATTTCTCTTTGGGTTGAACAATGCACCGATGTCTAAAAAAAAATAATCATTTCTGCGGCCACTATGCGGTCGCAGAATCACTCTGCGGACCGCATAATGGTTGCAAAGTGGATCAGGAGAGGGGCAAGATTTGAGGAAAATCTGCGGTGCACTATGCGACCGCGAAACAAGTATGCAAATCGCATAATGACCGCAGACCAGGTCAGTAACGCCCAGCTTTGGAGGCCAAATTATACGGCAAGTATGCGGACCGCATACCTGTTATGCGATCGCATAACTGTGTCGGAGCTTCCATTCTTTCTAATTTTTGACCCGACCCAACTTCGATTTATAGCCCTTGAAGCTCATTTTTGAGCCAAAATCTATCGTCCCTCCTTAAAATTACTTCCTAATCCATTTGTCACCTACGAGTCTGTTAATCTATCTTTTAGGCGTTGGCACCTAATGGTCGTAATCTTAATTACCAGGTTCATAACTTTCTATTCCATTATACTAACTTTCCCAAAATTATGTGTACTATTTGTTGTTTCCTCCCTAGGGCATTAGAACTATAAGAGTTATAACTTCTTATTATCCAAGGTTACCCCCTCTCCTCTGTAACGACCGGGCCGGTCGTTTTGACTATTGCAATTCCGTTCCTCCATTTACGGCTCAAATTATGAATTTCAGTTGTTATTTGACTTGCCGGGATAATCGGTTTAGGTTCAGTGAGGTTTTGAAATGATTTGGAGCACTTAGTTCCAAGGTTTTGAATTTAAGTTGAAAAGGTTGACCGGATGTTGACTTATGTGTAACGACCCTAGAGAAATTTTTGCTTAGAAAATTAAGGTTTGGTGGTACCGAGGCAGATTAATTAGTACAAAGATTATAGAAATTTCTCTTTGGGTTGAACAATGCACCGATGTCTAAAAAAAAATAATCATTTCTGCGGCCACTATGCGGTCGCAGAATCACTCTGCGGACCGCATAATGGTTGCAAAGTGGATCAGGAGAGGGGCAAGATTTGAGGAAAATCTGCGGTGCACTATGCGACCGCGAAACAAGTATGCAAATCGCATAATGACCGCAGACCAGGTCAGTAACGCCCAGCTTTGGAGGCCAAATTATACGGCAAGTATGCGGACCGCATACCTGTTATGCGATCGCATAACTGTGTCGGAGCTTCCATTCTTTCTAATTTTTGACCCGACCCAACTTCGATTTATAGCCCTTGAAGCTCATTTTTTGAGCCAAAATCTATCGTCCCTCCTTAAAATTACTTCCTAATCCATTTGTCACCTACGAGTCTGTTAATCTATCTTCTAGGCGTTGGCACCTAATGGTCGTAATCTTAATTACCGGGTTCATAACTTTCTATTCCATTATACTAACTTTCCCAAAATCGTGTGTACTATTTGTTGTTTCCTCCCTAGGGCATTAGAACTATAAGAGTTATAACTTCTTATTATCCAAGGTTACCCCCTCTCCTCTGTAACGACCGGGCCGGTCGTTTTGACTATTGCAATTCCGTTCCTCCATTTACGGCTCAAATTATGAATTTCAGTTGTTATTTGACTTGCCGGGGTAATCGGTTTAGGTTCAGTGAGGTTTTGAAATGATTTGGAGCACTTAGTTCCAAGGTTTTGAATTTAAGTTGAAAAGGTTGACCGGATGTTGACTTATGTGTAACGACCCTAGAGAAATTTTTGCTTAGAAAATTAAGGTTTGGTGGTACCGAGGCAGATTAATTAGTACAAAGATTATAGAAATTTCTCTTTGGGTTGAACAATGCACCGATGTCTAAAAAAAATAATCATTTCTGCGGCCACTATGCGGTCGCAGAATCACTCTGCGGACCGCATAATGGTTGCAAAGTGGATCAGGAGAGGGGCAAGATTTGAGGAAAATCTGCGGTGCACTATGCGACCGCGAAACAAGTATGCAAATCGCATAATGACCGCAGACCAGGTCAGTAACGCCCAGCTTTGGAGGCCAAATTATACGGCAAGTATGCGGACCGCATACCTGTTATGCGATCGCATAACTGTGTCGGAGCTTCCATTCTTTCTAATTTTTGACCCGACCCAACTTCGATTTATAGCCCTTGAAGCTCATTTTTTGAGCCAAAATCTATCGTCCCTCCTTAAAATTACTTCCTAATCCATTTGTCACCTACGAGTCTGTTAATCTATCTTCTAGGCGTTGGCACCTAATGGTCGTAATAATAATTACCGGGTTCATAACTTTCTATTCCATTATACTGACTTTCCCAAAATCGTGTGTACTATTTGTTGTTTCCTCCCTAGGGCATTAGAACTATAAGAGTTATAACTTCTTATTATCCAAGGTTACCCCTCTCTCCTCTGTAACGACCGGGTCGGTCGTTTTGACTATTGCAATTCCGTTCCTCCATTTACGGCTCAAATTATGAATTTCAGTTGTTATTTGACTTGCCGGGGTAATCGGTTTAGGTTCAGTGAGGTTTTGAAATGATTTGGAGCACTTAGTTCCAAGGTTTTGAATTTAAGTTGAAAAGGTTGACCGGATGTTGACTTATGTGTAACGACCCTAGAGAAATTTTTGCTTAGAAAATTAAGGTTTGGTGGTACCGAGGCAGATTAATTAGTACAAAGATTATAGAAATTTCTCTTTGGGTTGAACAATGCACCGATGTCTAAAAAATAATAATCATTTCTGCGGCCACTATGCGGTCGCAGAATCACTCTGCGGACCGCATAATGGTTGCAAAGTGGATCAGGAGAGTGGCAAGATTTGAGGAAAATCTGCGGTGCACTATGCGACCGCGGAACAAGTATGCAAATCGCATAATGACCGCAGACCAGGTCAGTAACGCCCAACTTTGGAGGCCAAATTATACGGCAAGTATGCGGACTGCATACCTGTTATGTGATCGCATAACTGTGTCGGAGCTTCCATTCTTTCTAATTTTTGACCCGACCCAACTTCGATTTATAACCCTTGAAGCTCATTTTTTGAGCCAAAATCTATCGTCCCTCCTTAAAATTACTTCCTAATCCATTTGTCACCTACGAGTCTGTTAATCTATCTTCTAGGCGTTGGCACCTAATGGTCGTAATCTTAATTACCGGGTTCATAACTTTCTATTCCATTATACTAACTTTCCCAAAATCGTGTGTACTATTTGTTGTTTCCTCCCTAGGGCATTAGAACTATAAGAGTTATAACTTCTTATTATCCAAGGTTACCCCCTCTCCTCTGTAACGACCGGGCCGGTCGTTTTGACTATTGCAATTCCGTTCCTCCATTTACGGCTCAAATTATGAATTTCAGTTGTTATTTGACTTGCCGGGGTAATCGGTTTAGGTTCAGTGAGGTTTTGAAATGATTTGGAGCACTTAGTTCCAAGGTTTTGAATTTAAGTTGAAAAGGTTGACCGGATGTTGACTTATGTGTAACGACCCTAGAGAAATTTTTGCTTAGAAAATTAAGGTTTGGTGGTACCGAGGCAGATTAATTAGTACAAAGATTATAGAAATTTCTCTTTGGGTTGAACAATGCACCGATGTCTAAAAAATAATAATCATTTCTGCGGCCACTATGCGGTCGCAGAATCACTCTGCGGACCGCATAATGGTTGCAAAGTGGATCAGGAGAGGGGCAAGATTTGAGGAAAATCTGCGGTGCACTACGCGACCGCGAAACAAGTATTCAAATCGCATAATGACCGCAGACCAGGTCAGTAACGCCCAGCTTTGGAGGCCAAATTATACGGCAAGTATGCGGACCGCATACCTGTTATGCGATCGCATAACTGTGTCGGAGCTTCCATTCTTTCTAATTTTTGACCCGACCCAACTTCGATTTATAGCCCTTGAAGCTCATTTTTTGAGCCAAAATCTATCGTCCCTCCTTAAAATTACTTCCTAATCCATTTGTCACCTACGAGTCTGTTAATCTATCTTCTAGGCGTTGGCACCTAATGGTCGTAATCTTAATTACCGGGTTCATAACTTTCTATTCCATTATACTAACTTTCCCAAAATCGTGTGTACTATTTGTTGTTTCCTCCCTAGGGCATTAGAACTATAAGAGTTATAACTTCTTATTATCCAAGGTTACCCCCTCTCCTCTGTAACGACCGGGCCGGTCGTTTTGACTATTGCAATTCCGTTCCTCCATTTACGGCTCAAATTATGAATTTCAGTTGTTATTTGACTTGCCGGGGTAATCGGTTTAGGTTCAGTGAGGTTTTGAAATGATTTGGAGCACTTAGTTCCAAGGTTTTGAATTTAAGTTGAAAAGGTTGACCGGATGTTGACTTATGTGTAACGACCCTGGAGAAATTTTTGCTTAGAAAATTAAGGTTTGGTGGTACCGAGGCAGATTAATTAGTACAAAGATTATAGAAATTTCTCTTTGGGTTGAACAATGCACCGATGTCTAAAAAAAATAATCATTTCTACGGCCACTATGCGGTCGCAGAATTGCAAAGTGGATCAGGAGAGTGGCAAGATTTGAGGAAAATCTGCGGTGCACTATGCGACCGCGGAACAAGTATGCAAATCGCATAATGACCGCAGACCAGGTCAGTAACGCCCAACTTTGGAGGCCAAATTATACGGCAAGTATGCGGACTGCATACCTGTTATGCGATCGCATAACTGTGTCGGAGCTTCCATTCTTTCTAATTTTTGACCCGACCCAACTTCGATTTATAGCCCTTGAAGCTCATTTTTTGAGCCAAAATCTGATATTTTAGAGAGAGGTAAGAGCATTTTCGAGAGCGAAAGTGACGACTTAGTCATTTATCCATCAATTCTTGTTCAAGATTTGAATATTTCACAAGGATGTTGCTAGGGCTTCATATTGGTAAGAATTTCTTTCCTCAATCCTTCAATTTCAGGTTTGGAATAAAAATGGGTGATTTATAGTATGATTCTTGGGTGTAAGAGTATTATGTATACATACCAATAAGATTATGGAAGGATTGTTAAATTCAAATGGGTAAGGATTGGGTTGGAAATGGTAGAAATCTTCATAGACTTTAATTGAAGATTTGAGGGTCGAGTTGATGTCGGATTTTGGTGAAATTTATATGGTTGGACTCGTGGTTGGATGAGCGTTCATATTATATAACTTTTATCGGGTTCCAAGATGTGGGCCCTACGGGCAATTTTTGAGTTAATTTCGGATTTTATTGGGAAAATTAGTATTTTCTTATGGAATTAATTACAATTATTTTTATTGACTGATTCGAATTAATTGTGGCTAGATACGAGGCTTTCGGAGACCAATTCTCATGGAAAGGGCATAGCGAAATAAATAATTACACGAGTTGAGGTAAGTAACAATTATAAATCTGGTCCTGATAGTATGAAATCTCGGATTTTGGTATCATGTGATTATTTTGGAGGTGGCGCGCATGCTAGGTAACGGGCGTGTGGGCGTGCACCGAGGAAATTATGACTTGGTCCGTCCAGAGAAACTGTAAAGTTGAATAATTTATTGTTAGCTATATGATCTCTATGTGTTGAAGAAATTTGACAATAAATCATGTTAGAAATCATGCTTATGCCATGTTATAGTACTGTTGAGACCTGTAGAGGTCGCGTACTTGTTGAATTATTTGCTAATTGTTGTCTTGTACTCAGTCATGATTTTCCTGCATGTTATACCTCACTCTTTCTGATATTTGTTGATATAATACGTTATCTTTGTTTGGGCTGATCTTTGTGATTTCTGAGAGCCCGAGAGACTTGAGAGATTGAGGACTGAGTAAGGCCGAGGTCCTGTCGGTGAGGTAAGGATATTATGGCACGTGAGTTGTCCGTGCAGGATATTATAGCACGTGAGTTATCCGTGCAACGCGTGAGTTGTCCGTACAGATTATGGCGCTTGGGCTGTAGGAGCCCCTCCCCTAGTGAGCGCGGGTACCCATTGAGGGTGAGTGCTAAGGGATGAGAGTTGAGTGATTGAGCTGTTGTGATGAGCTGAGTGAGTGTTGCCCGAGAGGCTGTACTTGCTTTGCATTTGTTGTTGAACTTGGTTGCTATCTGTCATTGTTGTGAAATCTTTGAAAGAATTTATATCCGGATTACTTGAAATTGAACTATATAAAATTGATTTGATTTAAACTGCCAGATTTAAAAGCATGTCTATTCTTTGTTGGAACTACTAAAAGTGATCTATGACTGTATAATTATCTTTAGTTCCTTAGTTCCTTAGTTATTATTGTTATATGCTAAGTTGGTTGTACTCATACTACACCCTGCACTTCGTGCGCAGATCCAGGTATTCCTGAATATAGCGGGTGTTGATCATTTTGCGTAGTTGATTTTCAGAAGATTTTGAGGTAGCTGCCGTGTTCCGCAGACCTTGTCTCTCCTTCTCTATCTCCTTGTTTACTGTATTTGGTCTCAGGCTATTATAGACCGTATTTTCCAGACTATTACTCATATTAGATGCTTATGCACTCAGTGACACCAGGTTTTGGGAGAGTTGTATCAGAAATTGCTAAATCTTTGGTATTGTATAAAACGTTACGTTTTTAAATTTAAAGGAAATCGTGGGTTGTTGATGTTGTCGGCTTGCCTAGTACTGAGATAGGCGCCATCACGACATGTTAGGATTTTGGGTCGTGACATCCTCCCTTAGTCCTCTATCCACGGGTTCTTACATTGCTTTGAAACTAGCCTTGGTTTCCCTCAAACCTTCAGACGTAATGCCAACTCACTCTTATATTAATAGCATTAACTGCACAATTTGCGTTAATAAGATCGAACATTACCCATAGTCACAGTACCTTACTCCTCATTCGATGTAGCCTCTAGGTCCTGATCGCCTGCCAAAAAATACATGCGGTTCTGACTACCGCCGGAGCTAGATGCTTCGCCCCTGCCTTTATGCCTGAGAGACTCACTCTAGAGGGTGTACTGAAGATGAGGAGATTGTTATAGATTTGGTGGGCTGAACCACCCCGCCTCTGTCCTTCATAGGATAATCTCTCATGTAATGACTAGGGTCTCCACACGTATATCATACATTAGATACCTGACGACATTGTCCAGAATGAGTTCTACTACATTGACTGCATCGTAGAGGAGGCGCCCTCATCTGTGCTGAATCCCTCCGATTCTGAAAACCCTAAATTATCGAGCCCTGACCTGATTCAGAATAAATAGATCCCTCATAATGCGCCCTCTGCAATTGTCGGACACTATCAATAAAGTATGGTGGCATAGGATCACCCCGAAAATCCTCAAGTTTTCTAGAAGACCTAGCCCTCTTACGCTGACCCTCATCACGATCCTCATATTGCTGCCGTTTCTGATCCTCCAAATTCTTAACATAAGCCTGGATGCTGGAAATATCCATTCTATCGAGCATAGCGGCCGTGGAACACTAATTAAGCAGGTGCGTCCCAAGTCCTACCACAAACCGATGAACTCGGTCACTCATCTCACCCACAATCGAGAGGGCATACCTCGCCAAGGAATCAAACTGGAGACTATACTCCTGCATACTCATATTCCCTTGTTTAAGAGCCATGAACCTGTCTACTCTTGCATGACAAATCTCTGTTGGCAAGTAATGACGCAAGAAAGCCCCTGAAAATTCTTCCCATACCGCTGGAGATGCATTTGTCGCTCTAGACAATTCCCAAGTTTCATACCACTGAACCGCAACTTCCCGCAATCGGTAAGAGGCCAGCTCTACTGACTCAGAGTCTGATGCATGCATCACCCTCAAAGTCCTGTGCACCCTATCAATAAAGTTTTGCGGGTCCTTATCTTTGTTAGATCCGGTAAACACTGGAGGGTCCAAGTTGATGAACTCTCGAACTCTCGCGCCTAATAGCCCTATCAACGTAACCAACACATGTACCTGCCTGGCGCTGAGCCTGAGCGGCTACCAATCTATTCAAGAACCGTACTACACTCAGCAAATCCATATCCTCATCATGAGCAATAGGTGGAGGCACTGGATTCCTCCTCAGCTCCTCAGGTGTTGGCGAAATCGGAGAACTATGCGAGGGTGTCACACTTCCCCTCGGGGCCTCACTAGACATTGGTGCTCTACTCATGCCCTCATCTGCCACTGCTTTACCTTTTTGACTAGCTGTAGCTTTCCTGGTCATAGGCATCATTGTATATATAAAACAAGGTAAAGATCAAGGGCTTTAATCCCTACGACTCTGCTCTATTGCACGATCTAATATCAAGAAGGAAGGGTAACCGGTCTCTAAATGCTCTGTAGTTTTCAGTTTATATAGCGTGGTGCACAACACATTTATAAATAAAACTCTACAAGACACAGCTTGCAGACAACCTTAGGACAGATGCGCTCTGATACCAAGTTTGTCATGACCCAAATCGGAGGACCATGACTGGCACCCGGTGCCTACTCAACCGAGCGCCACCTACCTTATCCTTCTTTACTATAAGATTCGTCACTGGCCCTCTCTCTCTATATATATATATATATATATATATATATATATATATATATATATATATATATATATATATATATATATATATATATATATAAAGTAACAATATTAGAACTTAACTCACATAACTAATTTAAAAAAATTTATATAGATACAAAAGGACATACAAGGCCGTTGACAGGGCTCCCCACATCCTCATAAAATACAATATCATATACAGAACGTGACTCGGCAATACTCCAGGAAGAAGTGGAGCTCACCAACCAAAAGATGATATCTTGAGGCAGCCTACATTGGAGGGTCCTCACCGCGTCTATTTACACCTACGTGGCATGAAACACAACGCCCCCAGGCAAAGAGACATTAATACGAATAATGTACCGAGTATGTAAGGCAGAAATAAAACATAATAATAAGATATTATCACTGTGAGGGATAAGAGTAAACCTATAACCTTTGACTTGCTGCTGAGGGCCATAACATATAGAATAAGTTCAATCTCGTATATATAAATAAAACTAAAATATAATAGATCTGATAACATCATTCTCGTGACATTAAACTGCCCGACTGATCAGTGGTAACTGCCTGACCGGTCGTAGCGCGGTGGTAAATGCATGATTACTCGGCCGGTCGTAGCTCGTTGGCAAATGATAATGCACGACTGCCCAACCGATAATAGTTCGATGGTAAATGATGATGCATAACTACCCAACCGACCGTAGCTCGGTGATAAATGATAATGCATGACTGCCCAACCAGCCGTCGCTCCGTGATAAATGATGATGCAAGACTGCCCAACCGGGCGTAGCTCAGTGGTAAATGATGATACATGACTGCCCAACCAGCCGTAGCTCGGTGGTAAATGAAGATGCATATAATACTAAATTATGAACATTAACATCTTTATTGAATGCCTCAATAGAGAGTTAGGAACATACTTAGTCATGATATGAATATTATTTTACAGGAATGAATAACGTAGATATTTTTAACTGCTAAGAGCAGAACCATTTATGAAATAACATTACGTTTACGTACTGTTACTTGGATCATACCAAAAGAAAGAAGGGTTAGCCTTAACATACCTTTAGTGACGACTTTATCGAAGGCGACGAACTTGGCCTTCTTCACACGTAATCTCAATAAGTGAAAAATAAATCAGATCCTTTAACTAGTTACACCAGTAGATAATTTCAGTTGTTAAACAATAAGGATACCTTCGTTGCTGCCATTTTTGGTTCATTGCAACATATACCTTTTAAAGAAAAATTTGCTAGTTAAAGAAGATTCTCACTTTCAAATTGTTTTCACTTCTTAGCAGCTGTACGTTATTTTGTCTTAGTAGTTAGTGGAGTAGTAATGTAAAATACATTTAGGTCTTAATAACCATTTGGAGTGGATGAGTCATAGGAAGTGATACGAATATACATACACATATATGACACCTTTACCAAGTATCTTTTCCTTATCCAAACCATTGATAAGAATATCCATTTATTAGGTGGGACCTACTTAGAACAACAAATTAGATTCCCTATCCCACTTAATCCTTTCTCATCTATGGTAAGTGTAAATAAATAATAAATCCATGTATGGTAATAAAATTGGGAATTAAAAGTCCTTATCTCATACTTTCAAAACTAATTAATAATCAACTCATCACATTTATATTTAAACAAAATTATAAGTGCTTTATAAATTTGAACTATACTAGTATATCATAAACATTATGACATCTAGAAAATATATATTACAAAATTATAATTTTTCCATCAAAATGTCAAGAGTATAAATGTTTGTACTAGTAATTCTCAAAATGGGTAAAGATAACTTTTATTATGAGAAAATAATTTCTAAAAAGAATATAAACATAATTTTTCTTACGAGGAAGAAATTTCTTTTCTTATAATACATAAAATATTATTTAAAAGTTTTCTCATATCATGTGTTTAACTAAAACTTATCAAAAAGTATTATACTAATAACTTTTGATAATCATATTTATCCAACATTTATAAAAGAATGTTTCTCTTAAAAGAAAGTACAATATCAACGCAATATATAACGTTTTCGAAATTCAATAAACTTACGGGGTCTTACATCTATAACTTCATGTACAACCTTAATCTCTTCCAACTAACATGGTTTTACTACGATGCATCCAAACACTAAGGTACGAGGTATTACATCCTTCCCCCCTAGGATCATTCGTTCTCGAATGTCTAAACTTGCAAGATTGACATGACATACTCATCAATTATAAATGTATATACCTCCTCGGGCTATACTCTAATGAAATAAATATCGAGTTCTAAATAAGTGAAAAAAATAAGATCCTTTAACTGGTTACACTAGTAGATAATTTCACGTGTTAAACAATAAGGATGCCTTCGTTGTTGAGATTTTTGGTTCATTGCAATATATACTCTCTAAAGAAAAATTTGCTAGTTAAAGAAGATTCTCACTTTCAAATTGTTTTCACTTCTTAGCATTTGTACGTTATTTTGTCTTAGTAGTAATGTAAAGTACATGTAGGTCCTACTTTCCATCTAATTTAATAATCCTTTGGAGTGAATGAGTCATAGGAAGTGATACTAATATATATACCTTTACTTAGTATCTTTCCCTTATCCAATCCATTGATAAGAATGTCCATTTATTAGGTGGGACCTACTTAGAACAACAAATTAGATTTCCTATCCCCCTTAATCCTTTTTCACCCGCGGTAAGTGTAAATAAATAATAAATCCATGTATGGTAATAAAATTGGGAATTAAAAGTCCTTATCTCATACTTTCAAAACTAATTAATAATCAACTCATCACATTTATATTTAAACAAAATTATAAGTGCTTTATAAATTTAAACTATACTAATATATCATAAACATTATGACATCTAGAAAATATATGTTACAAAATTATAATTTTTCCATCAAAATGTCAAGAGTATAAATGTTTGTACTAGTAATTCTCAAAATGGATAAAGATAACTTTTATTATGAGAAAATAATTTCTAAAAAGAATATAAACATAACTTTTCTTACGAGGAAGAAATTTCTTTTCTTATAATACATAAAATATTATTTAAAAGTTTTCTAATATCATGTGTTTAACTAAAACTTATCAAAACGTATTATACTAATAACTTTTGATAATCATATTTATCCAATATTAATAAAAGAATATTTTTATTAAAAGAAAGTACAATATCAATGCAATATATAACATTTTCGAAATTCAATAAACTTACGGGGTCTTACATCTATAACTTCATGTACGACCTTAATCTCTTCCAACTAATATGGTTTTACTACGATGCATCCAAACACTAAGGTACGAGGTGTTACATCCTTCCCCCTAGGATCATTCGTTCTCGAATGTCTAAACTTGCAAGATTGACATGACATACTCATCAATTATAAATGTATATACCTCCTCGGGCTATACTCCAATGAAACAAATATCGGGTTCTAAATAAGTGAAAAAAATAAGATCCTTTAACTGGTTACACTAGTAGATAATTTCACGTGTTAAACAATAAGGATGCCTTCGTTGTTGAGATTTTTGGTTCATTGCAACATATACTCTCTAAAGAAAAATTTGCTAGTTAAAGAAGATTCTCACTTTCAAATTGTTTCCATTTCTTAGCATCTGTACGTTATTTTGTCTTAGTAGTAATGTAAAGTACATGTAGGTCCTACTTTTCACCTAATTTAATAACTCTTTGGAGTGGATGAGTCATAGGAAGTGATACTAATATATATACCTTTACTTAGTATCTTTTCCTTATCCAATCCATTGATAAGAATGTCCATTTATTAGGTGAGACCTACTTAGAACAACAAATTAGATTTTTTATCCCCCTTAATCCTTTCTCATCCAAGGTAATTGTACATAAATAACAAATCCATGTATGATAATAAAATTGGGAATTAAAAGTCCTTGTCTCATGCTTTCAAAACTATTTAATAATCAACTCATTACATTTATATTTAAAGAAAATCATAAGTGCTTTATAAATTTAAACTATACTAATATATCATAAACATTATGACATCTAGAAAATATATGTTATAAAATTATAATTTTTCCATCCAAATGTCAAGAGTATAAATTTTTGTACTATTAATTCTCAAAATGGGTAAAGATAACTTTTATAATGAGAAAATAATTTCTAGAAAGGATAGAAACATAACTTTTCTTATGAGGAAGAAATTTCTTTTCTTATAATACATAAAATATTATTTAAAAGTTTTCTCATATCATGTGTTTAACTAAAACTTATCAAAAAGTATTATACTAATAACTTTTGATAATTATATTTATCTAACATTTACAAAAGAATGCTTCTCTTAAAAGAAAGTACAATATTAACGGAATATATAACGTTTTCGAAATTCAATAAACTTACGGGGTCTTATATCTATAACTTTATGTAGGACCTTAATCTCTTCCAACTAATATGGTTTTACTACGATGAATCCAAACACTAAGGTACGAGGTGTTACATCCTTCCCCCTTATGAACATTCGTTCTCGAATGTTTAAACTTGCAAGATGTACATGACATACTCATCAATTATAAATGTATATGCCTCCGGGGCTATACTCCAATAAAACAAATATCGGGTTCTCAATAAGTGAAAAAAATCAGATCCTTTAATTAGTTACACCAGTAGATAATTTCACTTGTTAAACAATAAGGATGCCTTTGTTGTTGACATTTTTGGTTCATTGCAACATATACTCTCTAAAGAAAAATTTGCTAGTTAAAGAAGATTCTCACTTTCAAACTGTTTCCACTTATTAGCATCTGTACGTTATTTTGTCCTAGTAGTAATGTAAAGTACATGTAGGTCCTACTTTCCACCTAATTTAATAATCCTTTGGAGTGGGTGAGTCATAGGAAGTGATACTAATATACATACCTTTACTTAGTATCTTTCCCTTACCCAATCCATTGATAAGAATATCTATTTATTAGGTGGGACCTACTTAGAACAACAAATTAGATTCCCTATCCCCCTTAATTCTTTCTCATTCACGGTAATTATAAATAAATAACAAATCCATGTATGATAATAAAATTGGAAATTAAAAGTCCTTGTCTCATACTTTCAAAACTATTTAATAATCAACTCATCACATTTATATTTAAAGAAAATCATAAGTGCTTTATAAATTTAAACTATACTAATATATCATAAACATTATGATATCTAGAAAATATATGTTACAAAATTATAATTTTTCTATCCAAATGTCAAGAGTATAAATTTTTGTACTATTAATTCTCAAAATGGGTAAAGATAACTTTTATTATGAGAAAATAATTTCTAGAAAGGTTATAAACATAACTTTTCTTATGAGGAAGAAATTTCTTTTCTTATAATACATAAAATATTATTTAAAAGTTTTCTCATATCATGTGTTTAACTAAAACTTATCAAAAAATATTATACTAATAACTTTTGATAATCATATTTATCCAACATTTACAAAAGAATGTTTCTCTTAAAAGAAAGTACAATATCAAGGCAATATATAATATTTTCGAAATTCAATAAACTTACTTGGTATTACATCTATAACTTCATGTAGGACCTTAATCTATTCCAACTAATATGGTTTTACTACGATGCATTCAAACACTAAGGTACGAGGTGTTACATCCTTCCCCCTATAGGAACATTCATTCTCGAATGTTTAAACTTGTAAGATGTACATGACATACTCATCAATTATAAATGTATATACCTCCCGGGCTATACTCCAATGAAACAAATATCAGGTTCTCAATAAGTGAAAAAAATCAGATCCTTTAACTAGTTACATGTCACGAACCAAAATCCAACTAGTCGTGATGGCACCTAACCCATCCCGTTAGATAAGCCAATTTCCAACTAACTAATTTCAATAATAATTATTAAAGCAATTTAAGTGAATAAAGATCCTGATCTTATACAATCCCCAAAAACTAGTAGTGTAAATCATGAGCTTCTAAGAATAGAATATACAAAGCAGAAATAAATTAAATACATAGTCTGTTTGAATAGTACATAAACAGAGCTTTTATAATTTAAGGTTACCATGAACAAGAGGCAGCTACAACAGGAATGTAGGTACATCTTCAAATTCCGCAACCATCGAGCACAACAACAACATCAGTCAACATCTGCACGTAATGTGCAGAAGTGTAGTATCAATACAACCGACCCCATATACTGAGTAAGTAACAAACATAGCCTCAGGTTGAAAGTAGTGATGAGCTTCTACCAAGGTCGGGTCCAAATCCACTAATCCACAACAGTTAATAACGACATAAAGCAAATAATACCAGAAGTAACTAAGAGATAAAATGCTCAGTCACATCATGATTTCAGCAATAATAGTTCTTCCTTTCAAGTACATTAGTGAAAACCCAAATCTTTTGCCAAAGTTACCAAAAATGTGAATAAGTTTGAAAATAGAAAATTTTTCAAAATCCTTTCAATAATAAATAAAATATCTCATTTTCTTTTCAGATAACCATTGTAAAACAAATGCATCACTATGCCCATCTGTCAACATGTGTGAGAATTATGAATAATGTGATACCATACATGTAACGACCCGACTGGTCATTTTGAGTATCATGGCCCCGTTCCCCCATTTACTGTTCAATTTATGCTTTATTTATGACTTATCGTGTTAGTGAGTTCGGGTCCGGAAGGAATTCAGAGTGAAATGAGACACTTAGTCTCATAATTGAAAATTTAAGTTAGAAAAGTGGACCGGATATGGACCTATATGTAAACGACACCAGAATAGAGTTTTGATAATGTCAATAGCTCCGTATGGTGATTTTAGAGTTAGGAGAGTGTCCGAAAGGTTATTTGGAGGTCCGTAGTGGAAGTAAGCTTGAAATGGCGAAAAAATTAAATTTTGGGAAGTTTGACCGAGGGGTTGACTTTTTGATATCCGGGTCGAAATATTATTCTAAAACTTTGAATAGTTTCGTTATGTCATTTATGACTTGTGTGCAAAATTTGAAGTCATTCCGGATTGATTTGATATGTTTCGACACAAGATATAGAATTTAAAAGTTCAAAGTTCATAGATTTTGATTTGATGTGCGATTTGTTATTTTGGTGTTGTTTGATATGATTTGAGGCCTCGAGTAGGTCCGTATTATATTATGGAACTTGTTGGTATGTTCGGACGGGGTCCCGAGGGCCTCGGGTGAGTTTCAGATGCTTAACGGATCGAATTTTAATTTGGAGGAGGAGCTGAAGCAGCTGGGCTGCTGGTGTGATCGCACCTGCGCGAAAAAGGTCGCAGGTGCGAGCTCACGGATGTGAGGAATGATTCGCAGAAGTGAAAATGCATGGCCTGTCAAGGCACCGCGGGTGCGAAAATAAATCACCGCGGGTTCGAAAGCAGTCATCGCGGGTGCGAAGTCCGCAGGTGCGAAGACAGCAGGTGCGAAGAAATCACCGCGGATGCAAAAATCTTGGAGAGAATGTTAAAAATAGAGGGGGTTCCGAGTTTTGCCATTTTTGGACCTTTAAGCACGGTGTTTGGGGCGAATTTGAGAGAGAATTCAAGGAAAACTTGAGGTAAGTCACTTGTGATCATTTCTACTCCATAATATTGAATTATCATCGACTAATCCGACTAGATTATATCGGGGGTTTGAACTTAGGGATTTGAAAATAAGATTTGAAGATTTGAGGGTCGGGTTGGGGTCGGATTTCGGTAAAATTGGTATGGTTAGACTCGTGGTTGAATGGGCTTCCAGATTTTATAACTTTTGTCGAGTTCCGATACGTGGGCCCCACAAGCGAGTTTTGAGCTAATTTTTGGATTTTTATAGAAAACTTTTATTTTCTTATAGAATTAATTCCAATGAATTTTATTGACTAAAACGAATTATTTATGGCCAGATTCGAGGCGTTTGGAGACCAATACACGAGGAAAGGACATTGCAGAATAAGAATTTCACGGCTTGAAGTAAGTAACAGTTTTAAATCTGGTCCTGAGGGTATGAAACCCCGATTTTTGGTATCATGTGATTATTTTGGAGGTGACTCACATGCTAGGTGACGGACGCGTGGGCGTGCACCGAGGGGATTGTGACTTGGTCCGTCCCGGGAAACTGTAAAGTTGAATAATTTGTTGTTAGCTATATGCTCTCTATGTGTTGATAAAATTTGATTGTAAATCATGTTAGAAATCATGCTTAGGCTATGTAATAGTACTGTTGGGACCCACAAAGGTCGCGTACTTGTTGAATTACCTGCTAAATGCTATATGTACTCAGTCTTCGTTTTTACTTGCACATTTTATCTCAGTCTTTGTTATTATTATTAATACATCATATCATTGTTGTTTGGGTTGATTTTATGATTATTGAGAGCCCGGGAGACTGGAGAGATTTATGACTGAGTGAGACTGAGGGCCTGATTGTGAGATATTTATACTATAGCACATGAATTGGCCGTGCAGATCCTTATATTATACTATAGCACGTGAGTTGGCCGTGTGGATCCTTATATTATACTATAGCACGTGATTTGGCCATGTAGATCCTTATATTATACCATGGCACATGAGTTAGCCGTGCGTATCCAGATATTTATATTATGGCACGTGAGTTATCCGTGCAGCACGTGAGTTGTCCGTGCAGATTATAGCGCTTGGGCTGTAGGAGCCCCTCCGGAGTCTGTACACCCCCAGTGAGCGCGGCTACCCATTAAGTGAGTGATAAGGGTTGGGAGCCCAGGGAGTGATGAGGGTTGGGAGCCCAGTGAGTGATTGTTGTTCTGAGAGGTTGTACTTGAATTCCATTTGTTGTTGCATTTAGTTGCTATCTGTCATTGTTGTGAAATTTCTAAAAGATTGTTGATATACGGATTACATGAACAGGAACTGTATAAAAATTAATTTGACATTAAATTGCCATATTTGATAGCATTTCTATCCTTTGCTGGGATTACTAGAAATGAACCATAACTGTGTAGCTCGTTACTATCTTCAGTTCCCTATCTATTATTGTTACTTGCTGAGTCAGTTGTACTCATACTGCACCCCGCACTTCGTGTGCAGATCCAGGTGTTCTCGGACATAGCGGGTATTGATTCTTCCGTACAG